>NW_019154088.1:40294056-40579751 GCF_002288905.1 Enhydra lutris kenyoni | reverse complement strand
TAAGTAGTTGATTTTAGTAACAATGAACTTTTCTTAAAGTACATTAAGAGTACAGGCATTATACATTAGAGTATAGGCATGTTCACTGGTGAAACAATAGAGGGGATGAGGGTCTGGATCAAGACTTAAGTGCAGTAGCTCTATATTTGTGCCAGTATAAATATAAGTAGTTGATTTTAGTAACAATGAACTTTTCTTAAAGTACATTAAGAGTACAGGCATTATACGTTAAAGTATAGGCATGTTCACTGATGAAACAATAGAGGGGATGAGGGTCTGGATCAAGACTTAAGTGCAGTAGCTCAAATGCCAAAATAAGAGCAATCAACTGACCTGGTCTGTTTCAAGAACAGAGGAGAGACAGAGAGTGAGACCACACACTGCTTGTCCCCAGGTTTCCTTCCCTCTCTGACCTTGTCCTTCCATCCCAATTCCTCCAGCCTGTTGTCAGTGTTGTTTACTTATGCCATAGAGAGGAAAACAGAAGGAAGGGTCCCCTACACTTTGCCTAACTGAGCCACTGCCAGATTTGATTGCAGCTTTGGCCACATTATTTGTGAGGTGATTTTCTTTCTTTGTGTTCAGAGTGACTTGATTCTGATTCTTTAGGTTGTTTGTAAGGAGTGGCACTTTTTCTGTGTTTTAGCAGAACTATTCCTCTACATTCTTTACAGTTTTTTCTTGTTTTTGTTTCCTTTTTAAATTATGCATAGAATTTTTGTGTGTATGTGAAATTAAAGCGTTTATTAACCTTGAAAAAAAAAAACCTACCAAGTTTTTTTGTTGTTGCTTTTTGTTTTTTGGTAAACTACCAAGTTCAGCTCATATATGCAGTATTTTACTAAAATTCAATTATGTCTTTGAACTTTAGTTTCATTTTCTTGTTAATTGTTTTGAAACTAAAGAATGACTCATGAAACTCTGGTTATTATTCCTGATGATAAGACTATTATTGAAAAAATTTTGCCTGTAGATGGGGAAATATTTAAAAATGATGTACTCTGGGTATCAAATGTCCTACATATACTCCTGAATATATCCATTAAAAATGTGTGTTTGAGCCTACAATGGATGTGACTTTTCTTCCTTAAACTGCACAATTTTTATGGATGACTCTCCACTTTAACTCTCGTATCATATAATCACTAAGCCGGGCAATTCAATCTCCTCAATGTCTATCAAATCCAGCTACATCTCTAGAACCTCGATGCCACTTCCCTGAGTCACTGCAGTATTTTGTCTAAATTAACTGACTTCCTTAAAATTTATTTTTCCTATTTTGTATCTTACTTGGTTACATTTTATCTCTTTACCTGCTGAAATGATAATTCTGAAATTCCATTGCCCTCAAGATGAAATAAAAACATTTTATTATGGCATGTGTGTTCCTAAATGAATGAATGAAATGAATCTCTCTATTCACCTCTTTACTTGACACTCTTTTTTTTTTAAGATTTTATTTATTTATTTGACAGAAAGAAGGAGCACAAGTAGCAGAAAGGCAGGCATCGAGGAAGGAAGCAGGCTCCCTGCTGAGCAGAAAGCCCAATGTGGGGCTCCATCCCAGGACCCTGGGATCATGACCGGAGCTGAAGGCAGAGGCTTAACCGACTGAGCCACCCAGGCACCCCTTTACTTGACACTCTTACAGATTCAAGTCACATGGAACTATGCTCAGACATTTGAGCATTTCATATTTTTATTATATTCTGTGTATTAAGCATTTTCTACCATTCTTCCTTTCAAATGAGTGGCATCTATTTATCCTTCAGGTTTTACCTTACTTGTAAAAGACTTTTCCAGCTCCTAAGATCAATTATCTTCTATTTCTGTATTCACCATTTTTAGTACCCTGCACTTTCTTCATTATATCTGGCACAGGCTTCCTGATGGAAAGATCCTTATTTCAACCTCTGTGCCCAAGTTACATAAGAAAATGACTTTCCATTTTTAAGAAAATGTTATTTAAGCAACGCTTGAAATATATACTCAAAATGAGTGGAAATATATTGGGAAGTGAAAGAGGTAAAAATGACAGTGGATCTGGCAGTTAGATGAAATTATTATAGTGGTATCTGAAGCAAACTCTGATCTTAGATCCTTTAGAGAAATTCTTATATACATGACTAAGAAGACACATATATACATGGATATGCATTAAGACCTTGCTTTTAAAAGAGAAAGAAAAGGAAACAACCTAAGTACCTCATAAAGAAATGCATAAATTTTGATATACTTTTACAATGAGACATCATATAGTGGTGGGAAATGAGTAACTATAATAACCTATATCATCAGGAATAACCTGGGGAAAACTCATTATATTACTTGTAGAAACAATTGAGTGTAATAAAACCATTAATATATGTACCAGCCTGACACATACTTATTTTAGGAAAAATGTGGCCTCTGTTAAGAGAAGGAAGAGATTGGGATCAAGACTTCAATTCTGTCTAAAATATCTTATCAATTAAAATAATGATATAATTTTTATAGATTAATAATCCATACAGATTTTATTAGGTATTTAAGAGATTGCCTAAAGGAAATAAAGAATAATAGAATAAAATGCTAGACTCTATGGTATATACAATAGAATGCAAGACTGGATGATATATAAAATATACAACAAACCATTTATTGAAAATTTGGAGTAATCTGTAGCAACTGCATAAGATATTAATTGAGATAGTACCTTCCATTTAAGATTAAGACTATGATGATGTTATGCATGCAGTTTTATTATTTTCAAAAAATTAATGAGAAAGGGCATTTTTTAAAAAATGGGGCTTTATGCAAATAGAGAACAAGGTAAGAATAAATGGCTATGTAGAGAATATTACTCCATATCATGTGGACAATCTGGTCACTTTGATGAAATAAATCTTAGGCAAGTCTGTTTCACATACTGAGACACCATTTTTCATTCTTGATGTTCCCTTATTATTTATTGCAGCCTATGCACATGTATCTATCACAAAAAATCATTTCTTGTCTGCATTTTAAGTTCTTGCTCCCAAATTAACCTTAAATTAGAGAAGTTGTTATCACACTGAATTCCAAGAAGCCAAAATAAAATGAATTGTTTTTACATTTCTCTTTTCTCTCAGATGGTTGGGAAATGAAATTAGGGCAATATTAACTTTTATAAATTATACTCTCAAGTATACCTAATTATTGAATATTAACTCTGCTCTGCCTCTTCCCACACCTGAGGGAAGACATCTGGGAATTCCATTTCTCAGAATTCCTTGAAAGCAGTTTTTGGGTTAGATTCTATTAATGAAAGTCATTCATAAGTGATTTGGAAAATGAAAAGAAAGGAAACTATTATTATATGGTATAAGCTGCCAAAAAGCTTTAGATTGCAAATTTTTAGAAACTTCTGGACAAGCTTATACTAGTCAATAACTGGATATTACAAGTAGATGACATCATTCAAGGAGGCTTGCACAAGAATCCTGCAATTGATTACTGAATGACTTATGTTTCTTAGGTGAACCATGTTTCTGGAAGACTCTAGCTTCCTACATTAAATACCTTCTTGTTTTAAGTCTTTAGAATGGCCTTTGTTTTCTTGATTAACCGACTAGAGTTCATGGTGGATTATATCTGAATATATCTGAATAAAGTATAATGTGCCCTTTAAATATGAAGCATCTATCTCTCAGAGCCAAATGACCAGTCACCACAAAAGATGCACAGTATGTTTGTTGTAGGTTAATGAAGTACAATTTTAATTAGCAAGTATTAGTAATCATATGGAAGTTGCACAGTATCAAGTAAAAATATCCTAATTTGAAGGAATGAGCATGAACTAAAGGATAAAGAGGAAAATTATGGTCTGTTATGCATTACTTACCAAAAAAATATGATATAATTTAACAAAGCTGTACATTTTTGCTATTTTTACAAAAATGTGTTTTTTAATCAGAATATGAAGAATTATATATACATATAGTAAATAATTTGTAAATTAGAGCAGAGTCTTAAGAAGAAAATGGAAATATAGGACATATTTTAGGACAACCCAGGGACAGAGGAAAGAATGCTGCTCAAAAAAAAAAAAAAAAAACATGTATATCTAGTATACTAACAACACTCTTTGTATATATGTATGCATATGCTATAAACTGTATCATGAATATATCCAACAGTATTAAATACTCTAAATCAAAACATTTTTAAAATTTAATTTCTATCAAATGATGCAGTACACTTTATTATATCAACCATTCACTTTTTACAAATATCATATATAAAGAAATATGAAAGTAAACATTTTACATTTGTTAAAAACAAAAACTAAACAAAATATAAAAGAATGGGGAAAACTATGCTTAACACATTTTTGGTCATTTTTCTTGGGAGAAATCCTAAACTGGACTTTCTCTGTGAATATATGAATAGCTTCTTTGTGCTTTACTAAATTTGTATTGTAAATTTTACACTGGGTATAAACAACTATACATACAGCAACAAGCTGGGCAACCTAGAAGAAATGGAAAAATTCTTGGAAACATACAACTTACCAAGACTGAATCAGGAATAAATAGAAATCTGAATAAACAACTTACTAGTAAAGATATAGAATCAGTAATCAAAAATCTCATTACACAGAAAAGCCTAGGACCAGATGGTATCACTGGCAAATTTTACCACAAATTTAAAGAAGAATTAACACCAGTCCTCACACTGTTCCAAAAAACTGAACAGGAGGGAACACTCCCAAACTCCTTTTACAAGACCAGCATTGTCTTGCTACCAAAACCAGAAAAGAACACTATAAGGAAAGAAAACTACAGATCAATATCCTTGATGGATATAGATGCAAAAAACTCTCAAAATACTTGCAAATGGAATTCAGCATGCATTAAAGGAATAATTCACCATAATCAAGAGGGATTTATCCCTGGGATATGAGAATGGTTCAACACATGCAATCAATCAATGAACTCTATCACATTAACAGAATGAAAGAAAATAATCATATAATCATCTCAGTAGATGCAAAAAAAATTGACAAAATTTAACTACCATTAATAATAGAAACTCTTAGCAAATGAGGCATAGAGTCAACATCTTAAGTTAATGAAGACCATAAGGCACAAGCCCACAGCTAACATCTGACTCAATGGTGAAGGCTTGAAAATTTTCCCTCTAAGATCAGGAACAAGACAACGGTATCTACTCTCACCACTGCAAATCAACACAGTATCAGAAGTCTTAGCAAGAAAGATCAGGAAAGGAAAAGAAGTAAAGAAATCAGAATTGGAAAAGAAAAAGTAAAATTATCTCCATTTGCAGATAATATCATTTTATATAAAAGAAAGACTGACCAAAAACCTGTCAGATCTAATAAATGGATTCAATAAATGTGCAGGGCACCAAATCAACTTACAGAAATCAGTAGTGTTACTACAGACTAACAAATTTTCAGAAAAAGAAATAAATTGATCCCATTTATAACAGTACCAAAAACAATAAAATACTTTTAAATGAATTTAACTGAAGGAATAAAAAATCTCTACCCTGAAAATTACAACACACTGATGAAAGAAACTCAAGTAGAAACAAATAAATGGAGAGGTATCCTATGTCCATGGATTGGAAAAATTAATATGTTAAAATGTCAGTACAACTAAAGCCATTTATAGATTCAATGCAATTTCTATCATATTTCAGTGATACTTTTTTACAGAAGTAAAAAAAAAAAAATCCTAAAATTTATGTGGAACAACAGAAGATCCCAAGTGACCAAAGGAATGTTGAAGAAAAATGCAGGAGACATCACACTTCCTAACTGCAGGCTATACTATGTAGTTCTAGTTACCAAAACTTTGGGGAATTGGCATAAAAATAGACAAACAGACCATTGGAATAGAACTCCAAAATAAACCCAAGAATATATAGTCAACTAATAGTTGAAAAGGAGCCAAGAATATTTAATGGAGAAAAGACAGTCTCTTCAAAAGGATGAAACTGGATCCATATCTCAAATTATTCGCAAAAATTAACTTGAAATGGATTATAGACTTAAATGTAAGACCTAGAACTATGAAACTTTGAGAAGAAAACATAGGAATAAATCTCCTTGAAATGAGTCTTGATAATGATTTTTTTGGCTACAACACCTAAAGGAGAAACAACAAAATAAAAAAATGAACAAGTGAGAATACATCAAATAAAAACCTTCTACACAGTAAAAGAAATCATCAGCAGGGTTAAAATACAATTATGGAATGGGGAAAAATATTTGTAAACCAGGTATCTAATAAGGGGTTAATATTCAAAATACATAAATAACTCTACAATTCAATAACAAAAGCAAAAACAAAAGCCAAAAACAAATAATCCAATTAAAATATGGACACAGGACCTGAAAAGACATTTCTCCAGAGATGATATATGATAGACCAACAAGTACATGAAAAGATGCTCAATATCACTAGTCATTAGAGAAATGTAAATTCAAACTACAGTGAGCTATCGCTCATGCCTGGTAGAATGGCTATCACAAAAAAACAAACAAACAAACAAAAAAACAACAACACAAAAACAAAATTAAAAAAAGAGAGAGATAAATGCTTGCATGGATGTGGAGAAAAGGAAATACCTATACACCATTGGTAGGATTACAAATTAGTAGAGTTACTATGGAAATCAGTATGGGAGATCCTCTAAAAATTAAAAATAGAATTACCATATGGTTCAGGAATTCCACTTTTGGGAACCTATTCAAAGGAAACAAAAATATTAGCTTGAAAAGACACCTGCATCCCCATGTTCATAGCAGTATTATTTACAAAACCCAAGACATGGATATCATTTAAGTGTCCATCTATTGATGAATGGATAAAGAATTTATGATATATATATATACACACACACACACATTTATATATTTATGATATATATGTGTGTGTGTGTGTGTGTGTGTGTATATATATATATATATAGAGAGAGAGAGAGAGAGAGAGAGAGAAAGGACTAGTATCCAGCCTCAAAAAAAAAAAAAAAAAAAAAAAAAACAAGGAAATCTCACCACTGCAACCTCATAGATGGAGGTTGAAAGCATTATGCTAACAAAAATAAACCAGACAGTGAATGACAAATACTACATGATTTCACTTACATGTGGAATCAAAGAAAAAAAACCTCACAGTAAAAGAGATCAGAGTTGTAGTTATTAGAGATGGAGGGTGGGAGAGGGGGAATTGTACTTTGGTCAGAAGGTACAAACTTCTAGTTATAGGAAAAATAAGTACAAGGGCTATAATGTACAAAATGATTACTTTAGCTAACACTATTGTAGGATATACAGGAAAGTTATTAAAAGAGTAATTGTAAGAGTTCTCATCACAAGGAGAATATATTTTTCCTTTTTTCTTTCTCTTCTTTTTATTCTACCTATATGAGAAGAAGCTACATGTTAGCTAAAGCTATTGAGGTAACTGTATCACAATACATGTAAATCAAATTATAATGCTATATTTTAAAATATAATGATGTATATCAATTATTTTTCAATAAAACTCGGAAAAAAAACTACCAAAGTAGGCAAAAATTTGTAGTGGATACTATATAATAGAATACACACACACACATACATACCCCTATTTAGATACTCACATATATGTGGATATTGGAGAGATATATATGTGCACATATATTTCCATTTACATATATTTTTATTTTTAAATATTAGTTGGTTTAATAGCTCATATCAGTTTTTCATTTTTATATTTATATAATATATACTTCTATAGAATTTTAATTTTATCTGATTATTTCTGAGTTGAATCTATTTTATGCACTTATCATTGAGATCTTTTTATTTTTAATTCTCTTGTAAGTGTATTCTGATCATTTAAAAATTTAAAAATTTAAATTAAAATTTTAATTAAAAATTTAAATTAAAATTAAAAATTTAAAAATTTAAAAATAAATCATTTAAAAATTGTAGTATTTTCTTATTTCTTCTGAAAAATTTTTACACATTGATTTTATCATTTATGCTACAAATGTTCTTTTTTAATTCACTGTATTACATTTTATTTATTTTTTAGTATTTTTTTATTTATTCGAGAGAAAGAACGAGAGACAGTGCATGAACAAGAGGCAAAGGGAGAGGGAGAAGCAGACTTCTTTGCTGAGCAGGAAGCCTGATTCGACCTTGATCCCAGGACATTGGGATGATGACCTGAGCCAAGGCAGATGCTTAACTGACTCAGCTACCAAGGTACCCCTATTGTATTAAATTCTAAAATACCTCTTTCCAAACTATATTACAAAGCTGTGATCACCAAGATAGCACGGTACTGACACAAAAACAGACACATAGACCAATGGAACAGAGTAGAAAGCCCAGATGTGGACCCTCAACTCTATAGTCAAATAGTCTTTGACAAAACAGGAAAAAATATCCAATGGAAAAAAGACAGTCTCTTTAATAAATGGTGCTGGGAAAATTGGACAGCTATATACAGAAAAATAAAACTCAATCACTCCCTTAAACCACACACAAAGATAAACTCAAAATGGATGAAAGACCTCAGTGTGAGACAGGAATCCATTAAAAACCTAGAGAAGAACATAGACAATAACCTCTTCAACAATGACCAGAGCAACTTCTTTCAAGACATGTTTCTAAAGGCAAGGGAAACAAAAGCAAAAATGAACTTTTGGGACTTCATCAAGATAAAAAGCTTCTGCACAGCAAATTAGACAGTCAACAAAGAGGCAACCCACAGAATGGGAGAAGATATTTGCAAATGACATTACAGATAAATGGCTGATATCCAAGATCTATAACAAACTTCTCAAACTCAACACCCAAAAAACAAATAAGTCAAAAAATCGGCAGAAGACATGAACAGACACTTCCCCAAAGAAGAAAAACAAATGGCTAACAGACACATGAAAAAATGTTCATCATCATTAGCCACCAGAGAGATTCAAACCAAAACCACACCAAGATGTCTATCACCTTACACCAGTTAGAATGGCCAAAATTGACAAGGCAAGAAACAAGTGTTGGAGAGGTTGTGGAGAAAGAGGAGCACGTTTACGCTGTTAGTGGGAATGCAAGTTGGGGCAGCCACTTTGAAAAACAGTATGTAGTTTCCTCAAAAAGTTAAAAATAGAGCTACCCTATGACCCAGCAATTGCACTACTGGATATTTACTCCAAAGATATAGATGTAGTGAAAAGAAGGGCCATATGCACCCCAATGTTCATAACAGCAATGGTCGCAATAGCCAAACTGGGCAAAGAGCCAAGATGCCCTTCAACAAATGAATGGATAAAGAAGATGTGGTCCATATACACAATGGAATATTACTCAGCCATCAGAAAGGATGAATACCCAACTTTTACATCAACAAGGATGGGACTGGAGGAGATTATGCTAAGTGAATTAAGTCAAGCAGAGAAAGCCAATTATCATATGGTTTCACTTATTTGTAGAACATAAGAACATCCTAAGAATAGCATGGAGGACATTAGGAGAAGGATGGGAAAAATGAAGTCGGGGGGATCAAAGGCAGCAATGAACCATGAGAGACTATGGACTCCAGGAAACATACTGAGGGTTTTAGAAGGGAGGGGCGGGTAGGGGAAAAGGGTAAGCCTGGTTATGGGTGTTAAGGAGGGCACTGATGGCATGGAGCACTAGGTGTTATACACAAACAATGAATCATGGAACACTACATAAAAAATTAATGATGTACTGTATGGAGACTAACATAACATAATAAAATAATAAGTAAGTAAGTTAGTCAATCAATCAATCAATCAATCTCACCTCCTTAAAAAAAAAAAAAAACAGTTGCTGAACCTATAAAGAGAATTCACTTGAGAGAATGGCCTCTCCACAGTCTCAATTTCTTATTGATTATTTGTTTGTTTCATGTTTTTATTTAAATACTAGTTAACATAGATTGAAATATTGGTTTCAGGAGTAAAATTTAGTGAATCATCACTTACACAATACCCAGTGTTCACATGACAAGTGCCCTCCTTAATACCTATCACCCATTTAGACCACCTCCCCGCCTCCCTCCACTCCAGCAACCCTTGTTTTGTTCTCTACAGTTAAAAGTCTTTTTTATGGTTTGCCTCTTTTGTCCATCTGTTTTGTTTCTTAAATTCCACATATGAGTGAAATCACATGGTAGCTGTCTTTCTCTGACTGACTTACAGCACAATACACTCTAGCTCCAACCATATCATTGCAAATGACATGATTTCATTTACTTTTGTGACTAATACTTAATTGTGTGTGTGTGTAAACACACACACACACACACACACACACCCCATAATTTATCCATTCATCAGCTGATGGAAATGTGGGCTTTTTCTATAATTTGTTTATTGTTGATAATGCTACTATAAACATCAGGGGGCATGTGCCCCTTCAAATAACTATATTCATATCTTTTAGGCAAATACCTGGTAGTGCAATGGCTGGATTGTAGGGTAGGACATTCTACTAACTCTTTTTGAAACCCATTTTAATTAAAAAAAAAAAAAGAGTCTAAACTTAGAAAGAAGTGGGAATATAATGAAATCTCAAGCCAAACAGTGAACATATTGAAAAAATATGTGTTTTGCAAAGACAGCAGCAGCTCACTATGCAGCCCTCCGCAACCCCTTTGCTTCCTATTTTGCCAGCAATCAACATTATCATCAAGTTGGTATCTTTCCTTCCCTTTGAGGTTTTTGCAATTCTATGACACATATACACTTTTATATAACAAGTTATATTTTTGCTGTTTTCCCATTTTCTGTTCATGATACCATACTCTCCATGTGAAAATTATTCCTTTTATCTACTATACAGTGTTGTATACTATGTTTTAAGCCACTTTCACTATTGAGACTTCTGATGTAAGTTGATTATAACATGTGATATTACAGTGCTGTAATGAAAAGCCCCTTCTATATGAATCACTGAGAATATGTGTCCAAGAATGACTTGTGTAAAACCACGGAGGTGGAATTGCTACAACAGTAGCATGTAAAACTTTTTTGGTTTCCTTTCTGGTCCACCTTTCTTTTTTTTTAACTTACCCCAGCTGTTTTGGCAAGCAGTTTTCACATTCTGCCCTGGGTCATCATCACAGCCTCCACTGGGATGTTGTTGGAATCCACTCCCCAATTCTGATTCATGTGGAAATCTAGACATGTAAGGGAGTTAAAATGCAACAAGATGAAACTCTGGCTGATACATATATACTCAGATAGTCAATTCTTAGGTGCATTCTACTTGGCTCTTTAAAGGCACCAGTGGGATCAAGACCTTGTTTCCCAGTATAGTATTTAGCACAATAATCCACAGTTGGATTATGTTTTTCTTCCCCGTTTTTTAGTCTCCCACTCCTGCTCCTTGGGATCACTTTCCTAAGAAATCTACCTGCATGCAAACCCTTGACTCCAGCACTTCCTCAGGATGCAAACCCAGGCTACAACTCTTGTTTGTACTTGCCCTAAAAAATATAATCTCAGGATGAGATTCTGAATTTGGTAATTAATCAACTTGGTCAGATTGTAAAAAGAACGTTATTGCCTGTGGCAAGTGGAAAGGTAAACAAACAGAAAATAGTTTTTGTTTATAGCAGCACTTGACTAAAGTGTATTCAGAGGGTAAATCATTGAGTTTTTGAGTTACTAGTATTGTCACCAGGAACTTGATAACAAGCCACAATAATTCATTTTTCTAGCTCTGCTTATAGATGCAGCTTGCCACTAGAAATTAAGACCACATGCCAAAAGCCATAAGCTCCAAACAAACCCCTATGACCCACTTTTCAACCAGTTTGATTCAGTTCAGACACATTGCTAACCCTACAGATGACGCTGGGATCATTACCAACTAACTGTAAAAACAAAAGCCACACCTATCAATGCTCTGACAGAAAAAAAGAGAGAACACTTTGATTTGCAGAAGCCACTCATCCCCTCCCTGAAAAACCTCTACATCACCTGGCTTATCAGCCCCTTAATTACCCTAACCCCATAAAACCTTAACCATGACACCTAACTAGGGAGAAGGTGCCTTTAGAACATGAGCTCCCCTTCTCCATTCTAGGGCCTTTGAATGAATTACCTGCTTGCCATCAAATAATGTTATGTAGCTATTTGGCCAACAGTATCAAGTAGGGAAAGAACATACTACTTCACTAACTATATCATTTGTAACATAGGAAGGCAGTTGTAATTATACAACCTGTAGAGTTAGAGGATTCTGTTAAGAGCTTCAAAAAGCCCACAAAATTGTGTAAATTCAGCAAATAACAACTCAAGGCACACAAGAAAGAAAGCCCCCAAGCTGTTGTTAAAGACATGTTTAACTTTGATAACCTCTGGGCAAACAGTCATGAAAATCAGATCCAGGATTTACTTTTAACTAGGAGCTACAACAGATGAATACATAGCCTCAACAATCTTCTAAACAGAAGTCAGGGTCGTCATAGGGAAATGAGGAGATCTGGGTCCTAGGATGGAGTCATTAGTGGGGAACAGTCTGAGGATCTTCCAGGTCAGATTTCCCTGAGGCCTCCAAGCTGGTAGCAGCAGCTCCTTCCAACAGCTTGAAAAGAAAAGCCTCTGCCACGAAGACCCTAAAAACCCTAAGCAAGCAGTTGCCTCACAAGAAGATTCTTGTTCTACACAATATTTGCCCCTACTTTGTACACACCATCTTCAAACAACTAGTGTGGGGTCAGCCTGAGCTCTTCCCAGGAGTAGTACAGACATCCAAGGAACCATCTCACTGATACATGAGAAGATCTGCAGGCCACTGGAAATGTGTGGGAGGTAAAATCTGAAGTTAGATAATGGAGGGTTTATTGGCATAAAAATAATCTCTTGTGATTTCTGGCTTAGGGTCCTATTCAGGATGCTGGTTTGGGCATGATGATATCCTGCAATAAATGAGGAGGTGATAAAGGAACTGCCTTGACAGAGACAACTCAGTGAATTAAGAATATTTGGGTAGATCTATCTTCTGAGCCTGAGAAATTAATTACCATTTAGGTATAATCCCGAAGGAAAAGAAATCAGATTCTGCTGTTCTTGACTCATCATAGTATCCTTATTGATATCAAAGATCCTGGTTGCAATACAATAGCTCTCAGGGTCACACTGGACTACAGCAGAGAACCAACACAGATGTTCTCAAAGACCCTGTTTCCCCTCACTGGGGCAATTCTCATTGTCATGGAGAAAGAAATGCCCTCCAGGCGATAAAGCCAGAGGAGAAAGTAGAATGTTTTAATCTGTAGTCATTCATGGCAGTGGCTAGTAGATCCATGTGTAGAAGTGAAATGATGGAAAATGAACTAGTGTGTTACTGGACTTTATAACCTAGAAGAAAAGGCAAAGTCTGGGAAGTATAAGCTTCCTCAAAGTAAAGGTAAAGGGTAATCTCTAACTCAGTTTCCAACAAAACTACATCCCATACTGAGTCTATTGATTGAAAGAGACTCTGCTTTTGTTTTGTTTTGTTTTCCACTGAAGTTGACCTCATAAGAATATAAAATATCTACTACTTAATTCTTCCTCACCTAAACATCAGTCCATTCATAAGGATACATAGTACTTGGGAAAGGGTAAATCTTACACCTCCAAAGACCTATTTCATTGAGTGACAGGTTAGTAAACCCCAAGTATCATCATGGCACTCAGTTAAGACTGGGAACTTTAAGTGGTCAATTGATAAATGGACTAATGGCTAAGATCTGTGCCTCAGTGGGTCCATGGACTCACCCTATGGTCATTTTTCTACTCCCTGAACACAAATGAGAATCTGCATATTATTTCCTGCCAAGTAAATAGAAACAACTACAGTAGAAATGGCAAAGTGCAAATGCCTAGCATTGATCACACCCCCAAATCTTTACCTCCAAGATGGTAAAGAAGAAACAATACCATAATTTTTGAGGATTTGCAGATTTGTGCCAAAGGTTGTAGAGTAGTAGGTCACACCATATCCTGTTTCCATTTACCTGTCACCTGCAAAACACAGAACGATCATGTCAGCCTACCATCACTTAACAAGGCAATAACAGCTATGACAGTTGCTGTGCCATCTTTGGAATTCCTATCAAAAGAGATATATCAATCTGTGCCTGTGCTATGGGACCAGTAATCTGACAAACATGTCCCCCCCACCACATTCTATCCATTAAAAAAGAAAAAACTGCTTTTATGTAGGAAGGGTGTTGGAATCTACTCCCTATTTTGCCCAAGGGATATTTTAAATTTCCTGCTCTCTGTCACTGAATAGTACTCAGGAATTTCCATCATTAGCAGAACCTTAGATTGGCCCAGTATAGTGATGATATCATGTTGACTGGATTTGGTACACAGGTAAAATGAAAGTACTCGAAACACTCTAGCAAGAAACATGGATACCAAGGCATGGGGGGAAAATTCCTTAAGATGCTGAGGATGACATATATGCAAACGTTCACATGATATTCCCTGTAATATAAAAGATAAGTTTTTGCATCTCACATACTACCATTATAAAAAAGCCACATTGTTTGGTGGGCTTTTGGATGTTGGAGGAAGTATTGCTCAGTCTTGGGAATATTGCCATTTCTGAGTTCCAGACCTCCTCAGTGATCCACTGGGTGGCAAGCTTTTTATTCACCAGGCCTTTTTACCCAGAAGATCCTGTGTTGCTTTCTGCAATAGATCAATGCTGGATAGTGTTCTCACCACCCCCATATGAGAATCACACTATACAATTCCATGACTATGGAGCAGATATTCCTTTTACTGCAGAAATTACTCACTGCTTGTAAAGTAACATCTTTCATGATATAGATTGAAACTAATTATCAAACCATAGGATATCAAGTGACTGTAACCAGAGCTGCCCATCCAGAGCTGAAATTTATTTTATCAACTGAATCATAACTTTGCATGAATGTGGTAGCCATCTATTATATGACAGAAATAGCATATTTGGCATCAGATCTAAGAAGGTCCAGAAGGCACAGTTTGGTTATAAAAAAGACTACTCTGAGGACAGAGATAAATTTTTAAAATTCTTAAAAAATGCTTCAAAAAGATTTTAAAAGTTAATATATGCATGAAGCAAAAACAGAATGGATAAAAGAGAACTCAGAGCAGAAGAAAAACATCTCTAAAAGAAAAAGAAAATAGGGTAATGCATGTCTGCTCCTTTCTGTGCTCTTCTTTCAGAAAAAATATCAAAGTAAATCTATCTTATGACAGAAAAACAATTTAAACAACACACTCTTTCTCACTGGAAAAAATCTTAGCACTTTGTTTTATGTAGAATATTAATTATGCAATTATTCTAATCTAAGCATTGCTGATTTTTATTTTTAGAATAAACTTATAGTTGAAGAGCAAGGCACTTTTTATTACAAAATAAGATGTGCATTTTGTAAACCTTGATGTTATAAAGACAATGATAAATGGGAAAAGTATTCTACACAATACAGATTCAAGAAGTGGCTAATTCGAAGGAATAAAATTTCTGAAAATATTACACTATCAAAATAACTAATTAAAGAAACAATAATTGCCTATCTAAAGGACTCGATCACATGGGGAGGAAGATACGGGGAGGGGATGGTTCACACAAGTGAGCTAAACTTTTCATCTTTCATTGCCTGGAGTCAATTCATAGTATCCAAAAGTAATAAAAATAGAGCTATAAAAAAGTATCAAGAATTATGAATGGGGTGAAATGAGCCAAGAGATTTTCTTCCCAGTTTCATTCTATTCTCAAGTACATTTATTAGTTTTATAATAATTATAAAGTGAAAACAGAAAGCTATGATATTAATATGCTTGTGTTCTTTGTTGGTCATGCTGACAAAGATTAAAAAATGTAATAGATTCATTGTGTTGATTTTGGTAAAGAAACAATGTAAACTGGAAACAGCTGTAAATAGGTCCTGAGGGAAGGGACATTTTAATTTTGTTGACTCAACTGTTCCTAGTCTTTAAAAAATGAGTGATATCGGTAAGACATAAATAGTAATACTCTATATTAATACAATGACTAATTAAATCCTTAGTTTAGGCAGATTTGGTAGATACTTGCATGCTTGGCATTTCTAATGTTAATATAACAAAGGAGGCAAGAATACACAAAGGGGAAAAGACAGTCCCTTCAACAGTGTTGGGAAAACTGGGCAGCTACATGCAAAAGAATTAAATTGGACCACGTTGGGTCACCTGGCCCCAAAGCCTCTGCCTTTGGCTCAGGTCGTGATCTCAGGGTCTTGGGATCGAGCCCCGCATTGGGCTCTCTGCTCAGGGGGGAGCCTGCTTCCCCCTCTCTCTGCCTGCCTCTCTGCCTACTTGTGATCTCTCTTTCTTTGTCAAATTAATAATCTTTTATTTATGTCAAAAAAATAAAAATAATTGGGCCACTTTCCTACACCATATATGAAAATGGATTAAAGACCTAGATATGAGAATTGAAACCATAAAAATCCTAGAAGAGAGCACAGATAGTAATTTCTCTGATATCATTCATAGCATGATTTTTCTATATATGTCTCCTGAGGCGAAGGAAATGAAAATAAAATTAAGCTACTGTGGCTACATCAAAATAAGCTATTGAGACTACATCTGTACAAAAAAGGAAACAACCAATAAAACTAAATAAAAGACAACCTACTGAAAAGGAGAATATATTTGCAAATGATATACCCAATAAGGGGTGAATCCAACATATTTAAAGAACTTCTACAACTCAACACCAAAAAACACAATCCACTTAAAAATGGTCAGAGGACCTGAACAGGCATTTTTCCAAAGACAACATATAGATGGACATCAGACATTCAAAAAGAGGTTCAACATCATTAATCATTAGGGAAATGCAAATTAAAACCACAATGACATATCACTTTACACCTGTAAGAAGCAGCCCAAATGTTCATCCATAGATAAATGGATAAAGAAGGTGTAAGATATAGATATAGATCTCTCTTCCCCTTCTCTTCTCTTCTCTTCTCTTCTCTTCTCTTCTCTTCTCTTCTCTTCTCTCTCTCTCTCTCTGAAATGGAATATTACCTAGCCATAAAAAGGAATGAAATCTTGCCATTAGCAACAACATGGATGGACCTAGAGGACAGTAGGCTAAATGAAATAAGTCAGACACAGAAGCAAAAGTACCATATGATTTCACGTAAATGTAGAATTTAAGACACAAAACAAAGTAAGAAGAAGACAAAATAATGCACACAAAAAACAAATTATTAAATACAGTGAACAAACTGGTAGATCCCAGAGGGGAGGTGAGTGTCTGGCATGGGTGAAATGGATAAAGGGGATTAAGTGTACATTTATCATGACGAGCACCGACAAATGTATAGAACTGTTGAATCATTATATTGTATACCCGAAACAAATAAACCAGTATGTTAATTATACTTGAAAAAAATGAAATTAAAAAAAATACTTTATCTGGTATAATTCCTTGTAATTTTTTTCTAAACATATTGTTATGAACTGAGTACTTATGTCCCCTCAAAATTCACATGTTGACCCCTGATCCCCCAATGTGATGGTATTCAGAGGTTAGGTGTTTCAGAGGTAACTGGGTTTAGATTAAGTTATGAGGATGGCATCCCTGTGATGGGATTGGTGTCCTTATTTTTGTTTAAGATTTTATTTATTTATTTATTTATTTATTTATTTATTTGGATGGAGGGGGAAGAGAAAGTGTGTGTGAGTACAGAGAGGAAGGGCAGAGAAAGAAGGAGAATCAGACTCCTTACTGAGTGGGGAGTCTGATGCAGGGCTCAATCCCAGGACCCTGAGATCATGACCTGAGCAAAAGGCAGATGCTTAACTGAATGAGACACCCAGGTGTCCTGGGATTAGTCTTTATTAAAGGAATAGGCCAGAGCCCTCTCTCTCCCTTATGTAGGACACAGAAAATTAGGAAGAGGTCCTTCACAGAACCAAAACATGCTGATACTCTGATCTTGGATTTCCTATACTCCAGATTCTGTTAAATAACTTTGTAGCATTATGGTCAACTATTATGACATTAGTTTATTAGTCTGCTAAAACATTCTTCCAAGTAGTTAAGACTTTACTTGTGACTCATCAGGACACTTTATGGGCAGTACAGAGAGGATTCCTCTCCAGCTATAAAGTTATGCTAATGTTCTTATTTTTGTCTTGAATGCCATATGAAAATATTGTAAATGTTGTAGTTATTCTTGTATATAACTGTGGTTGCACTCCAGTGTTAACAAAAATCTATCTATATATATTATTTTTTACACTTCCTTGTATTTCAATTATATGTTCCTTAAGACTGATATGCATTTTCTCAGTTTCAGTCCACAGTCTTTAAAAAAAAAAGAAAAGAAAAAAAAAAAAAAAAGACTTGCAATTACTAGCCAAGAAGCAGTTAACTGAAAAAAGGTTAATAAAATACACCTGTCCATTTCACTCAATGTGAGTGTGAAGGATAGGGAAGAACTGATGAAAAGAGATGCTGCATTTTGTATTTTCATCTCTATGGTTCTCCTTGCCTACAATGCGCTGAGATGGAACTATGATTTTTGTTATAATCAGAAGTAGATGACAGCATTAGATTTTTTCCCTAATCTGATAAAATGTTTGTTAGCTGGTGATCATATCATTTTCATATTTGTTGTAGTTTTAAAATATTTGCATTTGCTTCTATCATGTTCATTTTTTATTTCTAGTCATCCTTTAATTTTATAAACCTTCTTTTGCTCCTTTGTAGCTTATGTCTCTGACTTTGTGATTGTGTTTTAACTATTTGTTGTTGCTGATGTTTGTTTCTATGCTTCTCTATTGATTATTCTACACAGTTTTTCTCCTGGTACAGAAATTTAACACTTTAATTGTATTCCTTCAGCAATTAACCTTAACATTTTATCATATCTCAGTAACTAGAAATTATGTATCTTCTGACAAATATGTGGGCTTCAAAATTAATCACTTTTTGCCTTGCTCTAATATATGTATATAGTATTGTGCCCTTTTACTTAATTCCACAAACTACTGTTGCAGCTATCATTATTTATTTATACAATATTAGATTAAGTAACATATCTACCTCTATCTTTACTCAAAACCACATTCTGAAATTGTTTTCTTTCTTCATGAATCCTTTAAACATTTTTAAGCTCTGAGTATTTTCTTTATAAAGATCCTTGTAAAGGAAATAAATTTATTTCACATTTATATTTTATAGACAATTATACTCAAGTCTTAGCATGTTAAAGATATTTTCCCATTTTTACCTGGCTGGCTTTTTTGTGCTTCGATGTTGGCTATCATTTTTTGTCATTCTTACATGAACAACGTATCTTTCCTCTCTGACTTATATAAATCTTCATTTTTTATATTCTGCACTTTCATCTCAGTTAATGTAGATATGTCTTTTAACTAATATGTGCCTTAATATGCATTGTGCTTTATCAATCTGTGGCATCATAATTTTAATCAATTATGGAAAATATTCAGCTCACGTATAAGCTATTCTTCATGCTATTTTCCTCTTGAGTCTTTGAGTAAATATATGCTGAATCACTCATTTCATATTTTTAAACTCAACTTTAAAGTTGTTTTTCTTCTCCTTGACTTTGTTGCATTTTCTTAGCTGTAATTCCTGCATCTTTATTTTTTCACCTCAACAATATAAAATGTTTTGTTAGCTCAAGCACTGAAGTTTTGATTTCCAAACTCAAAATGTTACCTAATCTTTCTTCACTCACCTAAACCAGAATAATCTTTTAAATGTATAAAATCTTTTCTGTTGTAGTTTTATCTTCATGATACCAATTTCTTTATCTGAAATTATATTTAAATTGTGGTTCTTTTTTTTCCTCTATGAATCTTTTTTGGGGGGTAGGTGGGAGCTAAGTATATTTAAGTCTAATGCCTTTCCTTGTATATTCATATTACCTTCAAATATTTGGTGATTATTGGATGTCTATTCAATTTGAAGATGCATAATGATTTTTTCACCATTTTTAACTTTTTATTGTAGGAAATTTCAAATGCACATGCATTTGAATGTGCATGTCCACATAGTGGACCCCTGGGATACCCTCCCTCAGGGGTGGAACCCCAAGGTATCATCACAGATCTTCAATCAGTAACTACTCTTGGACAGTTGTGTTTCATCCCTAACAGCACCCTTGCTCACCCTCCCATGCCTCCCCGCAGTTATTTTGAATTAAATCTGATACATCATCACTTCCTCTCTATCAGGATGTGTTTTAAAAACCACAACATATTATCACACTTTAAAAAAATGATCTTACTTAAAAAGAGCTAGTGTTCAGATTTTCCCAGTTATCTCATAAGTGGATTTATGGTTCAAATCAGCATCCAGGTATGGTCCATGCATATGTCTGTAATCTATAGAGTTACCTTCCATCTTTGCTCCTTTCCTTTGTAATTCATTTGTGGAAGAAACTGAGTCACAAAGTCAACTGTCATGTAGAATAATGTTCAGTCTCTATTTTGTGGACTGTATCCCATGGTGCGGCTAAACTATTTTTTCCCATAAATGTGTAGTTAGATGAAAAGGCTTGATCAGATTAAAATTAGGAGGTTCTTTCAAGGATAAGTGAGAGGAAGTGGTGTGTACTTCCATCAGGGACACATAACGGCTTCTTGGTTCCTTTTCTGTCAGTAGCCATCAGTGATCACTGCCTCTATCCATGAATTAGATGCTGTACCTCTCAGTGTCTCAAAATTTCCCATCTCCTGACCTGTCTGTGCTACATTCTAAATCATTTCTTCAATTATAAATTTCAATTTGTTGTATCATTGAAGATGCATAATGATTTTTATGTGTAATTTAATATGGCCTCTTATTATGTTGGTCCCCTTTATTGAAATTTTGGTAAGACAAAATGAGATCTGTTTCCTAGTGACATGTGGCATAGCCCACTTCTCTCCCTGTTCTGAGGATCATAATTTGTTCAGATATTGACTTGTTTCTCCAATCCTGACACCAGTGGTGTTTCTACATTCTCATTTCAGACAACTGTAGATTTAACATGGGCAACATGGGCAAATACAAGAAATAACTATTCCCTTCCTCCTTCAATTTTAATGGAGATGCTCTCATTTTCTTCACATTTGCTGACTCTGTGCTAGAAGATTATCAACACTCTGGTCTTTTTTTTTTTTTTTTTGATTATGTGTTCCTTTTTCCATTATTTGGATTCATTAGTTTTCATCTTTTAAGAATTCTCCAAGAGCTTTGATAACTGATGGAAATTTTTCTTTTTCATCAATATAATTAATAAGTATTTAACTCCCTAATTTTATGGCATTTCAAGATATTTTAGTTGTTTAGTTTTCCATTCTCACTAAAATTTAAGCCTTTTTATTTCAATATTAAATGATTTTATGGCACTAACACTGCTGAATGCACTTTTCCAATTAGTTTTTGAAATTTATATGTTTAATTAATTATGCTTATAAAGTAATAGCTCATAGCTAACCCATTTTTCCAGGAAACATATAAAAAAGCTGTTGAGCAGTAATAGATTGTTTAACTTCTCTAGGTGTTTACATTTTTGTATTCTAACTTCAAAAGAAATTGTTCACTTAATAAAATATGATTAAATTAAATTATGACTTTCAGTCTTATCTCAACTCCATTATCTCCTATAACTTCAGTGCAATTATATAAAGTATTTCCACTAACAGTTTTCTGTGGACATGTTGCAACTTCTCAGTTAATCCTACTACGAGTTCCACTGAGTGTTAGTAGTTGAATGTTATTTCTTTATAAACACAAACTTATATTAATTGAATTTAGCAAACACACACACACATCTGGTAGGTGCCAATTTCAAATGAGTTTCATTTTTCACAATGTCCACTGCAGTCTACTCTATAAAGGACTGTAGCCCAGAGTACATGCCACATGAACCGTTCTTTATATCCAAATTAACAACCATTCTGTCATGAAGACGCTGTGAAAATATACCTTTAGCTTCTTGATGAATGTTTAAATATTAAATTACTTGGATTTTGATTAATTTGAAAGTGTTAAGACATATCTAAACTCCTTATTAAATCTAATCAAGACTGAATTAGAGAGATTGAGATAGTAAACATAGTTAAAATCAGGGTTAACACCAAGAATATCAATTCTAAAAGGTCTGATACTGTTAATTTTTATTTTAATATGATTTTTTAAAAGATTTTATATATTTATTTGACATAGAGAGAGAGAGGTCACAAGCAGGCAGAGAGGCAGGCAGAGAGAGAGGGGGAAGCAGGCTCCCTGCTTAGCAAAGAGCCTGATGCGGGCTGGATCCCAGGACCCTGAGGTCATGACCTGAGCCCAAAGCAGAGGCTGAACCCACTGAGCCACCCAGAAACCCCTATATTTTAATATGATTAATCAACTCTCCTATTTTTTTTATTGCATAATAAAAAAATAGCTGTGATGGTCTTTTTTAAATTTATTTTTTAATTTAAAGGAATTCTATAGACTGTACATTTAAAGTCACTTTCTGACCTTTTTGTTCACAGAAAGAACCTTAAAAATAACAAATTAAACTTATAAAATATTTCCAGTATAGTTATAAAACATAAGATAAAAACATGAATTTTTTATAAAACTTAACAAAAATAACACATTTTATTTAAACTTTGTTATTTAATCCTGAAGTTTACCTAAAACTTTATTCTTTTATTATTTTTCAAGATTATTTATTTATTTATTTGAGAGGCAGAAAGAGAGCACACAAGCAGGGGGAGCAGCAGGCAGAGGCAGAGGGAGAAGCAGACTCCCTGCATAACAGGGAGCCTATCCTGAGCCCAGGACCCCAGGACCACAACCTGAGCAGAAGGCAGAAGCCCAACAGACTGATCCACCCAGGCACCCCCCCCAAAACTTTCTTATCCTAACGTTGGTTAGGACATTCTATATTATTTAATTTAAAAATAGTATTTTTCACAAGAAAGGAGTAATAGACCATGGGCCTGAGAGTAATCTGATGTATACCTAGTTCTATGACTATTCCCCACTTTTTAAAATATAAAAAGGGGGCGCCTGGGTGGCTCAGTGGGTTAAAGCCTCTGCCTTTGGCTCAGGTCATGATCCCAGGATCCTGGGATCGAGCCCTGCATGGGGCGGGGGGGGCGGTCTCTGCTCAGCAGAGTGCCTGCTTCCCCCTCTCTCTCTGCCTGCCTCTCTGTCTACTTGTGATCTCTGTCTGTCAAATAAATAAATAAAATCTTAAAAATATATATATATAAAAAGGTAAGCTCAAAATTTTATGGAGGCAGGTGTTTGTGATCAAAGATGGCCTAAAGCAACAGATAAAAGCCTGCTTCAATCTAAAGACAGAGGAATATTTTAAGGAGTGAATTTATAATTGTAGATAGGTTTTAAACAAATTTTCTATTTAGAAAAATAAATCCTATTATTACACATATACCTAATTGTTACACAGGTATGGAAAACCAGGTTTGCCTGTCAGAATTTCAGCCCTTAATCATAATGTCTGTCCTCACTAATCCGTAGAGAGGTAACACCATTTACAGCATACTCTTCAACATGATTTGTAAAGTAGCTCCTGCCATGTAATGACAAACTTGGATATTGCTGCACCAACCAAGCTGATAGATTAGACAGGTCCAATGGCAATCTATCACAAGATGGAGGGATACATTTGGAACTGGGCGTGAGCAGGGTCATGGGTCAGAAGATTAATACTGTTAAGACTGAAATAATCCCCAAATTACCTACAATAGAGACGATGTACAGAATAGGAACTATTCTGCCTAACATCCATAGGAGGGAGGGATGCCTAGATGCATAAAACACAAAATAAATAGCCTCAGTATAAGCCTTTGGACTAAGGCAAGGTGTCAGGCCTTGTTCCAAACTGACTTGGAACTGAGAAACAACTGAATCGTGGTCAACTGTGATGTTGCCCATTAATAAAACTTAGTATATGGGCAAGGGTTGATTATGTTGGATATGTATAACAAATATCTCTTTATTTCTTCCCAATTTCTGCAATGAAACTGAATTGTGCCATGATCAGCTTGTGATATGATGTAACACTGGCGTTGTCATAAAAATATATAAATAAGTCCTATGATAATACTTATACTGGTTATCAAAACATTGAAAGATTAAATTAAAACCTTTTTAAGATGTAATTGTGATGGAAAATTACTGGCCTGAGGAAGAACTCATTTTAGCTAACCATTAGATAATCTTTATGCTAAATATCTCCACGCAAATACATCAGAAGGCATATAGATCAAGGGACAAGTAATTAAAAACTGCAAAAATATGAAAATATATGTTATGGCTCTACAGAACAGATTCTTGCTTTAAGTCTATCTTTACATTACCCTAGCTCCTCCTAATGAGAATTACGGACATGCTGTTACTAATGCTGTATCTATTATATCAGTGCTATACTAAATGTAGATAACCAAGAAAATATAATCATTTTGCTACAGTCAAATTCAGTCAAGAGCCAGGGGTTGGACTGTGCAGGAAAGAATTAACTCCCCATGGTTTACTCAAACCCTTGCATTCAAAACAAACCTGTCTTCAGGATGGGTCCTTTCCTGGCTCCTGGGATAAGAGCTCACAGCCCTTGTAGTTTACTTGGTAAGAGTATTTTTCTGTGCCTGAGGCTTTGCAGTAGGCACTACTGTTTGTTTCAATCGTTTATGCTAACAATATGATTTAGGGTGAAATCCTGTTTTTGTATGCCTGAAGCCTCCGGCCATGTTGTATCACTTTGATCTGATAGTTTATACTAACAATAAAATTTACGGTGAATGTTTGGCCTCCAAGAAGCTGGAGTTTGAGTAGCTGAGGTCACTTATAGAAGTGCTACATGCCTACATGTACGAACCCCAGTTAAATTTTGGATACCAAGACTTGGGAGACCTTCCTTGGTTGCAAACAATTTGCACATACTGTCTCACTGTTGCTGGGAAAAATAATTGCATCCATGCAATGCCATTGGGATAGCTGGAAGCTTGTGCCTGGTTTCTCCTGAATGTTCCTCAATATGCTTTTTCCCTTTGCTGATTTGAATCTGTATCCTTCTACTGTAATAAACTATAACTGAGTATAACAGCTTTTCTGAGGTCCTCTGAGTCCTCATAGATTCTGAGGCTAGTCTTACGAACCCACAACTAACAGATCCTCTCTGAGATCTCTGATTAATGGCAAAACAATGTTAAAACTCTCATATTTCTTCTCTTCTCTTCTCTTCTCTTCTCTTCTCTTCTCTTCTCTTCTCTTCTCTCTCTCTCTCTCTGAAATGGAATATTACCTAGCCATAAAAAGGAATGAAATCTTGCCATTAGCAACAACATGGATGGACCTAGAGGACAGTAGGCTAAATGAAATAAGTCAGACACAGAAGCAAAAGTACCATATGATTTCACGTAAATGTAGAATTTAAGACACAAAACAAAGTAAGAAGAAGACAAAATAATGCACACAAAAAACAAATTATTAAATACAGTGAACAAACTGGTAGATCCCAGAGGGGAGGTGAGTGTCTGGCATGGGTGAAATGGATAAAGGGGATTAAGTGTACATTTATCATGACGAGCACCGACAAATGTATAGAACTGTTGAATCATTATATTGTATACCCGAAACAAATAAACCAGTATGTTAATTATACTTGAAAAAAATGAAATTAAAAAAAATACTTTATCTGGTATAATTCCTTGTAATTTTTTTCTAAACATATTGTTATGAACTGAGTACTTATGTCCCCTCAAAATTCACATGTTGACCCCTGATCCCCCAATGTGATGGTATTCAGAGGTTAGGTGTTTCAGAGGTAACTGGGTTTAGATTAAGTTATGAGGATGGCATCCCTGTGATGGGATTGGTGTCCTTATTTTTGTTTAAGATTTTATTTATTTATTTATTTATTTATTTATTTATTTATTTATTTGGATGGAGGGGGAAGAGAAAGTGTGTGTGAGTACAGAGAGGAAGGGCAGAGAAAGAAGGAGAATCAGACTCCTTACTGAGTGGGGAGTCTGATGCAGGGCTCAATCCCAGGACCCTGAGATCATGACCTGAGCAAAAGGCAGATGCTTAACTGAATGAGACACCCAGGTGTCCTGGGATTAGTCTTTATTAAAGGAATAGGCCAGAGCCCTCTCTCTCCCTTATGTAGGACACAGAAAATTAGGAAGAGGTCCTTCACAGAACCAAAACATGCTGATACTCTGATCTTGGATTTCCTATACTCCAGATTCTGTTAAATAACTTTGTAGCATTATGGTCAACTATTATGACATTAGTTTATTAGTCTGCTAAAACATTCTTCCAAGTAGTTAAGACTTTACTTGTGACTCATCAGGACACTTTATGGGCAGTACAGAGAGGATTCCTCTCCAGCTATAAAGTTATGCTAATGTTCTTATTTTTGTCTTGAATGCCATATGAAAATATTGTAAATGTTGTAGTTATTCTTGTATATAACTGTGGTTGCACTCCAGTGTTAACAAAAATCTATCTATATATATTATTTTTTACACTTCCTTGTATTTCAATTATATGTTCCTTAAGACTGATATGCATTTTCTCAGTTTCAGTCCACAGTCTTTAAAAAAAAAAGAAAAGAAAAAAAAAAAAAAAAGACTTGCAATTACTAGCCAAGAAGCAGTTAACTGAAAAAAGGTTAATAAAATACACCTGTCCATTTCACTCAATGTGAGTGTGAAGGATAGGGAAGAACTGATGAAAAGAGATGCTGCATTTTGTATTTTCATCTCTATGGTTCTCCTTGCCTACAATGCGCTGAGATGGAACTATGATTTTTGTTATAATCAGAAGTAGATGACAGCATTAGATTTTTTCCCTAATCTGATAAAATGTTTGTTAGCTGGTGATCATATCATTTTCATATTTGTTGTAGTTTTAAAATATTTGCATTTGCTTCTATCATGTTCATTTTTTATTTCTAGTCATCCTTTAATTTTATAAACCTTCTTTTGCTCCTTTGTAGCTTATGTCTCTGACTTTGTGATTGTGTTTTAACTATTTGTTGTTGCTGATGTTTGTTTCTATGCTTCTCTATTGATTATTCTACACAGTTTTTCTCCTGGTACAGAAATTTAACACTTTAATTGTATTCCTTCAGCAATTAACCTTAACATTTTATCATATCTCAGTAACTAGAAATTATGTATCTTCTGACAAATATGTGGGCTTCAAAATTAATCACTTTTTGCCTTGCTCTAATATATGTATATAGTATTGTGCCCTTTTACTTAATTCCACAAACTACTGTTGCAGCTATCATTATTTATTTATACAATATTAGATTAAGTAACATATCTACCTCTATCTTTACTCAAAACCACATTCTGAAATTGTTTTCTTTCTTCATGAATCCTTTAAACATTTTTAAGCTCTGAGTATTTTCTTTATAAAGATCCTTGTAAAGGAAATAAATTTATTTCACATTTATATTTTATAGACAATTATACTCAAGTCTTAGCATGTTAAAGATATTTTCCCATTTTTACCTGGCTGGCTTTTTTGTGCTTCGATGTTGGCTATCATTTTTTGTCATTCTTACATGAACAACGTATCTTTCCTCTCTGACTTATATAAATCTTCATTTTTTATATTCTGCACTTTCATCTCAGTTAATGTAGATATGTCTTTTAACTAATATGTGCCTTAATATGCATTGTGCTTTATCAATCTGTGGCATCATAATTTTAATCAATTATGGAAAATATTCAGCTCACGTATAAGCTATTCTTCATGCTATTTTCCTCTTGAGTCTTTGAGTAAATATATGCTGAATCACTCATTTCATATTTTTAAACTCAACTTTAAAGTTGTTTTTCTTCTCCTTGACTTTGTTGCATTTTCTTAGCTGTAATTCCTGCATCTTTATTTTTTCACCTCAACAATATAAAATGTTTTGTTAGCTCAAGCACTGAAGTTTTGATTTCCAAACTCAAAATGTTACCTAATCTTTCTTCACTCACCTAAACCAGAATAATCTTTTAAATGTATAAAATCTTTTCTGTTGTAGTTTTATCTTCATGATACCAATTTCTTTATCTGAAATTATATTTAAATTGTGGTTCTTTTTTTTCCTCTATGA
Organism: Enhydra lutris kenyoni; assembly: GCF_002288905.1. Classification (NCBI taxonomy): domain Eukaryota; kingdom Metazoa; phylum Chordata; class Mammalia; order Carnivora; family Mustelidae; genus Enhydra; species Enhydra lutris. Next base: position 40,551,603 of record NW_019154088.1, on the reverse strand, counting down.
ATCTTTTTTGGGGGGTAGGTGGGAGCTAAGTATATTTAAGTCTAATGCCTTTCCTTGTATATTCATATTACCTTCAAATATTTGGTGATTATTGGATGTCTATTCAATTTGAAGATGCATAATGATTTTTTCACCATTTTTAACTTTTTATTGTAGGAAATTTCAAATGCACATGCATTTGAATGTGCATGTCCACATAGTGGACCCCTGGGATACCCTCCCTCAGGGGTGGAACCCCAAGGTATCATCACAGATCTTCAATCAGTAACTACTCTTGGACAGTTGTGTTTCATCCCTAACAGCACCCTTGCTCACCCTCCCATGCCTCCCCGCAGTTATTTTGAATTAAATCTGATACATCATCACTTCCTCTCTATCAGGATGTGTTTTAAAAACCACAACATATTATCACACTTTAAAAAAATGATCTTACTTAAAAAGAGCTAGTGTTCAGATTTTCCCAGTTATCTCATAAGTGGATTTATGGTTCAAATCAGCATCCAGGTATGGTCCATGCATATGTCTGTAATCTATAGAGTTACCTTCCATCTTTGCTCCTTTCCTTTGTAATTCATTTGTGGAAGAAACTGAGTCACAAAGTCAACTGTCATGTAGAATAATGTTCAGTCTCTATTTTGTGGACTGTATCCCATGGTGCGGCTAAACTATTTTTTCCCATAAATGTGTAGTTAGATGAAAAGGCTTGATCAGATTAAAATTAGGAGGTTCTTTCAAGGATAAGTGAGAGGAAGTGGTGTGTACTTCCATCAGGGACACATAACGGCTTCTTGGTTCCTTTTCTGTCAGTAGCCATCAGTGATCACTGCCTCTATCCATGAATTAGATGCTGTACCTCTCAGTGTCTCAAAATTTCCCATCTCCTGACCTGTCTGTGCTACATTCTAAATCATTTCTTCAATTATAAATTTCAATTTGTTGTATCATTGAAGATGCATAATGATTTTTATGTGTAATTTAATATGGCCTCTTATTATGTTGGTCCCCTTTATTGAAATTTTGGTAAGACAAAATGAGATCTGTTTCCTAGTGACATGTGGCATAGCCCACTTCTCTCCCTGTTCTGAGGATCATAATTTGTTCAGATATTGACTTGTTTCTCCAATCCTGACACCAGTGGTGTTTCTACATTCTCATTTCAGACAACTGTAGATTTAACATGGGCAACATGGGCAAATACAAGAAATAACTATTCCCTTCCTCCTTCAATTTTAATGGAGATGCTCTCATTTTCTTCACATTTGCTGACTCTGTGCTAGAAGATTATCAACACTCTGGTCTTTTTTTTTTTTTTTTTGATTATGTGTTCCTTTTTCCATTATTTGGATTCATTAGTTTTCATCTTTTAAGAATTCTCCAAGAGCTTTGATAACTGATGGAAATTTTTCTTTTTCATCAATATAATTAATAAGTATTTAACTCCCTAATTTTATGGCATTTCAAGATATTTTAGTTGTTTAGTTTTCCATTCTCACTAAAATTTAAGCCTTTTTATTTCAATATTAAATGATTTTATGGCACTAACACTGCTGAATGCACTTTTCCAATTAGTTTTTGAAATTTATATGTTTAATTAATTATGCTTATAAAGTAATAGCTCATAGCTAACCCATTTTTCCAGGAAACATATAAAAAAGCTGTTGAGCAGTAATAGATTGTTTAACTTCTCTAGGTGTTTACATTTTTGTATTCTAACTTCAAAAGAAATTGTTCACTTAATAAAATATGATTAAATTAAATTATGACTTTCAGTCTTATCTCAACTCCATTATCTCCTATAACTTCAGTGCAATTATATAAAGTATTTCCACTAACAGTTTTCTGTGGACATGTTGCAACTTCTCAGTTAATCCTACTACGAGTTCCACTGAGTGTTAGTAGTTGAATGTTATTTCTTTATAAACACAAACTTATATTAATTGAATTTAGCAAACACACACACACATCTGGTAGGTGCCAATTTCAAATGAGTTTCATTTTTCACAATGTCCACTGCAGTCTACTCTATAAAGGACTGTAGCCCAGAGTACATGCCACATGAACCGTTCTTTATATCCAAATTAACAACCATTCTGTCATGAAGACGCTGTGAAAATATACCTTTAGCTTCTTGATGAATGTTTAAATATTAAATTACTTGGATTTTGATTAATTTGAAAGTGTTAAGACATATCTAAACTCCTTATTAAATCTAATCAAGACTGAATTAGAGAGATTGAGATAGTAAACATAGTTAAAATCAGGGTTAACACCAAGAATATCAATTCTAAAAGGTCTGATACTGTTAATTTTTATTTTAATATGATTTTTTAAAAGATTTTATATATTTATTTGACATAGAGAGAGAGAGGTCACAAGCAGGCAGAGAGGCAGGCAGAGAGAGAGGGGGAAGCAGGCTCCCTGCTTAGCAAAGAGCCTGATGCGGGCTGGATCCCAGGACCCTGAGGTCATGACCTGAGCCCAAAGCAGAGGCTGAACCCACTGAGCCACCCAGAAACCCCTATATTTTAATATGATTAATCAACTCTCCTATTTTTTTTATTGCATAATAAAAAAATAGCTGTGATGGTCTTTTTTAAATTTATTTTTTAATTTAAAGGAATTCTATAGACTGTACATTTAAAGTCACTTTCTGACCTTTTTGTTCACAGAAAGAACCTTAAAAATAACAAATTAAACTTATAAAATATTTCCAGTATAGTTATAAAACATAAGATAAAAACATGAATTTTTTATAAAACTTAACAAAAATAACACATTTTATTTAAACTTTGTTATTTAATCCTGAAGTTTACCTAAAACTTTATTCTTTTATTATTTTTCAAGATTATTTATTTATTTATTTGAGAGGCAGAAAGAGAGCACACAAGCAGGGGGAGCAGCAGGCAGAGGCAGAGGGAGAAGCAGACTCCCTGCATAACAGGGAGCCTATCCTGAGCCCAGGACCCCAGGACCACAACCTGAGCAGAAGGCAGAAGCCCAACAGACTGATCCACCCAGGCACCCCCCCCAAAACTTTCTTATCCTAACGTTGGTTAGGACATTCTATATTATTTAATTTAAAAATAGTATTTTTCACAAGAAAGGAGTAATAGACCATGGGCCTGAGAGTAATCTGATGTATACCTAGTTCTATGACTATTCCCCACTTTTTAAAATATAAAAAGGGGGCGCCTGGGTGGCTCAGTGGGTTAAAGCCTCTGCCTTTGGCTCAGGTCATGATCCCAGGATCCTGGGATCGAGCCCTGCATGGGGCGGGGGGGGCGGTCTCTGCTCAGCAGAGTGCCTGCTTCCCCCTCTCTCTCTGCCTGCCTCTCTGTCTACTTGTGATCTCTGTCTGTCAAATAAATAAATAAAATCTTAAAAATATATATATATAAAAAGGTAAGCTCAAAATTTTATGGAGGCAGGTGTTTGTGATCAAAGATGGCCTAAAGCAACAGATAAAAGCCTGCTTCAATCTAAAGACAGAGGAATATTTTAAGGAGTGAATTTATAATTGTAGATAGGTTTTAAACAAATTTTCTATTTAGAAAAATAAATCCTATTATTACACATATACCTAATTGTTACACAGGTATGGAAAACCAGGTTTGCCTGTCAGAATTTCAGCCCTTAATCATAATGTCTGTCCTCACTAATCCGTAGAGAGGTAACACCATTTACAGCATACTCTTCAACATGATTTGTAAAGTAGCTCCTGCCATGTAATGACAAACTTGGATATTGCTGCACCAACCAAGCTGATAGATTAGACAGGTCCAATGGCAATCTATCACAAGATGGAGGGATACATTTGGAACTGGGCGTGAGCAGGGTCATGGGTCAGAAGATTAATACTGTTAAGACTGAAATAATCCCCAAATTACCTACAATAGAGACGATGTACAGAATAGGAACTATTCTGCCTAACATCCATAGGAGGGAGGGATGCCTAGATGCATAAAACACAAAATAAATAGCCTCAGTATAAGCCTTTGGACTAAGGCAAGGTGTCAGGCCTTGTTCCAAACTGACTTGGAACTGAGAAACAACTGAATCGTGGTCAACTGTGATGTTGCCCATTAATAAAACTTAGTATATGGGCAAGGGTTGATTATGTTGGATATGTATAACAAATATCTCTTTATTTCTTCCCAATTTCTGCAATGAAACTGAATTGTGCCATGATCAGCTTGTGATATGATGTAACACTGGCGTTGTCATAAAAATATATAAATAAGTCCTATGATAATACTTATACTGGTTATCAAAACATTGAAAGATTAAATTAAAACCTTTTTAAGATGTAATTGTGATGGAAAATTACTGGCCTGAGGAAGAACTCATTTTAGCTAACCATTAGATAATCTTTATGCTAAATATCTCCACGCAAATACATCAGAAGGCATATAGATCAAGGGACAAGTAATTAAAAACTGCAAAAATATGAAAATATATGTTATGGCTCTACAGAACAGATTCTTGCTTTAAGTCTATCTTTACATTACCCTAGCTCCTCCTAATGAGAATTACGGACATGCTGTTACTAATGCTGTATCTATTATATCAGTGCTATACTAAATGTAGATAACCAAGAAAATATAATCATTTTGCTACAGTCAAATTCAGTCAAGAGCCAGGGGTTGGACTGTGCAGGAAAGAATTAACTCCCCATGGTTTACTCAAACCCTTGCATTCAAAACAAACCTGTCTTCAGGATGGGTCCTTTCCTGGCTCCTGGGATAAGAGCTCACAGCCCTTGTAGTTTACTTGGTAAGAGTATTTTTCTGTGCCTGAGGCTTTGCAGTAGGCACTACTGTTTGTTTCAATCGTTTATGCTAACAATATGATTTAGGGTGAAATCCTGTTTTTGTATGCCTGAAGCCTCCGGCCATGTTGTATCACTTTGATCTGATAGTTTATACTAACAATAAAATTTACGGTGAATGTTTGGCCTCCAAGAAGCTGGAGTTTGAGTAGCTGAGGTCACTTATAGAAGTGCTACATGCCTACATGTACGAACCCCAGTTAAATTTTGGATACCAAGACTTGGGAGACCTTCCTTGGTTGCAAACAATTTGCACATACTGTCTCACTGTTGCTGGGAAAAATAATTGCATCCATGCAATGCCATTGGGATAGCTGGAAGCTTGTGCCTGGTTTCTCCTGAATGTTCCTCAATATGCTTTTTCCCTTTGCTGATTTGAATCTGTATCCTTCTACTGTAATAAACTATAACTGAGTATAACAGCTTTTCTGAGGTCCTCTGAGTCCTCATAGATTCTGAGGCTAGTCTTACGAACCCACAACTAACAGATCCTCTCTGAGATCTCTGATTAATGGCAAAACAATGTTAAAACTCTCATATTTACAATTCAGTTTAGAAGAAAAATAGGTCCTTGTTCTTTGATCTTTTTACAATGTAGTATCCAGACTAGAATTACCATTAATCTTTGGGTCTAAACAACACAGGTTCTAAAAACAAAGCCATTCTTCTCTAGAATTTAAAACATACAATAGAACAAAATACATGGATAGCAAGGATTGATATAAATTCTCAGAATATGGCAATATATAGTCAGCCTACTTTAAGATAAAATTTAGCTCCAGATTATATTTAAATAAAACCCAATTTAAAGCAAATATATTTTCAGACCCTCAAGTAACTCACAAATAATTATTTTTTAGCATTTCTTATTATTAATATAATTTATTGTTGGAAAAATTATTGATATAATAAAAATAATTATCAAACTGAGTTCACACTAAATGTCAGGTTCTAGGCTCAATTTTTCACATCTGTTTTAGTCATTTGCTCTAGAAACTACCACATATTTGGGGGGAAATAAAGAAACATACAAACAAAAAATTCAAAAGCTCCTCAAAAGCCATATCACTAGTAAATTATAAAACTGAGACTACAGTCTGTATTTATTACACATGCCTGCTTATACTTAATAAACAGTATATCCTGTGTGAGTATGTGGTGGGGGGGTAAAGTGCATACATAGACACCCCTCAGACAATCAGAATATTTCAAATTCCTTTGGAAACAAAGCAATGCATTATTACAAATCACCTCTCCTATAAAATTTAGCACTGACTTTTTTTTTTCCTTTTACTTATTACAGAAGAGAAGGGTAACAAATTAGAAGTTAACTTGAAGAGGAAAGAATTTATTTGTATTCTTAGTTCTATTTTTTTTAAAGATTTTATTTATTTATTTGACACAGAGAGAGAGAGAGAGAATCACAAGTAGGCAGAGAGGCAGGCAGAGAGAGGGGGAAGCAGGCTCTCCACTGAGCAGGGAGCCTGATGTGGGGCTCCATCTCAGGACCCTGAGATCATGACCTGAGCTGAAGGCAGAAGCTTAACTCACTGAGCCACCCAGGTGCCCCTGTGTTCTTAGTTCTTGACTATGAATCAGTTCTGTATTAGTGTTATATCTTTCAGTTTATGTAGATGAGAGTACACTTTTATCCACATAGAATAAAGTAGAAAAAGGTTAGGCTTTCATTAAAGACAAAACTAGTATTTATCTATATATTTATTGAAATAATAATTATTTGGTAAGTACTGTTTTCTGGATATTCTTGTGGCAACTAGGGATGCAATAATGAGATAAAAATGGTATCAGAACTTTTGAAAATTAGAGTTTTGTGGAGTTGGTAAATACTAATTTAAATAGAGGAAATATCAGTCCAGAGGGAGCACCAAATGTTTAAATAATTGGGGGAAAAAAAAAAAAAAAAGGAAAGGGTAGTCAACCTGGAATGAAGAAGGTATATATACAACAGATTTTAGTATTTAGTGAGGCATTAGCCTTCCTTCTTTAACTCATGCCATATATGTTAGTTTTCATAGGCTATTGACCTTTATGCTAAAAGCCAATGGATTCACATAAAGTGTTTTAAACAGTGTCATAATTAGTACGGATTCATTCATTCAAATAGATATAATCCACCACATTCCAGAATATGTTTTAAGATAGTTTTAAAATAGTTTTAAAATGTTTTAAAATATGTTTTAAAAAGTTTTAAAATAGGTTTTAAAATAGTTTTAAGAGAAATCTAAAAAGATACAAGCCTAGCGTTTTGTTCCCCTAAAGCCATCATCGAGTTTTTACAGGTAAGAATCATTGAGAGATTGAATGTGGAGATTATCATCCTGACCAACATCAAGGTCAAGTTGTCAATATAAATGTCGACTAGAACTTCTTTAAATGTGCTCTCTCCAAAGGTCAGGTTAGATAGTTTGGAATGCCCCAAGTAATGTCTTCAGTAAATCAAATATTAAGCAGTTATTACCATGTTCCTATGTGTTTCTTAGTCGGTTTTGCACCAGCAGCTCTTATTTTCCTTCAGTCTTCATTACGTTTTTGAAAAATCAATAGTATCTTTTCTTCAAGAATAGCTGTCTTCAATATTGTTTGATAACTAATATTAATTTGTGAAGGAAACAACCCAAGGGGCTGTGGTTGTTTCTGATTCCTCCACTATCACCTACCTCCATCCCACCCCCAGTCAAATAATGGTCAAAATTTATTTCCAGGCAACTGAGAAGATGTTTACTGACACATCTCATCAATGGAATTAAACTGAAGACTACCATAAAGGAAAAGAGAGAGGTAGAGAATATTGTCAGATTCAGCTTTGAGGCCAGAATTGTAGCTCTAACGATTAAGCTAGCTTACAATTTTATAGTGTCTAGTTATATAATTACAAGAGAACAGTCTCAACTTACAAAATCCAGACAGAATATCTCCTTTTGCTAGGCTAATTATAACTGCTATTTAAGGATTTTTCAAATATATATATCTCTAGATAATTACTTGAAGACACTGCCAAATTCACAACATAATGAAATTTGGTTTTTTCAAACGGCATAAAGATAGCTTTATGGTTTGCTTCTTATTTTTATATTCACAAGACGAAATCAAGCTCCTTAAAATTATGTTCTTCATAGAAATAATGCTTTTCTGACTAAGAGTCTTCTATGAATAAAGTGTGTTTTTTTTCTGCTCTCACTTAACAATGCTCATCCTGAAGAATTATGTGACACAATTTAACCAGGCACACTGTAGAATGTGGCAAAAGTATTCTTGCATTTTAACCAATCTGTCTGTGTGATTCTTTGAATCCTTTTCATTTTTCCATTATTAGAGATAAGTGCCTTTGTAACTATGTTCTCAGAAAAGGTAATGAACACCTGTGCCTGATCTGAATTATGAAAAGTCTGTTATTTTTTTTTCATGAAAAATATAAAAAGCACAGCAGAATTCTGTTACAGTAATCAACCTGGACAGTTAGGAGGAAGCATTGCTTTTTAGTGATCACTACGTGCCAACAGCCCCCCAAATGCTGATATTTAATAATTCAAGCACTTCTGAAAGAGAAAATGGCCATCTTGTAAGGATAATATCTTATATAGAATATATACTTGCTAGATATTGTAAGGATAATATCTTATATAGAATATATACTTGCTAGATAAATTATTATGAATTCTAATTAGATGTCTCAGCATCTGTAAACACCAAGTAGCTCTCAAAATTTGTAATATTATCACAGAAATAGTCAAGAATCATTCACATTTTTTAAAAATCTAAACTAATTAGCTAATTGGCATTCACTTGTATAAGGCAACAGCATTTGAGAAGAAAGAGTCCCACACTTGAAATTACATAATCACCAGCAAAATACCTCTTTCAAATTATTTTTTATCCTTGGCAATGATATTATGTACTTCAGCAGGTAGAATTATACACAATCTTGTTTTTAAGGATGTAGTTTTTAAACATTTCCTTTCAAATAATTGTTTTCAAATAAAAAATGTTAAGTTACCTCAGTTCAATTAGATATTCATTAGGAAGGAGAACTAAGGGGAAAGAAGAGAAGGACAGATTATTCTTCCACAAAGTCTGATCATCAAAGGGGGAAGGTGGAAATAAGGAGGAAGAACAATAAGTATTACCCATACACTGAGACTGAAAAATAGATGATTTAAATGATACAATAAGTCAGTAGAAGAGCTAGAAACCAATTTGTCCAAAGATCAAATTAAAATTTGAATCAAATAAATTCAATAAAATTAAAATTTTCTGCACTATTATGTAATTTATTGCTGACCAAAAAAAAAAAAATATTATGCTAAACAGTAACAGGCTTTAGATAATGTTAAAATAACATATAACAACATGGAGTCATGATGAAAGAAGGATATAAAAGTCATTCAGGTAGAGATTTCAACCTTAAATGTACTCAATTAGGGCCTGGAAACCTTAGGGATTTAATAACTATAGGTTGAATTTAGTGAGATTGATGTCAGTTGGGCCAAAAGTTTAAAGTGGAAAAATGGTGATGCAAATTGATAAAGTAGTTGGTTTGTTGTGGCAATACTGACACCATTAAGTGATACTTGCTGTTGCTAAATAAATGAATATGACATATTGCAAAGGTTTTAGGAGTTCATACACAGGATGGCAACTTCATAAGAATGTAAAATTGAGCATTTTTATCATTATAAATACATCAAAACGTTGAAGAAAACTTTGGCTGAAGAAAAACAGACTTCCTGTTAAGGAGCATTGCATAGTGTCCAGATTTAAGTTATTCATCTGTGTAGAATTGTTTGTGTGGACATATGCTTTCATTTTTTTATGGAGGAAATTAGAAGTAGAACCACTGGATTGTGTGATAGGGAAATTTTTAACATAAGCCACTGTTTGTATTAAAAATATAAGAGAATTTTGTATATTGTATATTTTGTATGTTGACAATACATATTGACAATGTATCCTGCAACACTGTTAAATTCTTACCTGTTCTAGTAGATTTCTGTTATAGATTCCTGGAATGTTTCTACATACATAATCATGCCTCTCTCTCATCTTATTGAGACCAGCAGGCTGGTGTGTGAATGTCCTTCTCATGGCAATGACAGAAGGTCAAGAGAGCAAACAGCTACTCACCAGCCAACTCCAGTTGCCAGGCATGTAAGTGAGCCCATCTTGGATTATCCAGTTTCACTTCATGGGCCAGGAGAATGGCTTAGCTTAGTCAAGCCCAAATTCCAACCCCCAAAATCTTAAAACATAATAATAATCTTTCTTTTAAACTGGAAAGTGTTTGGGTTGTTTTTTTTATGCAAGAGTTGATAAATAAGCCAAAGACCAGTTCAAAATATAAATTATAGATACTTTAGAAAACATGTAAAATAAACCATCAGTTTTAGATTTAAGCAAAGTTTAATGGATCCTTCTGTGTAACAAATTCTGTTCTATTAACTTGACTTTCAGTAAATAGCAAAAACATTTTATTCTATTTAGATATCTAGAAGTATGATATAAAAATAAATTCATTATTTTCTCTTAGCCTATAACTAAATGACTCTGCCTCACAGCAATTATCAATCCTTTTCTCATTTATTTTTTACCACCCATTTCACTTAGTAGAGTCACACAAGTACACTATAAGTAAACTATGAATTTAAATATGTTTTATTTCCTGGTGGATTTTCAGTCATTGATTTTTTAAGGAGTAAAATCTGGCCCCCTCTAAACGTTATAGCTGTCAACAGGCATAAAAACAAAGCACCAGGCTCAGTGCAGGTAATTTTACTAGATGCTTTTTATTGCAGAGATCAGAGAAAAAACTCAGCCAAGGCAATAAAGATGGAAAATCTTGACTATTTGAAGGTTGGTTAGCTATGGCTCAATCAAGTTGACACTTTGTACGTGGTGTGTCTTTTGAACTACTTCCACCTTTGGAACAAAGAGGCAGTCTTTCAGAGGGCTCAATTTTGATGTCAAAGGTTAAATTGATTTGAAATTATCTGATGCTCTGGAAGGCAGAGTTGTGAAGCTACTTCTATTAAGGTGAGGAAGATAGAGTAATGTTGAGAATGGTACATATAATACCTGATATTTGGAGGAGGGGGAAAAGTGTTTCTGAAAACTATTTGGCCTTTTAAATGTAGTCACCATGACAAATTACGTGAATCATATTATAAATATATAGAGAGTATATATTATACTGACACAAGAAAGAACTAAATGTGTATTAAAGAGTTAAATAAATTTTAAGTTCTTTGCAAAGTTGAAACTGAAATAGTGTTGATAATTGGGACAAGGGTAACATTAGGTCAAAACCCAAATACAGGAGTTAGAAAATTAGTGAAACTGCAGCCATAGATAATCTAGGGCTGGAACTACAAGACTCAAATATTCACAAAGCTGAAATTTGGACAAGTTGCATTTTCACATTGAATACCTATCATTTATCACTGTACATGTTAAGTAGCAAGTATGAATAAAATTTACTGTTAATGAATGACTGCACTGAGGAGCAAAGTTTTACTTATCTGAAAAAATAAAATTTGAAAAATACAAGTAAGGAGGTTGGTGTTATATTAAAATTAAAAAAAAAAAAACTATTTTCTCTGCTCCTGTAAGTGACTTTGCCTAGCAGCAATTATTAATCCTTTTATTTGTTAGTTTCATTTGATGGATAAATCTTTGTTTTCTCTCAATATATTTTCAAAAAACAAAAAAATTAAATCACACAATTGTAGCTCAGTATAAAGCTTTAGATGACAATACGATTGGTGAATTATTCTTACCAAAATTTCAAAGCCTATTACAATTTTGCTCTTTTAAACCAAAGTAATATTTCCTCTTCTTTAAGTATATAATGCTGAAGAAAAAGAACCACAGTGAGAACATTAGTAACAGCAAACTTCAAATTTGATTATCCACTGTGTGAAGAGTATTCTCTACACAATCTCTGAAAACATTTTATATGAGGAGTGACAATTGTTATTGTAGTGGTTGACCTGATGTCACTTAAATTGTCAGAGGTGATAGCCTCTAAAACAGACATTTGTAATAGAAGCACTAACAAGAACTACAGCTGTAGCAAAACAGGGATTTTTATCTGGAGTAATCCTGCTGAGCCTTTGATAAATAAACTACAAAAGTAAAAGTTAAAAATTTTCAGTTTTCAAAGCATAAAACCATATACTTTTAGCTTTATGTACATGTATCCACTGAACAATGAGTGGCTCTGAAAAAATTTTTCCAAAGACCCACAAATAAGCTATATGTGCTATCATTTTATATCTATATACGTAAGCAAAAAGGAAAGTTTTTTTCAGAAACAGTAAAACAGGAGTCAAAATATGTTTCCAAAAATCCAGTTTCAAGAAGTTTTAGCTATAAAGAGCAAATTACTTTTATGTTATTAAAAAATAGACCTATTGTGTTCAGCTATAGAAAATCCCCACATAAAATAAATACTTCTTTGAACAACAGTAAAGACAGTCTTGAAAAATCTACCTGGGTTTTTGCTTTTGAAATTAACTGAACATAACCTATACTTTGAAGCTATAATTATCAAAATTCTTTCAGATGATCATCCAAGCCAGGATTTGCATATCTATCTCCTTTGGCAAAATAAGATACAGGAATAACTGATAGAAATAAACAATCTTCTCTCTGAGAAGAAATGTGTAGGATCATATATCTGTTACTATTCTTCAATCTCTTCAATCTCTTCTTTGCATTATAAATAGCAAACATACCACAGAACAGTTTTCCATGCAGGCCCTCTTGTAAAGCATGAGGTTTTGGTCAAATGACATGAAAAATTCACACAATTTTTTCCTTGAAAATATCCACAATATCATATGAACAGCCTTTTGATACTGAAATGGAAGGGACATAGCTTATAAGAAAATTGTGTATTTTGTTCAGTTTTGTAAATTAAAATATCATATGGCATTTACACACCCTACAGTTATAATTTGAGATTTAAATATTTATTAGTATTGCTCAAACAGGAAAAATAAGTTGATACCACTATACTATAGAAATACTATATTTTATTTAAAACAAATGAACAAGCATTGTGTCTTAAATAAATATGTGAAAGGCAATTGTAAAAGCTCCTAATAAATTATATGGCACAGAGCATAAACCAATCTTTTGAATACTGAGAAGTAGTTTCATTTAATTAAAACTTTAAAAATCACTGGTCCATAAAACTCTAGACTCAGGGATCAATACCCATATGTATGATTTATTTTTAAAGCCACACAGAAAAATTGTTTCCCAAAATGTCAGGCGAGCGTGATAACCACTACACTACGGAAACCGCTTTGTTTCCCAAAATGTTATGTGAATTTAAACTGCCTGTATAGGGAAAAAATATTGTGGTTAATTAAAGGAAATTTCCAAAAAAAGTAAATAAAAACTCTTAACCTTAAAAAAATATATATAGAAAGATTAGGCAATATGTCAATATGTCTCATTGCTCTATTCCATGAATTGATGTAAATAATACCCTCTCCAAAACAGTGGAGAGAACCTAAAACAGCACCATATTCTAACAAAAAAAATATGTATTTTCAACAAATTCAATAAATTTTTCTTTGGCATGCCAATACAGTCCAGACTGAATCTAGTTACCAAGGTCAACAACAAAGTCTTCTTAGGAAATGTTTCAGTTTTTAAAAAGGTAAGTAAAAGACTATATTGATGCAACCCCAACAAAACTCTTTAGGCACAAGCCGGCAAAGAAAAACATCGGCGTCTTCTTGGGGGATTTTGTTAAAATTGTGGATCAGGAACATTTGTAAGTTTCTAGAAAGTTTTAGCTTGTGGCATATTGAACCACTGAGAATTTGGAGTTAGCTTTCCACACTATTAACACTTTCTCAAGGACATCTCTTCTCTCCCTTGGAAGAGAGAGATCTGCAACGCTGTCTCCCCATTCCTCTATACCTATGCTAAAACAAGCGAGGTGTACTTTAAAGCAAAACTATTTAATATATCCAGGTTAATAACAATAAATAATTTTAGATAAAAACATTTTTACAGATAAAGAAGGTTATTATAAAATGATACATGAAATTTGTATGGAATCAGAAGAGACCCCGAATTGCTAAGGAAATGTTGAAAAAGAAAAACAAAACTGGTGGCATCACGTTACCTGATTTCAAGCTTTACTACAAAGCTGTGGTCACAAAGACAGCATGGTACTGGCATAAAAACAGACGCATAGACCAGTAGAACAGAGTAGAGAGCCCAGATATGGACCCTCAACTCTATGGTCAAATAATCTTCGACAAAGCAGGAAAAAAATATATAGTGGAAAAAAGACAGTCTCTTCAATAAATGGTGCTGGGAAAATTGGACAGCTATATGTAGAAGAATGAAACTCGACCATTCTCTTACACCATACACAAAGATAAACTCAAAATGGATAAAAGACCTCAACGTGAGACAGGAATCCATCAGAATCCTGGAGGAGAACATAGGCAGTAACCTCTTCGATATCAGCGACAGCAACTTCTTTCAAGATATGTCTCCAAAGGCAAAGGAAACAAAAGCAAAAATGAACTTCTGGGACTTCATTAAGATCAAAAGCTTCTGCACAGCAGAGGAAACAGTCAACAAAACAAAAAGGCAACCCACAGAATGGGGGAAGACAATTGCAAATGACAGTACAGACAAAAGGCTGATATCCAGGATCTATAAAGAACTTCTCAAACTCAACACACACAAAACAGACAATCATGTCAAAAAATGGGCAGAAGACATAAACAGACACTTCTCCAATGAAGACACACAAATGGCTATCGGACACATGAAAAAATGTTCATCACTAGCCATCAGGGAGATTCAAATTAAAACCACATTGAGATACCACCTTACACCAGTTAGAATGGCCACAATTAGCAAGACAGGAAACAATGTGTGTTGGAGAGGATGTGGAGAAAGGGGAACCCTCTTACATTGTTGGTGGGAATGCAAGTTGGTGCAGCCAATTTGGAGATTCCTTAAGAAATTCCTTAAGAAATTAAAAATAGAGCTTCCCTATGACCCTGCAATTGCACTACTGGGTATTTACCCCAAAGATACAAACATAGTGAAAAGAAGGGCCATCTATACCCCAATGTTCATAGCAGCAACGGCCACAGTCCCCAAACTATAGAAAGAACCAAGATGCCTTTCAACGGACGAATGGATAAGGAAGATGTGGTCCATATACACTATGGAGTATTATACCTCCATCAGAAAGGATGAATACCCAACTTTTGTATCAACATGGACGGGACTAGAAGAGATTATGCTGAGTGAAATAAGTCAAGCAGAGAGAGTCAATTATCGTATGGTTTCACTTATTTGTGGAGCATAACAAATAACATGGAGGAATGGGGAGATGGAGAGGAGAAGGGAGTTGAGGAAAATTGGAAGGGGAGGTGAACCATGAGAGACTATGGACTCTGAAAAAAAATCTGAGGATTTTGAAGGGGCTGGGGGTGGGAGGTTGGGGGAGCCTGGTGGTGGGTATTATGGAGGGCACGTATTGCATGGAGCACTGGGTGTGGTGCATAAACAATGAATTCTGTTACACTGAAAAGAAATTAAATTTAAAAAAAAGATACATGGCATTTTAAATACACTGTGCTTAAAACCTAGCATGAATATGTAAAAAGTAAATGTAAGTAGAAACGCAGGAATAATTGGAGAAATCCTTCATTATAGTGGGATATTTAAATATACATCCCATTAATTGACGAAGCAAGTAATTAGCAAAACAGTATTGAACAACACAATTAACAAATATGATACTGTCAACATGTAAAGAATTCTTCTTTCAACAATTATAATTGCTCCTTATTTGCAAATACATATGGAACACATACATGTATTTTTATAGTCAAAGTCTCAGCAAATTTTATTAATAATTTTTTTGCATATACTATGTTCTCTACAAGGTAATTTAATTGGAAGTTAACTCCCAAATGATAAATCTAAATTCCAAAACATATCTAAATTAAAATAATTTATTGACTCATGTAATGAGTCATGAAATAAACCATATATCAACTATGAATTATAATTTGCCCTTTAAAATATTTAAAGTCAAATATAGCTAAAATACTACTCATCAAAATTATCTTATATCATGGAGGTGAGGTTTTACAGGACCTTCACAGCAATGAATGCTATTTTTTTTTAAGATTTTACTTATTTATTTGACAGAGAGAGAGGCATGAGCAGGGGAGAGGTAGGCAGAGAGAGAGGGAGAATCAGGCTCCCTGCTGAGCGGGATGGCCCAATAGGGGACTCAATCCCAGGACGCTGGGATCGACTTGAGCCAAACTGAATACTATTTTAAAGGAGAAAAATGCAAATATTCTTGGTCTGGCAGGCAAAGTTTCTACTGCAAAAAAAAAAAAAAAAAAAGTGATGTAAGTAACTGGAGATTAACCCGGAAGTAAGAAATTTAAACCTGAGAAATGGGCAACTAAGCAATAAGCCACAGCAATAAATACATACATACATACATACAACAATAACAACAACGACAAAAGAAAACTAGAAGTAAACTGAAGGAATTAGCATTGTACTGAAGGTCCTAGCCTATATAACAGGAAAATAAAGAAAGAAAAAAGATTAAAAGCATGAGATTGAAGAGATGGAAATAAAAGTGTCATTATAAATCATATGATTACCTATGTACATAATCCAAAAAAGTTTATTTTCAAAACTAAAATTAATCAGTGAAATTAACAAGTATCTCAATATATGGAGTCAATTACATTTCTATACAATGCAATTGTTAGCCTACAAAAAAATTGGACTACCTAATATTAAGAGTCACATTTTACTATGCAAAAAAAAATCTATAAATATGTAGAATTAGACAAAAGAATTATAAGAACTCTACATAAAATTATACAATTTTACTTAAAGGCCTTAAAATGTTTTACACAAATGGCGATATCCTGCTTTTTTTGTTTTTTGGGTTTTTTTATGATTTTATTTATTTATTTGATAGAGAGAGAGACAGTCAAAGGGGAATACAAGCAGGGGAAGCGGGAGAGGGAGAAGCAGGCTTCCCAAGGAGCAGGGAGCCTGATGTGGGGCTCAATCCCAGGATGCTGGGATCATGACCGGAGCCCAAGGCAGACGCTTAATGACTGAGCGACCCAGGCACCCCTTGTTGTTGTTTTTTTTTTTGTTGTTGTTGTTTTTTTAATAAGATTTTATTTATTTACTTGAGAGGAAAGGAAGAGAGCAGAGCAGGATAGGGAGTTGGGGGGTGGTGGGGAAAGGCAGAAGGAGAGACAGAAGAAGACTACCTGCTGAGCAGGAAGTCCCATGTGGAGCTCCATCTCAGGACCCTGGGGGTCATGACCTGAGTAAGAGGCAGATGTTTAACCAACTGAGCCACCCAGGCACCCCTATCCTGTTTTTATTAATAAGAATATAATATATAAAAATCTTGACTTATTTAAACTGTTTTATACATTAAAAAATTATACTTAAATCCCTTTTGAATTTTAAATACAATTTCACATGTTAATTCTAAAATACACATTAGAGAACAAAGGGCTATGTATAACTACTATACTGTATTCATGGTTATAACTGTAAGGAAATGGCTTATGTTGTACCAGACATAAAAATGTAATAATAAAAACAACAATACTCCTACAGTGGTAAATAAACTGAAATGGAATAAAATACCTCAAAGTCAGATTCCCTGTTATATCAAATCTTGATATGACTCTGAGGTAGAATGGCACACATAGTAAAGGAAAGGAGAAACCCTTTAGTAAGCTCGGCTAGTTAAATTAGTCAGCCATACTAAAATAAATAAATAAATAAATAAATAAAATAAAAATAAAAAGAGAGAGAGCTTTTGAGTTTTGCTAAAATCAATTCTAAATATATTAAGAGCCTACATAAAAGCTTTTATAACAGTAAAATGTTTGATTTTTCTTTTAAGAAAATATCAGGAGTTGGGCACTCTGGGTAGCTCAGTTGGTTAAGCAACCAGCTCTTGATTTCAGCTCAGTCATGATCTCAGAGTGGTGAGATCAGGCCCCGAATGGGTCTCTGAGCTGAGCATGGAGCATGGAGCCGGTTTTAAGATTTTCTCTCTCCCTCTCCCTCTGCCCCTACCCCAACCCCCCGCCCCTGTTTTCTCTCTCTCTAAAAAAGAAAGACGGGGGTGGGGGTGGTGGGGGGGTGGAAAGGGAAGGAAAGGGGAGGGGAGGGATGGGGAGTGAGAAAATGTAAGATTTTTTTTCTGATTTTGTAATAAGTAATGATTTGTTCAATAGTACACATTAAACATTGAAATATCAACAGAATTAATTTTAAGAACAGTAATTAATCAAAAGATACTAAAGAAAGTACAATGACCTACAAAATGATAGAAAACATTTTAGAAAAATATAAAGCAAGGTCTGTCTGTTGTATGTGAATTATATCTCAATCATATTTTTTAAATAAATAAGAAGGCTAATTCCTCCTGTTTAAAACAAGGGGAGTCACTTCTCTTCCTTTTTTCTAAAAGCATTTATTTAAACAAAATGTATAATTGTAACTTCTTTTTGTGTTTGAAATGTATGTAAATCTCAAGAATCCAAAACCATCCCGGACATGTAATCATCAAAGATGATGCAAAGCTACTTCCTGTCAGAAGGATATGGGAAGCTTATTTTTTCCTGTAGAGAAAGCCAAACTGCTAACACAAATAGTCACCCAACTACTAAGTGAATTTATAATGAGCTATGACAAATGATATATCAAATCCTCTTACTTGAGGACTTGTTATTGTTCATCTTGAGAACACATGCAGTCAAATGCTCTACCACTGAGCTATACTCCCTTGAGAACACATATGAAATGGGTTGTATTCACTTGGTCTCATAAAAGGGTAAGGTTTCTTTCTGTCTTTGCAATTTTTTTGGTAGACTGTGACACCCTTCACGTTCTGTTTTTTTTTTTTTTTAAGATTTTATTTATTTATTGGACAGACAGAGATCACAAGTAGGCAGAGAGGCAGGCAGAGAGAGAGGAGGAAGCAGGATCCCCGCTGAGCAGAGAGCCTGATTCGGGGGCGATCCCAGGACCCTGGGATCATGACTGAGGCGAAGGCAGAGGCTTTAACCCACTGAGCCACCCAGGTGCCCCCACATTCTGGTTTAATGCTTATTCATAAATAAATTTGTCTCCTTTCTCTTCTAGCTTGGTGGAGTGATTTTCTGGGTTGAAAGGAAACTATTTACAGTTATCTTTTCCCAAGAATTCTGATGATGAAGACTGCATCTGGCAGTTTCTGAATTATGGGCAACTAGATGAAGGTCTGTGGCCATACTTCAGTAAGGTAAATGACCCTGAGTTATGAGAAGTCTCCCTTCTAGCTCTCTACTCTTTTGGAATACTAGTTGGAAAAAACACTCTTTCCAAATAGGAGATTTTACTGTTGAATAATCATGAGACGTAAAGTCTGTGAAATCCAAGCAGAACCACCTTATAGTTGAAAAATATGAGAGGCAGGAATGTTGTCTGCAGGTTTTTCTCTTTAAAAGGTAACATCTGTCATATTTAAAATGAGTATATGAAAATACAATCTTTTTTTTTAAAGATTTTATTTATTTATTTGACACAGAGAGATCACAAGTAGGCAGAGAGGCAGGCAGAGAGAGAGACGGGGAAGCAGGCTCCCTGCTGAGCAGAGGGCCCGATGCAGGGCTCTATCCCAGGACCCTGAGATCATGACCTAAGCCGAAGGCAGAGGCTTTAACCCACTGAGCCACCCAGGCACCCATAAAAATACAATTTTGCAGTGACTAAAGGACTCCTTTTTTTTTTTTTTTTAATTATTTGAACCAACCCATGTTTTTGTTGGGATTCTTTTACATTCCTCTTCCAAAAAAATAAATTACTGTTATTTATGGAATCAATATCATTCTTTAAAAAAAAAGTGACTTGGCTTAGTCACGAAAAAAGACTGAGAAAAATAAAAGAGGGAAGGCAGTAATTAAAGGCATTGTCCCATTCACAGAACGCACCTCTTCCTTTTCCTACTGCCCCTGCTGCCCTGCTTCTCCTGCATTTCATGAACCTCCCCTGCCTCCATTTGACTACAGGGAACTGAGGGGGAGATTATCTTTTAGGTGGTGGTCCCCTTCATTAGTATTAGTACATTTCCCTTTAAAAAGCAATGAGGGCACAACTTCTTTAGCTGGTAATGAATTGCCTGCTCTGTTTGAAAACACAGGTTCATGTGCCTGGTGGTTTAGCCCAGATTATACCTTTGTTGGTCTCTTCTCATCCTCACACCTTGTAGCTATGAAACCTATATGATAAACAGACCTGATCAGGGACTAATAGAGAACTTGGATAAAAGACTGTGCCCCATGAAGGCCACAGGATGGAATGTGCTCTACTAGTTGAAAAATGGCAAATGAACAAGTCACAAGTCACTAATCTGATGCATATAAACAAGGAAGGAGAGAACAACATGCTATTTAATTTACTTTTTTTTTCTTATTTCAATGCAAAGAAAACCAGCAAAATTGGTGCCATTGAGAAGCTACTCAGGACTCAAGGTGCCTGTACTTACGATCTCTGTGAATTCAAAATAATTAAGCCTAATATGAAATATTGGAATAATAATACCTACTTCAGCATTGTTAAGAGTTAATGAGATAATGAATGTAAATCTCCTGATACATTTTTGGCACACATAGGCATTTATTTAATGATCTTATTAAGGTTGTAATTATTATAATCATAATTTACCAATAAATCACATGTAATAAGAGCATCAGATTCAACATCTATTCTGTGAGCTGTTACAATCTTTCAAGAAACATATACATCACTATCATAAACAATTAAGTTATCTTTTATTGTGGGAATAAAACACTAACAAATTGAGTCTAAGATCCAGTTAAAATTTAAATAAAGTCCACTGGGATTTTTTTCAAGATGCAAGTGGGGCAGGATAATTTACCGAGATATTAACATGTGTTTTATTCTCCCTAACACTCTCTTTTCTTTTTACAGTAGTGAGACTTCTGGTTTCCTATCCCTGGAAAGCGGGATTTGTATTGCCAGGCTAAATAAGAGTAAGCATGAGTACGACTACGTGCCTGTTTTTTGTTTTGTTTTGTTTTGCTTAATGTTTCGTTTTGTTTTTATTTCTAGGTGCTTGATGTTCCTGAGGGTATCTTGTTAATATAGAATACAGTTTGATAGATATTAAATTTTGAGAGAGGGAAGAGAGATTCCCCAATACTCCAGAGAGATCCCAGTGTGGAAACTATACTGTGTCTTGCTCTCCTTAGGCAGAGTGGGATGAAAATATCTGAGTGTTAGAGATAAACTCAAATGGATGAAAGACCTCAACGTGAGGCAGGAATCTATCAAAATCCTAGAGGAGAACATAGACAGTAACATCTTCAGCATTGGCCACAGCAATTTCTTTCAAGACACATTTCCAAAGGCAAAGGAAACAAAAATGAAAATGAACTTTTGGGAATTCATCAAGATAATAAGCTTTTGCACAGCAAGGGAAACACTCAGCAAAACAGAGGCAACCCATAGAAGGGAGAAAATATTTGCAAATGACACTATAGACAAAGCACTGATATCCAAGACCTATAAAGAGCTCTTCAAACAACTCAACACCCAAAAAACAGATAACCATGTCAAAAAATGGGCAGAAGACATGAACACACACTTCTCCAAAGAAGACATACAAATGGCTAACAGACACAAGAAAAAATGTTCATCATCATTAGCCATCAAGGAAATTCAAATCAAAACCATTGAGATACCACTTTACACCAGTTAGAATGGCCAAAATTAATAGGACAGGAAAAACAAGTGTTGGAGAGGATGTAGAGAAAGGGGAACCCTCTTACACTGTTGGTGGGAATGCAAGTTGGTGCAGCCACTCTGGAAAACAGTGTGGAGATTCCTCAAAAAATTAAAAATAGAGCTACCCTATGACCGTCCAATTGCACTAATGGGTGTTTACCCCAAAGATACAGATGTGGTGAAAAGAAGGGCCATCTGTACCCCCATGTTCATAGCAGCAATGGCCACAGTCGCCAAACTCTGGGAAAGAGCCAAGATGCCCTTCAACAGACAAATGGATAAAGAAGCTATGGTCTATACCTACAATGGAATATTATGCAGCCATCAGAAAGGACGAATACCCAACTTTTGTATCAACAAATACAAAAACAAAGGACGGGACTGGAGGAGATTATGCTGAGTGAAATAAGTCAAGTAGAGAGAGTCAATTATCATATGGTTTCACTTACTTGTGGGGCATAAGGAAAAACATGGAGGACATCAGGGGAAGGAAAAGGAAAGTGAATTTGGGTAAATTAGAGGGAGAGACAAAGTATGAGAGACTATGGACTCTGAGAAACAGAGTTTTGGAGGAAAAATCATTGCACTTCATCTTGATCCTCCTGTTTTAACTGGAGAGTAAAGATAAGGAATCCCATACTTGAGTGAGCTTCCACAAAGACCCATCAGACCTACATGAGCCATACATTACCCCACAATGGGGTAAAGGCCACCTGAGTCTGTGATGTTGACTTTCCCTAGGCCCAAGATGGAATACAATATAGACCTTGTTCTTTGATGCTACTCTGTTCTTTTTCAAAACATCTATAAAAAGCCAATATTGAACATGTTTGGTTTAAAAATTGGTTCAATTGAATTAAACATCAAGGTGGGAAAATAAAAAAGTATAAAAACCTCAAACTAATGTGAAAGATACCCTACAACACAGATGTCAGGCAGAAGCTGTGGTTGATTGGAACAGACATTTTGAGCTCAGTGATCCAGCAGCCCTGAGGAGTACAGAGACAGAGCTGCCAAATTTTAGAAATACACTTTCCTATCTGGCTTACTGATTAGTTCAAGTGCTACTGCCAAGGCTCTAATTTCACCACCATTTTTTATTGTCCTTCCTCTATAACACTTACAAGGCATGGCTCTTCCTGGTGCCTTCGGAGGGGCGGAGACACAGAAACACCAGCTTCTACTTGGTTTAGGCACTGACAAATACCCTAGGCTTCCAGCACAGCTGCTTCTCAAAGCTGTTGATTTGCAGTATAAAAATTGATCCAAGTGGTTTGCTCTCCGTCTGTGCTGTGGCTTGCTCTTGCTCCTCCAATTAGGCAGCCTTATCTAGCTCCTGCTAGTATTCTCCTTTGGCTGTTTTCTAAGTGGAATTGTCTGCTGAATGTACTGCCTCTCTAGCCCTTCTGCATTTGACTATGGAAAACGTCCTCATCAACAACAACAGGAACATAAATTTCTCACCTGTACAATGCACCTATCCTTATTCTCTTGTTTTTTTTGTACATAGGTAGAGTATTTACACATGTTAATAATTTCAGTGCATAGGTGGTTGGAGCAAGGAAAAAAAAATGGATGAGAGATCCCCATGTAAAAGTATGTAGTACATTTATTCCTATCAACATACAAAATTGTTTAAAGCAGTATTTTAGCCAGGTGACTGACCACCTAAAGTGATCAACTTTAATCAAGAGTATGTCATTCTTTGGATTAAAAAAAAATCAGCCATGGAACAGTTGGAGACTGGCTTCCACCCCCAGGGCAGTGGAAGAGAAATCAAGTGCTGAGAGACATCAGTCTGAGAAACCATGTGAATAGAAATCATAAGACTTATTTCTACCTGTATTTTCTGTAATTTACATTCATATTATCAAAATTTAGTGGATACTGAATTGTTGAATGAATTGATGAATAAATCAATTAACTTATAAAGTATAGAAGTGGAAGAGTGGGAAAATGATAATAAGATGAAAACATCTTGTGGAAAGGAAACCATGAAATTAGATGCCACCAGAAGGGTTATTGAAATAATGAAGGGGCTAAAAGCAAAGGGAAAGATAACACAAATATATATTTTTTCATGTACCTTGTGGCATAAGCTACTTTTTTCCATGTAAATGACTTTAACATTCTAAATGGTCATGCCTTATATATCATTGATTTTATGTTAAATAAAGGGTTTTAGGATAGGAGCAGAAAAAAACTGCATATTTCAAAAGAGAATATTCATATTTTCATAATTCATATTAGAATATTCATAATCAACTATTTGCAACACTTATTCCCGACTGCTTATGCTGCAAAGGATTAATTCTGGTGTCTGTATATAACTGCATTTCAACAGTGGCTATTCCACTATAGGTACAAAACTGAGTCAGCATCTTCCAGTTCTGACCAGTAATCTTTTTATCCTGTCTGTGTTTATCTTCTCCCCTTGGAGCAGCCAAGGGATCCATACACTTTCTATTAGGTAGAAAAGGAATAATGGCTTTCTTAGTATCTGAGCTCAGCAGCAAAGAAGTCTGCGATTACAGCAAAAAGAAAAAGGAAGAAGACAGGAAAAAAACAAAATGAAATAAAACAAAACAAAACAAGTGTGCCCCAGTTTCATTTAGAAGCACGTAACTTGTATTCATTTTTTCATGAAGAGAGACAGGTGAAGTACATCCTCTATACGAAGTCTTCAGAGAGAAGGATAAATTTGCCAGATAAAACAGACCAGTAGGAAAGTCAGAGTTAAGGACTGGGAATTATGGGAATTGAGATGAAGACCCAGTTGTTGACATTAGATCAAGTTTTAATTTCAAAGAATCTCTTTTTTCAAAAAAGTATAATATATCATCCACCTTAATTTTTATTCTTATTTATGAATTTTTTGTTTCATTTGAGTTAGTGAGAGACAAAACAAATAAAAGACACAAACATGGATACCTACATTTATCTACTATAAAATGTTTAACTAATGAATCATTTAACACCACATCAAAAACTAATGATGTACTATATGCTGGCTAATTGAACATAATAAAAAATAAATTTAAAAAAGACATAGGAATATGTACTAAAATGTAAGTAGTAATACCTCATTACATTTTCAGTTCAAATATTTTTAAGAAATATATGTTTTATTTAAGAAAAAATTTAAAAAATAAAATATTTAAATTACAAAATAATGTGGAATGTCTATTCCCAATAGACTGGATTTTATCACAACTTTACCAGTTGGGATATATATGTATAGTAAGCAGAGATAGTTTTAAATAACTATATAATATTACTTTATTTAAACTTAGGTACTTAAGATATACAAAGCTTTGATTTATTAGATTATTTGCAAGTAATTTTTTAAAAAGATTTTATTTATTCATTTGACAAAAAGAGAGAGATCACAAGTAGGCAGAGAGGCAGGCAGAGAGAAAGGGAGAAGCGGGCTTTCTGCTGAGCAGAGAGCCTGACACGGGGCTCGATCCCAGAATCCAGAGATCATGACCTGAGCTGAAAGCAGAGGCTTAACCCACTGAGCCCCCCAGGCCCCAAGTAATTTTTCATAATAAAATTTGGCATGAGGTTTTAGATTTAGTGAGTTCAACCTGAGGCTCACCCACGTGGTTTCTCAGAAGGTGATGTCCCTTGGTAATCCTGACTCCCCTGGTGTGGTAGTCAGCCTCCAAGATAGCCCCTGGTAATTTCTAATCTTGGTATTCACACCCTCTTATAGTCCCTTCAATATTGCTAATGTTGGACGGTGTGAACTGTAGGATATGACAGGAATGATAGTATACTATTGTGAAGATTAGGTTATAAAAGTATGATTTCTGTTTTGATTGTTCTCTCATATACTTTTTCTTTGAGATCACTTACTTTGGGGAAAGAGTATCTTGAGCAGCAGCCCATTTGGATAGGAACAAAGACTCTAGACAACAGCTATGTAAAGAGTTTGGTTGAGAGCAGATCTTTCAGCGTTCTTCAAAGTTCCAGAAACTATAGCTTCTAACTATAGCTTATAGAATCTCATGACAGACTGAATTCAGAGTCATACTACTGCATCACCACTTTCTTTGGCCCTAAGCACTTTTAACTATTTTCAATTTTGCCTTTGTTGACTCCTTTTTCCATTAAAATACATCTTTATCTGAATCTACATCTCTATCTCTATATATTATTATGGTATCTGTACCTCTATATCATCTGTATCTGTATCATCAATCTCTCTCTATATATATATCTCTATACATTAATTTAATTTAATTCAACAGAGAGAGAGAGAACACAAGCACAAGAAGGGGGAGCAGCAGGCAGGAGGAGAAGCAGGCTCCCAGCTAAGCAGGGACCCTGGGATCATGACCTGAGACGAATGCAGATGCTTAACTGACTGAGCCACCCAGGAGTCCTTGTAAGTATATTTATATCTCATATCTGCATAAGACAGAAGAGGGAAGGGTAAAAGATCCTTACACAGAAGTATGTATTACATTTGTTTTGTCAACATACATAACTGTTGAAAAATGATATTTTAGCTATATTGACTACAGTGTTATAAATTTAGAAATATACATTAAAATTTCTCTCTCACCTAAAAGTTTGCTTTCTTCTGATTTTAAAATAAAATATGTCATGTGCTTTAAAAGTAAAAGTATTATGACCCTAGGTCAACTGTACGTTAATGGAATTAATCATCTAGAGGAGCCAGCTTCTCCTGGATCCCATAGTCTCAGAAACTGAATGAGAAAAGACAAGATGGTGGTTTCATTGGAGTGATTTGTTATACAGCAACTAGTACAACTGGGTTATTTTTCTCCATTCTATATTCAAGTATAAATGAATTAGTTTTCTGATTCAGATATAAAATAAGAAGAAACAGACTGAAAAATAACACACAGGATTTATTATAATTTTGTCATTCCCTATGTATTTTAGGGCTAATTTCTTCTTTTATAGAGACATTACTGAAAAAGTTACTTTGTGAAGTCCATAAACCTTAGGTAGAGATTTTTCAAAGCATGTCATTTGCTATCATTTTAATTCCACACCTCTATCCGAGTTTCTGGGCTATTCTTTCAGAAAACAAAATAAAATAAACCACAACAATAACAAAAAACAACCAACTACAACAAACAAACAAAAAAAACTTTTCAGCCTAATTTTGTTAACTGTCAATGAACTCCTATCTGATGAGGGGTCACAAGTAGAGTCTATGATGCAAATCCAGCTTACTGCCTCTTTTTGTAAGTGAAGTTTTATTAAAAACAGCTATATCCATTCATTTAGTTACTGTATATGGCTATTATATATGGCAGTGTGTAATTGAGACCTCATGACCAGCAGAGTCTACTTATTAGCTGACCCTTCTCAGAAAAATAGTTATAGATCCTTGGTCTAAGATAAGGCAAATAAATCTGTAGTGAATTTAATTTGTTCACATTGAAATCATACAAATAAAACAATGTAGAAGAAATTCTATAGAAATCCATTTTAATAAAATAAATGTGTGTGGTGTGTTCTTTTTTTCCTTCCACCTAAAGCTAAGAACTAATTATTCAAAAGAGTATTAAAAATTACATAAGACTCTAAGGATTTCAAACTATCACTTTACTTTTGGTAAAATTTTATTCTTATTCTTATTTTTGTTTTGGTTCATTTTTTAATATATGAAGGCCCACGTCATAATTAAGTTTTCTATACCACTGAAATGTCCCCAAAAGAAATTATTTAAATAGTTGGATATTTTCTTTCTGTTAAGTCATTCTTCCAAATATTTTAGTATTGGCTTTCATGGGTAACTAGAATAAAATTTGTTTAAATGCTTGATGTGTTGCATGAATAATGGATTAAATAAATTGCTTAGCAAAAAGTTAGGTTTTGAACTTTACAAATATCTTTATGACACGAAACTCACATATATGTATTTATTCTATAAGATTTAGAGTTCATATTTCCTGGATGATGAGATTTATGTGTTTTATTAACTTGGGCTATTATTATGGGGTAAGCACACTGCATGCTTAAAATGATTATAAATGTATAAAATTCAGACTTGAAATAAAATATATAAATGTATTTTGACAAATATTTCAATATTTCATTCCATTTTACTTCTGAAGTAGAGGTTAACTATAATTATTTCAGGTTGTTTATATTTATTCTTTGTTTTGTTGTATTAATTAATATATACCCATAATATCAATCTGATATACTCTCAGATATATTAATTCTACCAAAATTTTTCAAA
The DNA here is from genome assembly GCF_002288905.1 of Enhydra lutris kenyoni. Classification (NCBI taxonomy): domain Eukaryota; kingdom Metazoa; phylum Chordata; class Mammalia; order Carnivora; family Mustelidae; genus Enhydra; species Enhydra lutris. The sequence continues at coordinate 40,523,683 of NW_019154088.1, read as the reverse complement.
ATTAATCCTATTGGCAATAAGTGTGTAAATAAATTACTAGCACAAGACATTCTTGAAATATATATGCTACATGTAAGTAAGTGTATGTATTTTCTCAAAAGAGATTATAGGCATACATATTTTATAGAGTTAAAAGGAAAATGCAGTTTTTTAAAAGAATATTTATAAAAATATGAGTTTTTTCCAATATTAGTTAATTAGAAAGTAATTTAATGTTAATGTTTTAGACGCAATAGAAAATCTTGCAAATTAAGCTATAAAATAGAAGACTTCATTGACTCAAATAGTAGAAAGATAGCCAAACCAGGCTGATATGCTTGAGCTCAAACATAAGAGCAGAACCCCAGCTCTTTCCAGCTTTCTGCTTTTCCCCTGTCAGTGTCTTGGCTTTCTTTAGTCTCTATACCAGTTGCAAAATGGCTATCACATCTGCAGATGTAATCTGCTAATACTAGCATCCCAAGTATGAAGAGGAAGCAGTCAAAGTTTTTTTTTTTCCCTTGTCTCCTTGTTTTTCAGTGATACTTTCTCAGGATGCTTTAGCCATTCTTTCCCTTTCTTTGGCTAGATCTGAATCATATAATAGCCCCTAGTTGGAGGAAGTTGGATGAAGAAAGTCCAGCAAAAGGTAATGCAATTAACATGACTGGCTTAACTGATAATGGTTATCTTGAAAATTTGGGCACATTGTTTACCTAAACATAATTGAGTTCTGTTGGTAAGAAGGAAGGGATCTGGGGGGTAGTTGGGGCTGGGGAGAGGACAGCTACAGGTTAGTCAATATACTATATCTAAAACAAACAAAAAAAAAATTGCATGTACACAGTTTTTTCCTTGTTTAAAGCTTAATTATTAAATATTATAATCTTTAGTGAAATCTAAAATTAAAAACTGAGGTTACTTGCAGCAATTAAGCATTCTCAGACTTTAGATTTTAAAGCACCCTAGACAAGTCCATTCAAGTCCCCTAATGGTATCTAGGTATTGATACATAGATACAATATCTAGGTATTGATACATAGAATACACATCATTCCTCAGTTCTGACTTTAAAAAGCACATATATTCTTAAACTAATACTTTTTCAAATAACTTCAACTGAAAAAAAGCTGACTATTTCTATTAAAAATTTACCTAACTTTAAACTATATATTTCTATAATAAATACAAATTTTAAGTCAGGTGAAAGGGTAAGTCCTTTTTTTCTTAAGACCATTTTTTCTGTTGTTAAATGAATTTAGTCAGCAATACTGTCTGTACTAGTAGATAAAATAATGAATATTTCATTTAAATATAGTGTTGAAATTTTCATCAGCTTTTCCGTAGCACCAAATTTTGGCGTAAAGCCCAGATGGTTCTTAAGATTTTAGCCAGTAAAATCAGTTTAAAATTGTGAAGAAGGAAGGAGATAAGGGAATAATCAAAATGCTTTGATATTATAAACTTTTTAATTTGGCTGATAAATACATAATTCGTAGTTATGTATAGTAGTCTGACACTTTTCAAATTATTTAATTATGACTTTATAAAACATTAACAACAACATCTAACTTCTAAGAGAAAATGGTTTAAACTCAGGTGAGATGAAGTAGGAAAAAAAATAATTAGCCTAATCTTTAAGTAAGTTCTCAATCTTATGGTCTCATTGATGATCACAGAAATGCCTCTGGTGAATAACTAAATCTTGAGATGATAAGGCTCTTCATTCAGGACAATAGGGCACCACTCAAGTTATTACTGCAGGCCTTATTTCCTATTTAGTTTATTTCCAATAATCTACAGCCCCCCTTTGTACCAAGAACAGAAACTTAATGGATAATGGATAAATCTCAGACGTACAAGTTTTAACATTACAAAAGACTATGTCTCAGTGATCCCAATAGGGACAGAGCTACTCATAGATTTTCTTAAACCTTACACTATATAGGCAGGCCCTGAAGCATCTACCTATGACCAAGTAATGAAACATAATGGAAGATTTCCTTTTGCACCTTCTGCCCTAAATTTCCCTCTAAGTGTATCCAAAGAATGACTGTTATATAAATAACTCTTAGAAAGTTGTCATAAAATATAAAACACCTGAGGATGTAAAAGAAAGCATAGCAAGGTTGGCAGTCAGCTACCCACTCATAAGGTGAATCAAAGCACAAACAATAGAATCTACCCTTCCAGCCCTGCTATGCCACATTTCTCACTCCATTTATCTCTTGTCTATCTACCTAGTAAAATATGAACATCGTAATCTGAATTTATATGAAAATATGAGACTCAGTTAATGCTTAACTTCAAACAAAGTTAAATAAATCAAATTTGTAGTGCAATGTCATGAAAAATGTTAAGACCCATTCCCTTCCCTGTGAGAATGAAAGTTTCTTTTCAAGGTGTTGTGGGTCAGATAGAGGGGACTTCCTCTGGAAGTACTGTGTGACTAATACTTATATAATTGAATCTTCTAGATAAATTTGTTGATTGAAAACAATTCTCTTGGGATGCCTGGTTGGCTCAGTCAGTTAAGTGTCCCTTCAGCTCTGCTCATGATTCCTGGGTCCTGGGATCAAGTCTCATATTAGGTTCCTTGCACAGCAGAAAGTCTGCTTCTCCCTCTGCCTACTCTGCCTACTCCTCCCCCTACTTGTGCCCTCTCTCTCTCTCTCTCTAGCTCACTCTCTTTGATAAGTAAACAAATAAATAAAATCCTAAAAAAAAAAAAAAAAAACTCTTAACCTTTTATCTGGAATTGGTATCTGGAATTTTATCCAGAACTGTTTCTCCGCTAGTAAAGCATACATGATGTGAGTTACTGTACTGGTCAGGGTTAAGTCAGGAAACACAAACCATACTTGCTATTTTAACAGATAATTTAAAATGAAGTATGGTTAACATAAATGTAACAACATGGATAAACTTAAGACACTGTATCATGTGAAATAAGCCAGACACAAAAGGACAAATATTGGAGGATTCCACCTTATGAGGTACATAGAATAGTCAAATTCATAGGGACAGAGAGTAAAATAGTGGTCACCAGGCACTGGAGGGAGGGAAGGAAATGGAGTTATTGCTATAAGGGGTACCAAGTTTCAGTTTGGGATGAAAAATTCTGGAGATAAATAGTGGTCATGTTTGCAGACCATTAAATACATATGGATGTACTTAATGCCATTTGAACTGTATAATTTAAAATGATGAAAATGGTAAATTTTATGTTATATGTCATTGCCACAATAAAAATATAAAAAAAAAAAAAGAATTGTTAACTAGGGAATGAGGAAAGGAAATAAACAACCAAGTATCTTGCAGGTAATTACTGCAGGAAGCAGCAGCCTGATTGAAGGGTGGGGGAACAAAGGGAAAAGTTTGAAAATATCATTTGTATTAAAATAAGGGACACATGGAACTTATATGGAGACCTCTGAGGAAGGACACTGCTTAGCTAATACTACTAATCATTGAGAACTTGGAGGAAAAGCTCTATGGAGCTGAAATCCAGGAATTTAGAAAATGTACTCCATGCAGCAGGTACTGATATTTCTGAGGCGACAAGATAATGCTGATTTTGAAGTCACTGGTAAAACTATACCCTGAAACCTAATGTTGTTAGTTAAACAGAATGCTATCGATTATTACTTTGAATGTAAATGGACTAAATGCTCCAATCAAAAAACATAGGGTGACAGAATGGATTAAAAACAAACAAACAAAAAAACCCCACAAAAAAAAAAAAAACAAGAAGAAAAAAAAACACAAAAAGCAAGACCCCTCAATACGCTGTCTATAAGAGACTCACTCATTTTAGATCTAAGGACACCTGCAAATTGAAAGTGAGGGGATGGAGAAACATTTATCCTGCAACGGATGCCAAAAGAAACCTGGGTAGCAATACATATATTAGCAAAAATAGACTTTAACACAAAGACTGTAACAAGCGACAAAGAAGGACACGCTATAATAATGAAGGGGACAGACCACAAGAAGATATAACAATTGTAAGTATTTATGCACCCAATATGGGAACATCCGAATACGTAAAACAGTTAATAACAAACATAAAAGAAATAATTGATAGTAATATAGTAATAGTAAAGGAAATTAACACCCCACTTACTTTGAAGGACAGATCATCCAAACAGAAAATCAACAAGGGAACAATGGATTTGAATGACACTGGGGTAGATGGAATTAACAGTTATATTCTGAACATTCCATCATAAAACAGAAGAATACATAGTCTTTTCATCTATACCCAGAACATTCTCCATAACTGATCACATATTAGGCCACAAAACACATTTCAACAAACAAACAAACAAACAAAATGAAGTCACACCTTGCATCTTTTCCTAATACAACCCTATGAAACTAGAAAGCAGCCACAAGAAAAAATCTGGAAAGAGCATAAATACTAGGAGGTTAAATAACATGCTATTAGAAAAATGAATGGGTCAACCAAGAAATCAAAGAAGAAATCAGAAAGTACATGGGAACAAATAAAAATCAAAAAACAACAGTCCAAAATCTTTCAAATACAGCAAAAGTGGTTCTAAGAGGGCAATACAGGCCCACCTCAAGAAGCATGAAAAATCTCAAATAAATAATCTAATCTTACACTTAAAGGAGCTAGAAAAAAGAACAAAACTAAAACCCATGAAATGGAGGAAATAATAAAGAACAGAGCAGAAATACATGATATAGAAACTAAAAAAGCAACGGAACAGATCAATGAAATCAGAAGCTAGTTCTTTAAAAAGATTAATTAAACTGATAAACATCTAGCAAGACAAATAAATAAATAAATAACCCCAAAAAATAAAATTACTAATGAAAGAGGTAAAATAACAACCAATATTATAGAGATACAAACAATTATAACAGAATGTTATGAAAACCAATATGCCAACAAACTGGACAACCTAAAAGAAATGGATAAATTCCTAGAAATACATATTCTACCAAAACTAAAGCAGGAAGAAACAGAAAATTTGGACAGACCAATCACCAGCAATGAAATTGAATCAGTAATCAAACTTCCCAAAAAACAAAAGTTCAGAACCAGACAGTTTCACAGGTTAATTTTACCAAATGTTTACACTAGAATTAATGCCCATTCTTCTCAAACTATTTTAAAAATTACAAGAAGGAAGACTTCCAAATTCATTCTATGAGGCCAGATTCATCCTTAAACCAAAACCAGATGGAGGCACCACAAAAAAAGAGAACTATGGGCCCATATCACTCATAAAGATAGATGCAAAAATCCTCAACATAATATTAGCAAACTGAATCCAGCAATACATTACAAAAATCATACACCATGACCAAGTGGAATTTATTCCCAGGATGCAATTGTGGTTCAATATTTGCAAAATAATATGATATATCACATCAATAAGGGAAAGGATAAAAGCCATATGATCATTTCAGTAGATGCAGAAAAAGCATTTGGCAAAGTACAATATCCATTCATGATAAAAACCCTCTGAAAAGTAGGTTTAGAGGGAACATATCTCAACATAATAAAGGCTATATATGAAAAACCCACAGTTAATATCATACTCAATGGCAAAATACTGAGAGTTTTTCTCCCAAGGTCAGCAACCAGACAAGGATGTCCTCTCTTACCATTTCTACTCAATACAGTACTAAAAGTCCTAGCCACAGCAATCAGACAACATAAAGAAATAAAAAGGCATCCCAGTCGGTAAGGAAGAAGTAAAATTCACTATTTGCAGATGACATGATACAAAAATAGAAAACTCTAAAGGACTCCACCAAAAAAACCCTACTAGACCTGATAAACAAATTCAGTAAAGTCACAGGATACAAATACAGAAATATGTTGCATTCTTACATACTAATAATGAAGGAGCAGAAAGTGAAATGAAGAAAACAATCCCATTCACAATTGTACCAAAAACAATGAAATATCTAGGAATAACCTGAACCAAAGAGGTGAAGGATCTGTACTCTGAAAACTACAAAACACTGATGAAAAAAATTTAATACAATGCAAAGAAACAGAAAGACATTTCATGCTAATGGATTGTAAGAGCAAAAATTGTTCAAATATCTACATGACCCAAAACAATCTACAGATTTAATGCGTCCCATATTGAACTACCAAAAGTGTTTTTCACAGAGCAAGAACAAACAATTCTAAAATTTGTAAGGAACCAGTACAGACCTCCAAATAGCCAAAGTAATTATGAAAAGGAAAAACAAAACTGAAGATATCACAGTTTTGAATTTCAGGTTATATTACAACATGGTAGTCATTAAAACAGTATGGTACTGGCATAAAAATGATACATAGATCAATATAAAGAACAGAAAACTCCTAAATAAATTGGCAATTATACAGTCAATAAATTTTTAGACAAAGGAGGAATGAATATACAATGGAAAAAAGTTTATTCAACAAATGGTGTTGGGAAAACTGGACAGCTACATGCAAAAGAATGAAACTGGACCTTTTTTTTTAAACTATACACAAAAATAAATGCAAATGAATTAAAGATCTAAATGTGAGACCTGAAACCATAAAAAACTTTAAGAGCGCATAGGCAGTAATCTCTTTGACATCTGCTCTAACAATACTTCCCCAGTTATGTCTCCTGAGGCAAGAGAAATAAAAGCAAAAATAAACAATTGGGACTACATTAAAGTAAGCAATTTCTGCAGAGTGAAGGAAATAAGGAACATATTTAGAAGGAACATATCTCAACATGATAAAGGCCATTTATGAAAAACCTAATATGAAAAATCAATAAAACCAAAAGGCGTCCTAGAGAATGGGAAAATATATTTGCAAATGACATACTCCATAAAAGGTTGGCATCCAAAATATAAAGAGAATTGATACAACTCAATACCCAAAGAAACAAATAATTCAATTAAAAATGAGCAGAAGACATGAGCAGACATTTCTCCAAAGAAGACATACAGATGGCTAACAGACATGTGAAAAGGTGCTCAACATCACCCATCATCAAGGAAATACAAATCAAAACTACAATGAGATATCACCTCATACCTGTCAGAATGACTAACATCAAAAGCAAAAGAAAAAAATGTTGATGAGGATGTAGAGGAAGAGGAACACTTAGCACTCTTGGTGGGAATGCAAACTGGTGTAGCCTCTGTGGAAAACAGTAGGGAGACACTTCAAAAAATTAAAATTAGAATTACCATATGGTCCACTAATTCCATTACTGAGTACTTAAACAAAGAATATGAAACCACTTATTAAAAAAAGACATATGAAGCCCTCTGTTTATTGCAGCATTATGTACAATAGCCAAACTATGGAAGCAACCTAAGTGTGAATAGATAAGATGAATGGATAAAGGGGTGGTATATATGTACAGTGGAATAGGACTCAGCCATAAAATGAATGAAATCTTGCCACTTGCCACAACATGGATAGAGCTATAGAGTTCTTGCCATTTACAACAGCATGGATAGGCTATAATGCTAAGCAAAATAAGTCAGAGAAAGACAAATGCAATATGATTTCACTAATATGTGGGATTTAAGAAACAAAACAAAAGAGCAAAGGAGAAAGAGAGACACACACACACCAAGAAGCAGACTCTTATTTTTTTAAAGATTTTATTTATTTATTTGACAGAGATCACAAGTAGGCAGAGAGGCAGGCAGAGAGAGAGGGGGGAGGCAGGCTCCCCGCTGAGCAGAGAGCCTGATGTGGGGCTCAATCCCAGGACCCTGAGATCATGACCTGAGCTGAAGGCAGAGGCTTAACACACTGAGCTACCCAGATGCCCCAAAAAGCAGACTCTTAATGATAGAAAACAAACTGCTAGTTACCAGAGGGGAGGTGGGTAGGGGGATGGTAGAAATAGGGGACGGGGATTAAAGAGTACACTTATCATGATGAAAAAAATAAAATAAAATGGTTAAAAATAAAACAAAACAAAACAAAACAGAATGCTATTGGTGAAGAAGCACTGTTGGGATGACCTTGGTAAGAAAAGCAGGAAAAAAGAAAAAAAGCCAGTCCCTTTCTCAGCTGAGACTAATACCAAGTCAGTTGGCCAAAGACAAATGTATTTCACAGATTCCTGGCCCCAGCGTCAAAAAGTAATGTACACAGGTAGGGCAGGGAGATGAAAGACCATAGATTAGGTCTGTTGGATTCATCTTTGAATTACAATTGATTCTAGCACAATATCATGAATATGGCATATGCTTATTAAATATTTGGTGAATAAAAAAATAGTCATTCCGTGTCTTTAATCCTTTCATGGTCTTTTGTTATTGACACTATGGGGAGAAACATTATGAATGGTGTGGTCCATGATCGAGAGCTTGTGATCAAATCAGAAGTATAAACTTCCTTTTAAAAGCTTTTTTTTTTTTTTTAAGAATTTTATTTATTTATTTGACAGACAGAGATCACAAGTAGGCAGAGAGGCAGGCAGAGAGAGAGGAAGGGAAGCAGGCTCCCTGCTGAGCAGAGAGCCCAATGCGGGGCTCGATCCCTGGACCCTGGGATTATGACCTGAGCTGAAGGCAGAGGCTTTAACCCACTGAGCCACACAGGTGCCCCTAAAAGTTGGTTTTATTTATATATTTTAGGTTCCCCATGATTTGTGTAATTAGAGATATTTCCAAAATACCATGTATAGGTGTGAAATATGACCCTACCTTTTTTATTTCTCACCGTGAACATATCAGTGTCTCTAATTACCATACAAACACTATCACTGCCCATCATCATGACACTAAAGATACCTATAAGCAATTGGCAGTGTCTGGGCAACAAGTGATTCTTTTTAACTGGGTACATTTTAATGGAAGAGTTTACTGCTGATTGAAACCACCTTTAAAACATCCTACAAATGAGAAGAAAAATTCATGGAAATGCAGTGATATCAAGATTAAAGAGAATTAAGACTCTCAATTATGTTAGTCCTATGGTTAAAATGCATGAGACTAATGAAACATTCATTGAACAATGAGTTTATATGGTGTTCACTGATGCAGCTATTCTGTCTTTCAATGATGTGCTATACTGAAAATAATTAAAAGAATAAAGATAGTCTTGGAGACAAAAATAAAAACAAAGAGGTGGCTTTTGTTGTGTAGCCCAGAATCCTGAGGATGAATGAAAATACTTTCCATAGGACATTCTCTTCTTACGGATTCCTACTTTTATTCACATAAACAAATATAAATATATAGTCTTTCACTAAAATTCTTCATTTGTTTATGTTTACAGTTTAGAAAGTAAATACTATGTAATTATCAGAATTGAAGAAACACAAAGTACCTAAGACATTAGACATTAAGTAAAATGCATGTAGCTGGAAGATTCAACTCAACACACAGACCTCACTACACATGGCATAACACACAATATCCCCCACATCAGAGTAAGACATCTGACCTTCATATTGCAACTAGGGCCTCTGAGTCAGTAGTACACCTTAGTCAAGGCCAGATTCCAGTGAGATCCTTCAAGAACCTCTTTTTAAAATTGTTAGAAGAGATGTTAAGTGTTCCTAGGCACACCTGTTTCTTTCCAACCAGGTCCCACTGAGTAGTAACAACCTTATCTGTCGGGAATTAATGACTGCATATTTGGGTAAAGTAAAGGTCAAACACACGGGGTTAATTTTCTTAGTGTAACATTCTCCACACTGTTTGGTTGCAGGCTTGGCTGAGTTTTATTTCTGTAACTACACCATTAGGTCCATTGAAGTTCACCAGAAACACCAAGACCGGCCAGAAACCTATTATACTTCAATAAATTGAGGACTGGAGAGTTTGTAATTTACCTAAATGAGCTCATCGCAGTAATATAACTAGTAATGATCTATGACTTGCAGTAAAACAGGAGGCACTTATTTAGCCCTCAATATTTCTGGTGCTAGGATTCTGTATGCAATACCTCATTTAATATTTACAATGATCCAATAATAAAACTACCATTACCTCTGATTTAGAAATGAAGAAACCAAAGGTTAAAGATCCCAAGGATAGAATATTGTTCAGCCTTTAAATAGAACATACTTGGCCATATAGGACAACATAGATGAACTGGGAGTACATGATGCTCATTGAAGTTATCTGGTCATAAATGGATAAATATTGCTTTATTACACATATAAGATACATCTAAAATAGTCATGCTCCTAGAAACAAAGTGTATCGGTGGTTGCTGGGTGCTGGGAGAAGGGAAAAATGGGGAGTTGGGGTTCACTAGGTATATAGTTTTCAGTTAAGATGAGTAAGTTCTAGGGATCTGACATACAACATTGCACCTATGGCTAATAATAAAACTGTATTGTGCACTTAAAATGTAGTTCTCAGGTTATGTGTTCTTACCATAATTAAACGAAAAGAGACAAAGCCATGTATATAAAGTCACAGAACTAGTAAATGATTCTTTTTTTATTAACATATAATGTATTATTTGTCCCAGGGGTACAGGTTTGTGAATCATCAATCTTAAACAATTCACAACAGTCACCACAGCACATACCCTTCCCAATGCCCATAACCCATTCACCCTATCTTTTCCTCCCCTCCCCCCAGCAACCCTCAGCTTGTTTCCTGAGATTAAGAGTCTCTTATGGTTTGTAGTAAATGATTCTCAAACTTGGCAAACAATGCTGCCCCAAATTCATTTCTTTAACAAGACAAAAGTGTACATAAAAAGCAAACAATGAAAAATAACTTACACTTTACCTTACTCTTATCATTATCGAGAACATTAGATTAAGGTAGAAAGAGATACCTTAAGCAAAGTGTTATATTCAAACCTCCCTTCTATCATTAGGACTTTTTTCTTATTAAATCAAGATTTATTTTCCTATTTGCTGTTAATATTCCTTTTTAAGTTCTTCGTATCTGGCATGTCTTGTTTCCTTTAAGAATTTAGATATATTTAAGAAGAAATTATTATGGATGGAATACCAGTATTGTTTAGGAATAATAATATTATTAAATTGCTGATAAACTTATTAGCAGAAAAAAATAATTTTTATGGGAAGAAAAAAAAGTAAAGAGGTTAAAAATTATGTTTTTACTTATGGTTTATTATCCTTTTCTTGACTTTTGGGAAATACATGAGATGGATATACTATAACACCCAACCCAGCACTGCAATTCTACCAAGGTTGGACAGGCTGGGAGGATAGGCAGTTGTGCTGCCCCAGAAGATGCATCTGATTTGGTTCAGAGTTAGGGAAAAAACTATTCCCAGGAACATTGTCAGAAATAATAGAAATCCTTGTGGCAAATAAGATAGGAAAGGCAACATCACAGTTAGGGTGTGGTTGTGATACTGGTTGGGGCAAGCGACAGACCAGCAAAACAGGCAGAAATTTAATGTGCATAATCAAAGAATGAGACACCTGTAATATGCTGTGACAAAGTTTCACACATATCTGGTGGTTTGGAAAGCTGTGTTCTTGTACAAACTTTGCATACACTCAAATGATATCAGGAAACTCCTCCCTCCTAAAGTATATGCCTCTCTCTCTGACCGAACAGAAAATAAAAATTGGGTTAGACTGCAAGCTTCTTAAACTTTCAAATACGTTTTCAAAAACACATGAAGATTCATCAGCAAAGGATGGCATTCCTGGGAAGTCAAGATAATAACAAAAAAAAAGGAAAACAAAACTAAACAGAATTATCAGGACTTGCATCCAATGGAATAGAGAAAAACAAAACATAAAAGCAACTATGTAATTAGTTTAGGCAATTCAGCCAATACAAAGAACCAAAAAACAAAACAAAACAAAACACAAAAAACCAAAGCAAAACAAAATACATTCACTTTCTTCTACTTCCCAGAGAAAAGGAAGTTCAGTATCCAAATTTGTCATAATATATTATCTAAAATGTTCAGTTTCCAACAAAATCTTAGGAGGTATGCAAAGAAAGAAGAAATTGAGATCTAAATACAGAATAATTAAAAAAAAAAAAAAGAGCAACTAACAAACTATTTTTGAATGGCACAGATGATGAACTCTGCTAAGACTTCAAAGTTAAGTGCTGTAAATGTGCTCTAAGAACTAAGGAAAACCACGTTTAAAGAATTAAGGGAATAACTAAAAAATTAGAAATTAGAAAAAGTTAGAAATTACAAAAAAGAAATCAAGTTGAGAAGTATAAAAACTTTAAGGAAGAGTTTGCTAGTGAGTTTTATCGGAATTCAGAGACAGAAAGAATAATTAGTAACCTTGGAGATGAATGAATAGAAATGATGTAATCTGAAGAAAAAAATCATAGAAGTAAAAGAGAATAGTGAGTCAGAGACCTGAGGGACATTATCAAATGTACAAACATACACATAATTAGAGTTCCAGAAAGAGATGAAAGAGGCAGACAAAATATTTGCAGAAATCGTGGCCACTTTTCAAAATGGATGAAATATAATAATCTTCTTGAAATATAAGTAGGAAAAGGACAAAGAGATTCATTGACATCTTCACAGTTCAATTCCTGAAAACCAGACGTGAAGGATGATGTTTGAAACAACTCATTACATACAAGGAAGTGTAATAGGATTAAGAGCTGCTGTCTCATCTGAAACACTGGAGACCAGAGGCAGGGAAATGACTATGGGAAAAAAAGCATCTGCCAGTCAATAATACTACTTCAACAAAACAATCTCTCATAAATGATGAAAAAATAAAGGCATTCCTTTAATAAGCTTTAAGAAAAATCATAATAGAAATAGAGGTCTCGCAGTTGAAAGAAATAGAAATAGAAGGTCTCCCAGTTGAAAGAATGTGATACCATGCAGTACTTAAAATCCATATGAAGAAATAAAGAGTGATATTAAGATAATTTTGAAGGTTGTTTATACATGTGCCAATTACAAATAATCATTTGCATTTAAGTCTTTAAAAAAAGAGTTATGTAGAAAAACACAAAAGTTTGCATAAATATATATTTAAATATTTCTGCTACATTTTTTCTCTTATCTAACTTTTCAAAAACAAGCTCATTAAAAACAATTATAAGATTTTACTGTTGGATTTATAATATGTAAGACTATTTATGTGTAAAACTATATATATATAGTTTTATATACAGTTATATTGCTATTGTTTATATAATAATAAATAACAGCACAAAGAAGGAGCTGTACTGCAGAAAGGAAATGACACAAGGAAAAAGAAATACTGAATACAGTAAAAAAAATTTTAAACACACACACACACATACACACAAGCACACAGTTTGGAGAGAATGAGTAATATTAGAGCAAAGTTATTGTATTCTCCTGAAACCAAATGAATAGTATCTGAAGTAGATCCTGAAAATTAAAGATGTTTATTTTAATTCCTAGATCAAACACGAAGAAAAATTGAAAACAGAGGTAAAATGATAAGGTAAGAAATACTCTATCACAAAATGTGTAGTAAAGAGAGAATAGAGAAACAAAAGGATAAAGAAACATATAGAAATACGTAACAAAAAGAATTACATACTCCAATCATATCAATAACAACAATAAATGTAAATAGAGTAAATGCTCCAAAGGGCAGAGATTGTCAAACTGGACAAAAACAAATAAATAAATGAAATTGGAGATAAGTTTTTTAGTCAAGTTAAAAATAGGATGAAAGCAAAAGGATAGAAAAAACATACCATCCAACCAGCACTCATAATTGAGCTGGAATGATCAGTCAAATAAATATAATTTAAGCAAAATATGATTCTGGAAAAACTGTCAAAAATGTTATAATAATAAATATCATTTTGTTTCAGGAAATTATAATTATAAATATATATGCACAGAAAAATGAAAACAAAACAAAGCAAAATAAACAGAGTCCCTGTACATAAGAAGCAAAACTAATAGAATTGGAGAGAGAAATAGATCACTTAAAAACAATAGTTTCAGGGGCATCTGGCTAGTTTAGTTGGTAGAGCATGTGAGTCTTGAACTCAGGATCATGAGTGTGAACCCCATGTTGGGTATAGAGATTACTTAAATAAATTAACAAAAATAATAATAGTGAAAGACCTTCATATTCTCATCAATAATGTATAGAAAATTGGTAAGAAATCAGCAAATACATAGAAGAATTGAATAACCCTATCAATTAACTATATATACAGAAATCTATAGAACATTGTACCTAAAAATAGCAGAATACATCTTCTCAAGGGCATATTGAAACATTCTCTGGGATAGTCAATATGCTGGACCATAAAACCATCCTTGATATATTTAAAAGGAATGAAATCATACAAAGTATGTTCTCCAAGCACAGTGGAAATAAATTCCAAATCAACAACAGAGGGAAATTTGGGAAATTTACCAAAAAATGGCAATTAAAAAATACATCCCCAAATAACAAATGGGTCAAAAAGTCACAACAGAACCTAGGAAATATTTTATAATGAATTAAAATGAAAACACAACATAGCAAAATTGAGGGACTTCAGCCAAAATGAATTTAGAGGATATTTAGGTTGTAAGGCCTTTAAGAAATGAAACATCTAAAATCAATAACCTAATCTTCCCGTTCAAGGAACTTAAAAAATAGCAAACTGAACTATCAACCAAGAATTATTTACCTAGTAAGCTACACTTTCAAAAATATAAAAAATAAATAAAACTCAAATATAGCTATTTCCAGATTTCATTAGATACCTTGAATTTTTGTTAAGAAATCTATTTTAAAAGATATAGCAAAAAACTGCCTTAAACTACAAGGAAGTCACACCAGATAACTTGAATCTGTGCAAGAATACCAGAATAAGTAATTATGTAGGTAATTATAAAATATATGTGTGATTCTTATATAACATGGCATAAATATATATAAACACACACATATATATATAGCTGATGAAATTTTAATTACCATGTATTTGTGAACTTCCCAAATCTACAAGCAGAAGGGAAGAGGATGGAAATGGAGCTATATGGATACAAGAAAATAGCACCCAATACTGAAATCAAACACAATATTCTTTCTTTTGTAAGTTTATGGTAATGAAAATCATCCAAAAGACATATAACCATGCAATTCAACATATTTGTTACAATAGTAGAGTGCACATCAGAAATGCAAAGATGATTCTGAAATATGGACTTGATTAGATAAAATTTTCTCACCAGAAAATAAATAGGAATCTTATATAGCATTACACAAAAGCCTATATATTGTGAATTATTAAAAAAAAATACTGCAAATTAAAATAAACACTGGAAAGTGAAATGCAAACATAATAGCAACTCCTCTTGGATCATTCAAAATGACTGCATATGTGGCGAGGAGTGACTCTAGTATTTAACTAGAGTTATTGAGTTATTATAGAACTCAATATATATATTATTATAGTAACATATTATAATAATATATATTATTATATAATGGCAATTATATAATGGCAGGTGGTTAATACTAATATATAATATATATTAATAAAATTAATATATATAATTATATATATGTAATTATATATAATATATATAATTAATAAAATTAATAAAATAATATATAATATTGAGTTATTAACCACCATATAATTATGAGTTATTATATAACTCAATATTATTATATAACTCAATATATAATATTGTGTCATTATATAACTATTATTAACTATTATATATAAATATTATATTATATTATAACCATATAATACATAATATATTAATATATAATAACTACTAATATATAACTATTATTAGTATTTTTGTTTAGGCAATTAAAATGATTTTAAAAATGATAAATTCAGTTTTACTGAATTTTATTTAAAAGTAAACTCCTAAACATCTGTTTCAGCTTTGTGTATTGATCTCAGTTAAAATAATGAACAATTCAAAGCATGCAGAGAAGATAAATCAGACAGTTCTAAATGATGTTATGTCCTAAAAAAAAATGACAAAAGATAGAATTACAAATGCAAAGCAGGAAATGGAACAGACTGTGGACATAAGGACTTAAAAGAAATAAAAAATACTTTATTGATTCGTATTTTTAAACACTGCTAAAGATGATAAGTTATTTATTCTGTGTATTAGATACCTAAAAAAATATGCATCAGTTATACAAAATCAGGTGACAGTTATGGCAAGAAGGTAGAACCCTCTCAATATATTGTTGTGACAAGTCTGTTTGGAAGGAGAATGGAAAGAAAGGGCTGTCCTTTCAACAAAGAGGTTGTGCTTTCAGGTTTCTTTCTTTTGTTAACGGCATCACTATTACCCCAGATTTCCAGGCTTGAAACTCAGAATGTTTGATTCAAACTACCTCCTCATTTGATTTCATCGCTAATTAGATTAGTTTTCTTTGGCAAACTATGCAACATGCCTTCCATTCTCACTGCTAACACTGTATTGGATATTGTGCTATCTTTCTGTTTAATTCAAAGGCCATTCTTTCTTGTAGTTCTGGTTTGGCAAATTGGCATAGATGTTCCCTGGCTGCGCAGCGATGTGCTAGAGACCGTGTGTGAAGCTCCAAATTAAGGATAGCACACCATCATGAAAGTATGAATTCATACCCTTATGTTAAAATAATATGATATAATGTGGCATAAACTACAAATTACTGTGTGAGAAATTTTAAGGCAAAGGATATATTACCTCCCAGGAATGCTCTCACTCCCAAGAGAGAATTCTTTTTTTTTTTTTTTTAAAGATTTTATTTATTTATTTGACAGAGAGAGATCACAAGTAGGCAGAGAGGCAGGCAGAGAGAGAGGAAGGGAAGCAGGCTCCCTGCTGAGCAGAGAGCCCGATGCGGGACTCGATCCCAGGACCCCGAGATCATGCCCTGAGCCGAAGGCAGCGGCTTAACCCACTGAGCCACCCAGGCGCCCCCCAAGAGAGAATTCTTGATCAAACTCTATTTTCATTAGGATAACTTCAGAGACAACCTTTGGGCAGCACTCTACCTCTTTTGCTTTAATTTAGCCTAAACACACCGTGAATTTACTCTTTCTAATTGCTATTTTATCATGTTGCTAACTCACTGAATGACCTACAATGGCTTCCTATTGCTACCAAATAATGTCTTAATTCCTTAAGTAGACATTAAAATGCATTGCAGTTTTCTCACAGCTTAGTCTTTTGGCTGCATTTTTTTCACAGAAGTGTTTCAGCTCACCCTTTTCCTTTTTTATGCATCTATACTCATTCAAATAAGAATTAATAATTGCCAATACTTCAGCACCTTTCATTGTGCAACTTATATTTTAGTTGCCAATGATTGAAAAATAAAATAATGAATTCTCGGCTTCTCAGTCAATTGATCCACTTTACTCCAGGAAGTTTTTTTTTTCCTACCGTGTGTCACTGGAGCAGACCATCTACTTGTCATTTTGTTTATAAGAGCCATAGCTTAAATACTTTTGCATGTTACTAAACAAATTTTCTCAGATAGTTATCCAACTTATTCTTCAAATCTAGATTTTGTTGATCAGAATAGTCACGAATAGTGTCCACATAGAGATAGAAGTTTTTCCTTAGCTGGGCAGCACCACTTTCGTCAGAGGTGTTCAGTAATTACATTTCCATTTGATCTGTGTGCAATTAAGTTCATTTTGTTACTATCACTTAACACTGGGTTTGCCTAACCATTTAAATTGTCTTCAAAAGGATTGAACTAACATAATCATGAAAAAAAATCAGATGAGTTCATTAGAAGACAGTCTACAGGGTATCTGTTTTGTATGCCTTTAGGCAGTCAAGGTCATAAGATCCAAAGAAAGACTAAAACAGTTTCAGAGACCAGAGGATTGTGAGGACCCATGATGACGAAGTAAAATGTAGTATCTTAATTGGATCTTGGGACATAAAGATGAAAGATGAAATTGGAAAAACTGGTAGAATTTAAATAAAACTTGGATTGTAATTAATAGTGATACAATGTTACCAGTGTTTTCTTAGTTTTGACAAATGTAAGATGGTAATGTAAGTTAATGATAGAGGAAACTGGGTGAGAGATAATGAGAATCTCTTTATTTTTACAACTTTTCTGTTAATCTAGTCACTGTAAGGTAGAAAAGTTCATTAAAAACATCAGACTCTGATAACTGAAATGGAAAGATCTTGTGCACAAAACGGCACAAAAAAAGATAGGCAGAGCATTAATTTGATGGTAGGAAGCAAACACTCATGATTGGAGAAATTATGGCACTTCCATGTTTTCTTCCAAACTAACAACTAAGTGATTTAAAGAAATCTGAGAATGGCTAATGGGTAAAGATGCATCAATGCTTACTAGTGAGTTATGTACAGATGAAATGCCTGTTTATCAAAGCAATACAATAGATGGCTGAAGAAATTGACCAGTCCTCCCCAATAGAAAAGGAATGTGGAAGCCCCAGTGAGAGCTGGTGTGACCAATTCAAGCTCTGCACAGAATTAACTGTGTGTCGTTTTGTCTGAAACTTACTGTTAAATTTTTGAGAAGCTGCTTATATTCTGGAAACATTATTCAATTAAAGGATTTTTTAAAGACCTAAAAATTTTGTCAAATGAAAAAACTTCAACATTTTTAGAATATCAGATTTTGAATTTTAGGTAAAATCCTGAGTCACTAAAACTATTAGAACAAAGAAAATATTGTCAAACACATGGATATCAACAATTCTGATTCAAAAATTATTCAGAAGTGTAAAATTCTACTTTTTAGATATTTTAGGAATTTGTAAAATAATTCTGTGGGCTATATTTTTTTTTAATTTATTTTAGGGAGAGAGAAAAAGTGTGCATGCATGCCAGTGGGGGGAAGGGAAGAGGGAGAGGCAGAGAATCTCAAGCAGATGCCCTACTGAGCATGGAGCTGGTCAACAGGCTCCATCTCTCAACTCTGAGATCATGAACTGAGCCGAAATCAAGAGTTGGAAGCTTAACCTATTGAGCCACCCAGGCACCCTACTGTGGGCTATATTTTATGTTTATGAATATATGGCAATCATACTATGACTAAGTCTAAATAAGTAAGAATGAGCTTTCAACATGTATAAAAATTCTAACTGCTGAAAAAGCATTGTACAATAATATAATCAATACTCTTTTAACTTTGTCTATATAATATAATGTCCTATTTTATAAGACACACATAAGGGGCGCCTAGGTGGCTCAGTGGGTTAAGCCTGTGCCTTTTGCTCAGGTTTTGATCTCAGGGTCTTGGGATCAAGCCCCACATAGGGCTCTCTGCTCAACGAGGAGCCTGCTTCCCCCTCTCTCTTTCTGCCTGCCTCTCTGCTTCCTTGTGATCTCTCTCTCTGTGTCAAATAAATAAAATCTTTGAAAAAAAATAAGACAGATAAATATGTAATACATATACATTCATGTATGTATTATATATACACACACATTCATGTGTATCTATACAGACAAAATATATATGTATGTATTTTTCTTTAAAATAATAGTATTATTAATTGTTGGCTAACTAATGGAGTAGTTTCCACTTGCTTATTCCTAGTATATGCAAATGTACTTAAAAATTTTATATTCAGAAACATTACTATAATATCCTGCATATATACATATATTTAAATGTATCATTTTTTATAATTTTTAATTATTTTTAGTTTTTAAATTGGTGACAGTATTTCTTTGTCATTTTTATGCATTTTATCTTCTATTATTTTACTTCAATGACTTGTACCTAAAATAAAATGCTAGACAAAAATGGTTCTCAAGCATAAAACATAAAAGCAAATCTTCCACCAATAACTAATTATTTTAATAATCAATAGATTATAATATTTACAAACTTTTTTCTATATCTACTATATCATTTTATTTTAATTAAAAATTTATTCTGTAGTAAAATTTATGCTACATTAATTTATTGCTGCATTAATTAATGTTAAATTAGTGTGCATACTTCATAAAGCAAGATTCAATCTGTGGTAAAATTCAATCCAATGTAATGTTTGTTCTATTAGGTTGGCAATATCTTATTTAAGATTTATAATAGTCCTAAAAAATGATCCTAAATAAGATTAACTTGCAATTTTCTTTTCTCACGATCTGTTTGGTTTTTCTATCTCCTTATTTGGTTATACATCATTTTATAGAAGCATAAAATCAAGACTAATTTGTGTAATATTAAATCAATCCTTTTATTCCTAAATAGTAATCTCTTTGTCTCTAATAATGTGTTTTTTTTTAAGATTTTATTTATTTATTTATTTATTTGAGCGAGAGTGAGAGAGAGAGCATGAGTGGAGGGAGGAGCAGAGGGCGAGGGAGAAGCAGACTTCCTGCTTAACATGGAGCTCTATCCCAGGATTGGGATTATGATGTGAGCCAAAGGCAGATGCTTAACCACCTGAACCACCAGCACCCTAAAAGGTGTTTTACTTTAAATAGATTTCATTTTATATTAGGGAAATAACCTCTGACTTTCTTTTAGTTAGTTATTGCATGGTATATTTTCTATGCATTTTCTTTCGCACTTTTTTTTTTAAGCCTTGCACTTCAAAGTGCAAGAAAATAGAGCTACCCTATGACCCGGCAATCACACTACTGGGTATTTACCCTAAAGATACAAATGTAGTGATCCGAAGGGGCAAGTGCACTCCAATGTTCATAGCAGCAATGTCCACAATAGCCAAACTATAGAAATAGCCCAGATGTCCATCAACAAATGAACAGATAAGGAAGATATATATATATATACATACATATATATACATATATATATGTATGTATATATATGTATGTATATATATATATGCACACACACACACACAAAAAAAACATACAATGGAATATTATGCAGCCATCAAAAAAAGAAACCTTGCCATTTGCAACAATGTGGATGGAACTAGAGGATATTATGCTAAGCGAAATAAGTCAATCAGAGAAAGACAATTATCAAATGATCTCATTGATATGTGGAATTTGAGAATCAAGGCATAGGATCATAGGGGAAGAAAGGAAAAAATGAAACAAGATGAAACCAGAGAGGGAGCCAAACCATAAGAGACTCTTAATCTCAGGAAACAAATTAAGGCTTATTGGAGGTGAGGGAGTAGGAAAGATGGGGTGACTGGGTGATGTACATGGGGGAGGGCACATGCTATGGGGAGTGCTGCAAATTGTGTAAGACTTAGGAATCACAGACCCATATCCCTGAAACAAATAATACATTATATGTTCATAAAAAAAAAAATTCTTGCACTTTATATATCATTTGTAAAGAACATATTAGGTTTTATTATTTTATGGAGTTTAAAAATGTTTCTTCTTTAGCTGGAGCATTTGGTCTATTTACATTTATCTAAGTTGTCCTTTTGTTGGGTTATATTTATCATCTATTTAAATATTTTCTACATTTTCTGCCTAGTCCTTGTTCATTAACTCTTCCTTTTCTTCCTTCACTTGGAAAACTGAAGTATTCTTTTTTTTTATCATCACCCTTTATAGATGAATCTAAAAGTTATAATCTCTCTTTGTGTTCTTTAAGTCATAATTTATTTGTGGAAGCCAATAGACCATTCAATACATGACCAGAAACATTAGATTGTATATTCTCTGTCAGCCTGGATTCTGGAATGAAGCATATAGTTTATATCACCCAGCCTATTGTGTTGTATGTGAAAAATCCTTTGGTTATTATAAGCTACTAAGACTTTTTGTTTATTGTTATTGCATCATAACTTAATATATTCTAATGCATAAATTATTACCAGAGGTTAAGTATTATCATATAAAAGACAAAGGGATGTGTGTGTGAGTGTGTGTGTGTGTATTCTGTAAATAAATTGTTATAACAGGCTGGAAAGATGATGATCCTATTCATGTAGTGATGTATAATTTGGTCAACATGTGTTTGTGGAAACTTGAGAGTTTATCAGGTATGGAATGCACTTGGAGATGTATAGGAAGAGTTTGGAAATAGGATGCTATTAATGTGATTTGATTCCTGTGCCCATATTTGGTAAAGGAATATAACACAATACAAGGAATAAATAAATCAAAAAAGAATTGGCTATTTGAAAGCAAGAACAGAGAAGACTAGACACAGCCCATAAAACTGGCAACTTGCAGGTTTGCAAGTGACACTGTTCTTAATCCCAAATAATAAAGTCAAATTTGAGAAATGCTTTCAATGATAATTGCCAATTAAACTCAGTGCTGTACCAAAACCAAATGAAGTATACTATGGTCATACCCATTAGTTATAATCATTAAATCTATATAAATGTCTCAGAGGTAAGGTCCAATTAATGTTGTGTCATGAAATAAATTACTTCACTTAGAACAAAGAACTTAGTGGAAAGGAATTAGCCATTAGACTTTCCTACCAAAGCCTGATAATTAAACATAACCATAATTAATCTAAAAGATAGTCATGGGAAAAATTACAGAAATTTAAAAATATATTTGTTACAGACCTAACTTGGGAGCCAGAGCTATAAGACTTTAAAACACTGTAGGCTAGGCAATGGTTAGACAATGGTCACTTAGATATACCAGTAGCTCAAATTAAAAAAAAAAAAAAAGATAATTATGAGTTATAATTATTAAAACGTTTTTATATTTTGAACATACCATTAAGCAAAGGAAAAAAAAAACAATTCAATGACTAGAAGAAAATTAAATTGTTTCAATTAATATACCTGATGAAAGAACTATATCCAGAACATATGAAGAACTCTTAACAACTCCATAATAAAAAGAAAAATGGCCCACTTTAGGGGTGCCTGGGTGACTCAGTGGGTTAAGCCTCGGCCTTCAGCTCAGGTCATGATCTCAGGATCCTGCATTGGGTTCTCTACTCAGCAGGGAGCCTGCTTCCCCTCTCTCTCTGCCTACTTCTTTGCCTACTTTGATCTCACTCTCTCTCTCTCTGTCAAATGAATAAAACCTTTTAGAAAAAAGAAAAGAAAAATGACCCACTTTAAAAGTGAGCAAAATATTTGGAGTAGACAAAAGTGTGAAGAAGATATCTAAATGGCCAATAAGCATTCAAAAGCTGCACAGCATCATTAGTGATGAGGGAAATGTAAACCAAAACCACAGTGAGATATCATTTCCCACCCACTAGAATGGCTATTAATTATAAAATATAATGAGCATTGACAAGAAGGTGGAAAAATTAAAAACTTCACCTATTATGACTGCAAATGTGAAATGGCACAGTAAGTTTGGAAAATAGTTTGACAGTTTATAAGAACATCAAAATTATCATATTATTCAGAAATTCAACTTCTGGATGTCCAGGGGAAATAATATGTGTCCACTCCCAGACTTACACATAAATGTTCATAGCAGCATCATTCACAATAAAGAAAAAGTTGGAACAACCCAAATATCCATCAATTGGCGAATCAATTAATAATGAATGTGGTATTATATACAATGAAATGTTATTTGGCCAAAAAAGAAGTAAATTGCTGATACATGCTACAGCATAGGCAGACCTCTAAAACATCATGTTAAGTAAAAGAAGCCATTCACATAAGATCTCATCTTATGATTCCATTTATATAAATTGTCCAGAAAAGGTAAATATATGGAGATAATTTGATTGTTGTTTGCCTCGTACTGGGGTTGGGGTTAAGAGAGTGACTGTAAATAAGGATGAGATTTCTCTTTGAGGTGATAGAAATATTTTAAATTTAGATTGTAGCGATGGTTGTCTAATTTTATGAATACGCCAAAAAATCATTGAAAAGTACCTTTTATACCAGTGAATTTTATTATATATAAAATATACCTCAATAAAATTATTAATTTAAAAAAAGTATACTTGATAGTAACTCTAGGTATGGCTATTAGTACATACACCTCAATCAAATAGATACAAGCTGACTAAATATTTCAGATTGACCTTAACAAAAGAATAACCAGCTTGGACTAAAGGTATTATGACTATGTGTAGTTTAAAACTGTTGGGAGGCAATTCTCTATAGGTTTGTCCTGTTTCTGCATTCTTGTGAAGTGGGGCTTTGTTTCAGAATATTTGCTTCTGAATATTTTTAGAATATTTTTTCAAGATGTGTGTGTGTGTGTGTGTGTGTGTGTGAGAGAGAGAGAGAGAGAGAGAGAGAGAGAGAGTGTGTGTGTGTGTTTGTGTGTGTGTGTGTGTGTGTAGGGGACACCTGGATGGCTCAGTTGGTTAAGCATCTGCCTTCAGCTCTGTCAGGTCATGATCCCAGGGAATGGAGGCCTACATTGAGCTCTCTGCTCAGCAGGGAGCCTGCTTCTCCCTCTCCCTCAGCATGCCACTCCCCCTTCTTGTATTTTCTCTCTGTCAAATAAATAAATAAAATCTTTTAAAAAAAAGAATTTTTTAAATAGAAGACAATTATGAAAGAGGTAGTTGAATTTTTGACTTTTTGAGGAACCCCCATATACTTCCTAGATTGCCTGAACCAGTTTGCATTCCCACCAACAATATAAGAGGGTTCCCCTTTCTCCACATCCTTGCCAACATCTGTTGTCCTTGTGTTGTTCATTTTAGCCATTTTAACAGGTGTGAGGTGGTAACTCGTCATGGTTTTGATATGCATTTCCCTGATGACAAGTGATGTTGAACATCATTTTTAGTCCTTCTTCACTATACATGAAGTAACCTGAGAAAACTCACCCATCAGGTTAAACATATAACTTGTGGGGAAAAGAGGTTTACTATGACCAAATAACTCAGTCTTAGGGAAGAGCTCCTTACCCACATTCATAAATACTTACTTACCTGCATGAAAGCCATGACCAATATAAGAAATAATAAAGGCCAATCACCACAGAATGTTATAATACATGTCTTATCTGCTTTTGGATGCCACTGGGATCAGGATAGAAAGCCCACAGAGCACTAAATATCTGATGACAAAACAAGGTTCATGTTGGGGAAAGCATTTCTGATCAATCTCTAAAAGAAAATCTAGTAATGAAGCATAACCCACCCATTGAAAGTGGTGGGGTGGGGGGCAAGAAAGATGGAGAAAGAGGAAGGGAGTGAGATGGGAAAAAGAAAGGTGATTTCTGACAGCAAATTTCCCTCACAGTCAAGTTCCTGTGGTTTTACTTTGCTTTTATTTTTTTATTTAAATTCAATTGGCAAACATATAGTGCATCATTAGTTTCAGAAGTATTGTTCAATGATCATCAGTTGTGTATAACACCGCATCACGTTCCCTCCTTAATGACCATCACCCAGTTACTGCATCCCTCCACTGACCTCCCCTTCCACAACCCTCAGTTTGATTCCCAGAGTCAAGAGTCTCTCATGGATTGTCTCCCTCTGTGATTTCTTCCTATTGGGTTTTTCCTCCCTTCCCCTACAATCCTCTGTGTTATTTCTTCTATTCCACATCTGAATGAAACCATATGATAATTGTTTTTCTCTGCTTGACTTATTTCACTTAGCATAATCCCCTTCAGTTCCATCCACATTGATGTAAATGGTAGGTATTCATCATTTCTGACAACTGAGTAATAGTCCATGGTATATATAAACCACATCTTCTTTATCCATTCATCTGTTGAAGGACATCTTGGTTCCTTCCACAGTTTGGCTATTGTGGACACTGCTGCTGTGTACACCGGGGTGCAAGTGCCCCTTCGTTTCACTACATCTGTATCTTTGGAGTAAATACCCAGTAGTGCAATTGCTGGGTCATAGGGTAGCTCTATTTTTAACTTTTTGAGGAACCTCTATTCTGTTTTCCAGAGTGGTTGCACCAGCTTGCATTCCCACCAACAGAGTAGGAGGGTTCCTCTTTCTCTGTATCCTCACCAACATTTGTTGTTTTCTGTCTTGTTAAATTTTAGCCATTCTGACTGGTGTGAAGTGGTATCTCACTGTGGTTTTGATTTGTATTTCCCCCGGTGACAAGTGATGTGGAGCATTTTTTCCTGTGGCTTTACTCTAGATATGAGATTATTTTCTCTATTTATGAAAGAGTTTTGTCTCTGCAATAAGAATAGTAGAATATAAACTTTTACTATAACTGTGATTTCTACCACTGTGATTATATTTATCTTTGCCTACATTTCAGAGGGTGCCAAAACATACAAATGGACAAAATGAATGGAGGTGAAACAAATGAAAAAAAGAAATGGGGAGAAAAAAAATACTTATCAGCATGTAGAAACACAGATGTACACATGCACAGTGATTATATCTATAAAATAAATAAAATTTTACTTAAAAATAAAATGATTTTCTAATAGGGAACTCCTGTAAAATCACGAAAAGATAAGTAATTGCTTTCCAAATATGCTGCATTTTTCATACTTTTTTATCTCCTAAATTTATAATAGTGATTTTTATCAAATGACAAAGCATATAATTGAAACAATTAAGAAATCCCCTTTACTTCCAGTTATGATAGACTACTCATTCTGCAGGAAGAAAATATTTTATATAACAGAAACACTCTTATAATTTTAACTGCTCATATTTGCATTGAATGATGAATGTTCAATCAGTCTCACATCTGGACAGAGATTGGCATTTGGTAAAGCTTATTAGGACAGAACAGAATTATGATGCTGAATGATATATAGTACTAGTGATTTTCTGGCTTGTGAATCACTTTCCAGTGTTTAGAATGACAGATTTTTTTTTCCCTAGCATTGTTATGAATTCAATCCAAAGCCAATTGTCATTACCGTATTCTCTGTGAATTGCTTTTATGCACCCTAGGGGCATTCAAAAAGGACAAACATTATACAGTGATGAGTTGGATACCTAAGTCAATTTCTTTGAGCATTTTACAGGACACAAGAAGTTCTAAATAGATTTTCAAATGTTTCTTTTTATCTAAAGTATGTATTTGATTTTATAAAGTTATACACATATATAGTGTTTTGATTCAGCCACTCAGTATTTTAAACTGTGATGTAATTCAGAGTAAAAAGTTTTGCAATTATGATCAATGATGAAATTTTTAATCCCATGGACATTGAAAATCCTATATACCAATCCTGAATTGTTAAGAAATAGTATAATAAAATTAATTAAAGACTACTATTTTTAAATATCTTGTGGGTTGGATGTTAAACTCAAGTACACATATTCCTTTATATAACAAAACCAACGTAAGAAAAATATGGGTCACAGATTGTCAGAAGTTTCATTTTTGCTGTGTATGTTTTTTTATCCCTTGTCATTATATTAAACAAAGTATGTTAATATTACAAGTAAGCTTAGTATAACTTCAAATTACAGCAATATGGAGTCTATCCGGAGTGCCTATGTATCTATTTGTTGTTTCTGTGTCTTTTGGTGTTTGCTTAAATATCCATCTAGGGTGCTATTTTATGATTTATCCTATAAATAATATTGTTTATTATATATGCCATGAGTAAATTACACATGAAATGAAGGATATGAAAATGAAAGATACTCAAAAGATAACATAATTCATTTTAGGAAATAAAACACTAATGATATTTCCAAGAATTATAAACATTGTAAAATTATTATTACAAGCACATTTTGTTACATTTTAGAAGACATAGACTATTCAAGTTAACTTATGAAAATACCTAAGGTATAAGAACTAGGCCACCCTAACATAGAATACTTATTTTGCACAAAGAAAATGTTTCATATGCAGAAATATTCATATAATTTTATATATACTGCAAGAAACTTGGCATTCCAAATATAAGTAATATTTTGGATTTTGCTTTAGTTCCATAGCTAGAATTAAAAAGGGAAATGCTATAAATTATGTGAAAAATATATTGTATCTATTGTTATAACCTATACCAGACCAGTTAACTTCTTGTAAATGTAAGTTTTGGAGAAAATATATCCTATCATTAAGGCAATTTGTACTACCTGATCCTCTGTGGGTTTTTTTAAGTTATTAAATTTCTGAAACATTGATCTCTGTTGTGTCTTCAATTTGAAAAAAGTATATAATTTCCAGTTACTTGCATGCATTTATTTTCAAAGAGAATGTAAATTATCATTTTACTAAATTCCAAAAGCTTCAAATTTATCAAGAAGGCTTATAAAATGCATATTTACTTCACCTTTTTAACAAAGTTTGCATAAATGACAAAAAGTAATATTTAAAAAGATAATCACTACTAAAACAGAAAAGTAAAGGAAGAGGAATTGTGTCTTTAACAAATATAATTTTGCTGAATTTTTCAAGGTTAGGAAACAAAATAAACACAAACACCTACAAAGGATTATAAAGACCTATTGAGGTCTTACTAGGGATGCCCCAACCTCAGAGGTTCAAGAAGCAATGAGTAGGAGAGTACTTTAGGGTGATTATTTGAGTGTTTAATCTGAGTACCAGATTTGAAGAAAGTGGGGATATGCAAAGAAATAGATACAGGAAACAGTTATATCACTGAGAGAAAATATGAAGCCACAAATATGGAGGAAATCAGTAGTTCTAGAGACATGGAGCCCAGGAAGAATCATTACGTAGCAGGAAAACGAGTTATTAGAAAAATACACAAGTAGTATTACTTGTTCTTTCCAACCAAAGCTTCAGAAGTTAACCAGGTTACATAAAAGTAATTTTCATACTCTATATAGCTTGTCTTCAATGTTTTCTGTGAGTTTACTGAACAATGTTTATAATTTTACCCAGTGAATGTGTAGTATATAAAATTATTTCTAAATGTGAATAAAGCATTTACTGAGATCCTCCTTTGTAGGTAGAATTCTAAATGAAAACTGAAGTAAAATATATAAAGACATAACTTTGCAAAGGTCTTTTAAGTCCATTATAAATACTTCCATATTTTTGCAATTTTTATGAAATAAAGAGTTAAGAACCCCAGCATATATATATATATATATATATATGTATATGTATGTATGTATCTATATATCTACCTAGATATGGTTTAATAAGTTCAAATTACCAAAAGTAATATATACAACTATAACTTAAATATATATTACAGAGCACAGTTCAAGTCTTATATTAGGTAGGATTCATACATAAAAGTTTATATAGCTAATAATTTTTTTAGATAATACTTTTTGATATATATATATATAACTGATATATAACTTACACATTTATATGTATATAAATTTGGAAAACTATATTAGTTAAGGCAAATTTTTGTAACGTGAAGCTGATGGTGTGTAATTATGAGGAAAGTTGTGAGTTTCTTTATTTAAATAGAATCTACTGTTCCTCAAAGACATCAAATAAATATTGGTTTACATTTTAATTAATTGTAATTTCTCTGTTGTCTGCCATTTTATAATTGTAATATGAAGTCACACTTTTGAAGAAGTCATTTTAATAGAGTAATTTAAATATAAATGTTAAAAACAAATTTAATCATTGCTATAATTTGAAAATTAAACATTAAATGAATTCTATCTATTCCATAAAGTTTGAAGATTTAAGAAAATATTTCTTAAAACTTAAAAAAATATATTCCTGCACTAGTCGAATGAAATGAATTGGTCCCATAATAGAATTGGCACTGCACACTGCAATTTTACTACAAAGTATAATATATAACAAGTTTTTTTTTGCCTAATAATAAGTTTGCATAGATGTTTTATAATTCCTTTGTTAATATGGTTCTGTAGTATTTGCTTTGATATGCACCATTTGTAAACACAATGCTTATTTCCAGTTGCTGCCCTGGGTTCTTGGTCATTAATTATATGAGATTGAACCAAACATGCTATGGATGGTTGCTACTGTTTATCAAAGCAAGATCAAAATTATCTCTCAGGTATAGAGACTTAAAAACTTGTATATTTGGGGCACCTGGGTGGCTCAGTCGGTTAAACATCTGCTTTTGGCTCAAGTCCTATTCAGCAGGGCATCTGGGTCTCCCTCTCCCTCTGCCCCTGCTCTCTCTCTCTAGTAAATAAAGAAAATCTTTTAAAAAATAAAAAATAAAAACATGTATATGTGTGCTGCTTTACTGCTTGCCAGAGAAAATAGTTAGGGATGGATATAGTGTATTTCAACTGAAAGCTTTGTGGTTGACAATAAATCCATCACTTGAAACACTTGTTTCTATTTAGCTGTCCATAAGAATACTTTATCTGAAGTATCATTGATTTACTATAAAGTCAGAAAGGCTTTATTTGGTAAAAGTGTTTAATAATAAAAATAAACGTTAAATTCTATTTCTTTATGACATCGATGAACTCTCCTAGATCTTTGCTTTGAGCCTAATCTCTTGTACTTCCTTGAATATTCTTCAAACACACCAATCTGTTTATTTTCTAATAATGAGAAATTCTCTTTTGATTTTTCTTTTAAAATTCTTATTTAAATCTTAGTTATATAGTATAATACTAGTTTCATGTGTATAATACAGTGATTCAACATCTCCATGTAACACCCAGTGGGTGAGGATGTGGAGAAAGTAAAACCCTCTTGCACCGTTGATGGGAATGCAAACTGGTACAGTCACGATGCTGATTTGATCTCAAAATAATCTGTCCCCAACTCTTAAAAAATTATCGACACCAATACACTCCCTTTTACCCCACCACACCCCCAGAGTTGTTCTAATGTCTTGTCACTCTTAAAGTTTCAATTTCTCCAAACATCTCTTCTCTGAAACCACCTATATGGAATTAAAGATCCATATAGAGTAATCTTCATTTCCTTTGTCATTTCCCTTGTCATGTCATTTCTCCTGGATCATTTTGTTCAACTTAAAAAAGGGCATGCTCCAAAAGACTGTGTCTATCTTATTCATCATTAAATCCTGAATACCAAACTCCAGGTTTCAATATATAATTTTTTAAAAGATTTTATTTATTTTATTTGAGAGAGAGAGCACAAGAGATCACAAGAAAGGTGAGCAACAGAGGGAGAGGGAGAAGTAGGCTCCCCGCTGATCAGGTAGCCTGATGCCAAGCTTGATCCCAGGACCCTGAGATCATGACCTGAGCTTATACTTTATGAATTCATTTTCACATAATTAAGATAAATTTTTGGTAAACCAGTTTAATAATTTTGGCAGTTTAAAAAGTCTATCTTTCCGGGTGCCTGGATGGCTCAGTTGGTTAAGCGACTACATTCGGCTCAGGTCATGATCCTGGAGTCCCAGAATCGAGTCCCGCATCTGGCTCCCAGCTCCATGGGGAGTCTGCTTCTCCCTCTGACCTTCTCCCCTCTCATGCTCTCTCTCACTCTCTCTCAAATAAATAAATAAAATCTTTAAAAAGAAGTCTACCTTTGCTTTGATTTATCAGTATTAAGTATTGTGCAAGCATACATTTTATTCTACCTCTTTTTAGCTTTTCTAACCTAATACAGGCTTCCTAGTCAAATAAAGTAACATTATTTCTACATAATTTTTAGATAATTTCAATAGTAATCATATTTTATAGTATACCAGCTTGCTGATAATTTCCAGTGTACTTAGGTAACTTAATACCAAGGATTGATATAAAATGTTTTTAATTAATGGATAATTACTGATATTTAAATTCTAATAAGGAGAGAATTCTGAAACATTCAGTATAAAACATAAATTAGTACTTTTAAACATACACTTTGACTCTTATTTTTATGTTCAAGAGAGAGACTATATCTTTGGGTCATATTACTGATGTTTATTTTGCCACTTTAGGATGAGAAAAGTATGTACCACTGTAGAGTTTGTTATGTGTTTTTATGACTTTGAGAGTCAGCTAAATGCTTGTGTATGCCAGTCAGTTCTCCCCAGTTTTCTCTATGAAATAGAAGTTAATTACTTTGGCTATTTTGAAATAATATGAGTTGAGTCTATACTAAAATTAATAATTACAGAGGAATACAACTATGCATATGCTTTTGTTTTTCATGGAAAAAGAGCACTGTGTTTGATAGCACTGAATCTCAGACATCTTTGGCGCCTAGCCCTCTTTTCAAGTTTAGACTTAATAACATCCACAGAGAGCTACTGTCTATGTGAGTTACAACCATCAATATTTATCATATTAAAAAAGCAAACCAGGGGCGTCTGGGTGGCTCAGTCAATTAAAGCCTTTGTTTTTGGCTCAGGTCATGATCCCAGAGTCTTGGGATTGAGCCCCAAATCAGGCTCTCTGCTCAGTAGGGAGCCTGCTTCCCCCTCTCTCTCTGCCTGCCTCTCTGCCTACTTGTGATCTCTCTGTCAAATAAATAAAAAAAAAAATCTTAAAAAAAAAGCAAACCATAAAAAATTAAATATATATTTGTCCATTCATCTGAAGATAGCAATGATGAACATGGTGCATTTTAACACATAATATCATGGTATTATTGTGAAAATAGTTTTGACTTCATGAATTTCCTGAGGGAAAACTGTTGATATAAAATAAAGTACTAGTTTGTTTTAGAATAATAAAGGATAAAACTTAATAAGTGAATTTTATTAAATTTTTCCTACTGAGTTTATAAAGAAATAATAAAATAATAAAATAATAATAATAAATAATAAATCAAAAAAATAAAATAAAAAATAAATAATAAATATAAATATAATAAATATAAATAATAATAAATATAAAAATTATAAAAATAATAAAAATAAAATAAAAATAAAATAATAAAATCAAACCAATTTCACTAAAACTTGATGGGTTTGCCTCCTTGGTTTAGCGAGGAATAGCACTGGCCATAATATAAAAGAGTTTTCACCTTATGTGTAGTCTGTCTTGCTAGAAACAATTCAGTGTCTTAGAATAAACTCTTATGCTTTATGTTGACTCTTTTCTTATTTATTTTAAATAAAAAGGAATAATAATGATTTCTCACTTATGGATGAGTTAAGATTAATTTCAACAATCTATGCTAAATTTCAAGTGTTTTGTTGTTACTGTGTTTCAAGAATTAACAAAGCATTGTTTGTTATCCTATATTAATTAAATTGAAAATTCTCCTTTGACAACTTTAAAAAAAATTAAAATGCTGTTGAATACAAAATAAATATCCTTTATACAAGACTTTTGAAATGTCCCAGATGGCCCTTCGAAAATCACTTTTTTTTTTTTTTTACTTTCTAAGAAGAAAGGTTTTTGATATATGATAGTTTGATTTGTTATAATTGTAAGCATTGCAAATCACAAGAGGTGCTTGGCCTACTCTAGATCAAAATTGTGTAGGTAAAGTATTGCTACTATAAATGGCTCAAAAAGTCCATGTTTCACTGGAAGTCCCTAAAGATTTCAATGCCCTTACTATCCAGAATATATTTATAATCTCAGAGTAAGCAATGACTAAAAGTGTTTATGAAATTGTTAGGTATGCATCTAAATACACAGTTTTACTCTCTTCCATCCTGCTAATGTTAGTTGCCTTGATATATTAATTTCAGCATTAAAGCTCTGTCCTCTACTGAGCTTTAATTTTACTCTGATTCTGACTTAAAGTCTCTAAATTATAGGCCAGAGTTTTGTGTTCTTAACAAAGAAAGAAAATCTCAGAGCCTAATGGAATAATATTGTATTGGGTATTTTTAAGTATTGTAGCTTTAAAGGATAGATTCTTGGGCACAGGTTTCTGAGATCACGTAACTTAGAAACTTTCAAACTGTTCCCGTGGACTGAGTCAGGATTTCTAGAACTCTTCTTAGTCTACAGAGTTTCTGAAATCAGACTACTCATCCAAGATCTAATGGAGCAAAAATTAATTATATAAAATGGCACAAACTATGAAGAAGAATTTATTATGGTATTTGTTTAGAAGATTGAAATTATTTTAATGTTCTTTTTAAGTGTATACATGAGGAATCTATTTCTCTTCCATCTTAAACTCTAGGTAACCCAAGGGAACTAAAATGTTTTTTAAATGTTTTCTAATTCTCAGGGACCCCTGAGTATTCAGAATCTAATCTGAATCTGAATCTGAATCTAGGTCTTTTTATTTTTCATGGAAATATATTTATTTGCAAATGTACAGTAAATGTTTACCTACATATGTACTATAATAATTATTGTAACTGAGATCTTACTTAAGAAGGTTGTTCACATAATCGGGTGGAACAGACCATTTGTAAGGAATGAAGGATGGCTATACTTAGGGAGCCAATGCCTACAGGGCTCTCTCAGGAAAACTGGCAGGTTCATGGGTTAGATGGGTCAAACTTGACTAGTAGAGAAAGTCATGTATTGGTAGGTCAAGACATTTGGAGATATTAAAAAGAGGAATTCACCTAAATTTATAAATATTGAAGGTAAGACCTGGTAGAGTCTCCTGTTTGGTTTTCCCGCAAATATTAAAGGCTTTTATGAATTGGATTCAACTTTCCTTATGAAATATTTTAGATACTGGCTTAGTAGTTAAATTTGTAGCTTGAAAAGTAGTTGTTCAATACTATGTGGCTCTAGATTTGCAAATCCAACTCAAGAAAGAATGTATGGTGAACTGACATTCCTGTTGCATTTATATATATAATCAGAATGTAACAGTGGCATGTTTTTGTGTTTGTTTACTGCATCAATAGTAATCTTAAAAAAAAATAGTAATCTTTGTGATCATTATGATCGCAGGTAAGGAGACTATCAGGAAAAATGGTAAACCCTGAAACAAAGAAAAACTATTTCTGAATGTAATATCCAGGGTTATCTCCTGGGCTATAAACAATTTTGTACACTGTAGAGTAATGGAAGATAATTTACATGATTCCGGTCTAAAGTAATGGAAATGGATTTTATACCATGATTTGCAACTGATTTTTGTCCTCTAAATATTGGTGGATTTTGCATCTATTTATAAATTTATTTCAGCATGACTTTTGGTCTAATTGCTCAAAATATCTTAATAGTTCCTTTTCTGACAAACTACTTTAATTTTGACACGTTTCTTATAAAAAAAAAAAGGTGGCATTCAATTCTCCTTTGATAAATTAAGTATCAAAATATATTAATTATGTCATTGTTTTAGGAAAATCAGAATGTGACCTCTCAAAAATATTTATTTAATCAGTGAAGAAAGCAAAAGAACAGCTCAGATTTCAAGAAATCAAAAAATAGATTTCCAGTGAACACTTCAAAAATCAATTTCGTTTAGTATAATATTATTCTCAGGAAAAAGAAATTACTTAAAATACTGGAAACATCTAAATTATTCCTTATATAATTGTATATCTGAATCCAAAGGTGATAATTATTTTTGAAATTGAATATAATTATGTATAACAAGACTTTAATAACAATAATCTATTCTAAGGTTATAGCTGTAGTTAACAAATACTAGAAGAGAGATAATAAAAATATATTGTGATTTATACAGGCTCAAATGGTACTATGGATTTTGGCAATAAAAGTGAAGTAATATATTAATAGTCTTAAAAGGAATATTAGGTTGATCAGAAATTTATACGTATACATCCCTATAATATTGCATAATATAAGATAAATAAAATATATAACTAAAAACAGTAAATTTGGGCAAAGTAAAACAAAAAGTAAAAACAAAAAGCATGGAATTAAAATATGGTACATGGTGAAGTTGTAATTTACAATTATTAGGTAAAGGCTTTATTTTTCAATAATGTCTGAATTGCCATGTTTTATTTGTAGAAAAAGTATACCCTATTACTTTAATTGATAAACTGTGCTTTATCATTCTGAAAACTAAGGACACTTTACTTGTATCACTGTGGGCCTTTCCAGTAAGATAGACAGATATTTAAAAAAATAAAAAAAGAAATGGGAGACCAGCTTCAACAATTCCCAGAGCAGACAAAACTAATTAGGTCATATGAACAAAGCTTCATTTAGTTTATTTTTCAAGACTAACTTCACCTGGGTCACTTCTTTCCTACGCTACTAAAAATCACAAGGAAAACAAATCTTTTCCAAGGTTGGTATGAGGTAACGACAAACTAAGTCCCTATCATTTAAACAAATTCTAATATAATAACCAATCACTGTGAAGATGAAACAGCCACTGCTTTCTCATATAAGCTGCTTTGTAACAATATAGCCCCTGAGCCTCATTCCATGTTTTGGTTTGAGTGCCCCCAGTTAGCAAACTGTGGTTTTGCTGTGTGCACAATAAACTTTTACTAATTACTACTTTGGTGATTCATTGATTTTACTTCTCTTATTTCTGAACTTCTTTTTTTATTTCTGAACTTTTAACATGCTAAAGTTTTATGTACACGAATGCAAACAAATAATACACTTTGGAGAAAGGTAAAACTAGTTATGGATGAAGGATGAGAAACAAGTGTCTATGTTTTTGTTGTTTCTTTTTAAGATAAAAGCTTTTGTTACACTCATTTTTTAATGCTTACACCTTTTTCTCACAAAAAACAGTTGCTGTTTTCTGCTTTTCATGGATTTTATTTATATAGATTATCTTTGTTATTTTTATTTTAAGTGAAATGTCCATTAATATAAATAATATTTATGTTTAGACTTTAATTATTACTAGTTTTGCTTTTAGGCAAAAGGCAAAATAAACTCATAATCTTGAAAGAAAAATATTTACATCACAAACTAAAGATTTTAAAGAAGGAATAAGTATCTTTTCCACCTTACACTACTTTGCATTCCTATTATTCTTTGTCACCCACTTGGAAGTTGAGTCTTGTGTCATCTGCCCAAGTATAGGAGCATTTCTGGATAGGTACTATAACCTTATTCCAAAATTCTCTTAAACATTTGACCTTAAAGCACCAAACCACTCACAAGTTCAAAAATGTGAAAGAAAGTACACTTTCACAAGTTCAAAGGCAAACAAATACATGGAAAAATGTTCAAATATGTAATGAAAACTTGCAATCATCAATATACAAATGTACCTCTAAGTAGTCTCGATATATAATTAAAAAGGAAATATAAGAATACAAGAATACAATTCCATTTAAAATTGCATCAAAATAATAAAATACCTACGAATAAACTTATCCAAAGAAGTGAAAGATCTATATTCTGAAAATTATAACACCTAGGTAAAAGAAATTAAAGATAACATAAATGGGAAGATATTTCACATTCATGGAATGGAAGAAAGCACTTTTTTTAAGATTTTATTTATTTACTTGAGATAGAGAGTGCGACCGAGAGCTGGGAGACAAAGGGAGAGGGAGAAGCAGGCTCCTCACTGAGCAGGAAGCCTGATGTGGGGGCTTGATCCCAGGACCCTAGGATTATGACCTGAGTCAAAGGCAGATGCTCAACCGAGTCACTCAGGAGCCCCAGGAACAAATATTTTAAAAATTTCTATGCTGCCACAAACAATCTATACATTTAATGCAATCCTTATCAAAATACGAACAGCATTTTCTAAGGAACTAGAACAAGTAATCTTAAAATTTGTGTGGACCCAGAAAGGACCCCAAATAGCCAAAGCAATCTCAAAACAAAGAACAAAACTTGGAAGAATTATAATCTCAGATTTCAAGATATATTACAAAGCTATAGTAATTGAAATAGTGTAATATTGGCACAGAAATAGACACACAGATCAATAGAATGGAATAGAAAATCCAGAAATAAACCCACAATTATATGGTTGACTAATCTTTAACAAAAAAAGCAATATATCATGGTAAAAACTCTCTTCAATGAATAATGTTGGAAAGACTGGGAAGCTACACGTGAAAGATTGCAACTGGGTCACTTTCTTGCACAGTACACTAAAGAAAACTGAAAATGGATTAAAGATCTAAACGTTAGACCTGAACCATAAAAATCCTAGAGGAGAACATAGGCAGTAGCAACTTGCATTTTGACATTGGCCACAGCAACTTCATTCTGGATATGTCTCCTGAGACAAGAGAAACAAAAGCAAAATTAAACTATTGGGACTACATGAAAATAGAAAGCTTTTGCACAGCAAAGGAAACAACCAACAGAACTAAAAGACTGCCTAGTGAATGGGAGAAGATATTTGCAAATGACATATCTGATAAAGGTTAGTATCCAAAATATATAAAGAACTGATATAACTCAACCAAATAATCCAATTAAAATGGGCAGAAGACATGAATAGACATTTCTCCAAAGAAGACATCTAGATGGCCAACAGATGTAAAAAGAGGCTCAATATCATTCATCATTAGGGAAATGCAAATCAAAACCAGAATGAGAAGTCACCTCATACCTGTCAGAATGGTCAAAACAAAATACACAAGAAAAGGCAAGGTTTGGCAAAGATGTGATGAAAAAAATCCTCCTGCATATTGGTGGGAGTGTAAACTGGTGCTGCTACTGTGACAAACAGTATGTAGTTTCCTTAAAATATTAAAAATAGCAATACCATATGATCCAGTAGTTCCACTGCTAGGTATTTACCCAAAGAATATGAAAACACTCATTCAAAAAGATATATGCATCCCTGTTTACTGCAGCATTATTTACAACAGCAAAATTATGGAAGCAGCCCACGTGTCCATATACATATGAACATACATACACACACACAAGAATATTACTCAGCCATAAAAAATAATGAGATCTTGTCATTTGCAACAACATGGATGGACCAAGAGGTTATAATGTTGAGTGAAATAAGTCAGACAGAGAAAGACAAATACCATATGATCTCATTCATATGTGGAATTTAAGAAAAAAAAAATGAACAAAGAAAACCAGTTGGTAAACAAAAAACAGACTCAACTAAAGTGAACAAAATGATGGTTACCAGAGGGGAGAAGGGTGGAGGGATGGGTGAAATAAGTGAAGGCGATCAAGAGTACACTTGTCATGATGAGCACTGAGTAATGTATAGCATTTTTGAATCACTATATTGTACACCTGAAACTAATATAACATTTTATGTTAACCATACTGGAATTAAAAAAAAAAAAAAGAGTAAATAAGCAGACAACTAAATAAACAACCCCCAGAAGTGTTTAGAAATCTAGGAATATCTAAATCAATTATAACATGTCCACATCATGGACTTATACTTAGTTCAAAAACAATAATGTAAATATAGAATGAAAAGATTAAAATGATATAATAAGATTAGATTACTAAAACATTGTATAATTATAGTAAATATTATTTTGTTAAAAATTTTACAAGCACACCTATATGATTTTAAAAATCAAAAAATATTTTTAACAATAATGTGAAAAAAGGAAAATAAAAACTTATTTATTGGGTTTTGGTTTTAGAGAAGTATATGACACTTGTATTTCCAATGACCTCCCCTCACTTTGTCCCAAGACAAGCTACTCCCATGGCCTAGGCATTTG
Source organism: Enhydra lutris kenyoni (assembly GCF_002288905.1). NCBI lineage: Eukaryota > Metazoa > Chordata > Mammalia > Carnivora > Mustelidae > Enhydra > Enhydra lutris. The sequence goes on along the minus strand of NW_019154088.1, from coordinate 40,484,625 downwards.
TTCTCTTGGAAGAGGTGTAGGTAATGGCAGCTAAATGGTCATTAGGCTGTCCTCAGTCCTCAGTCTATTCTTTTATCCCTCCCTCAAGTGTCTGTTCAGAGTAAAGGAAGTTTTGGTTATTAGAACATTCTTAAAACAGATCAATACTCCATCATGAATTAAACTACTAAGTATTCCTCTTGCCTATCCCTTCCTGTTTTCAAGCAGGGCTGACCTGTCTGGCTATTTCTACAAAGTTTGTTTCTATAAGTAGAACCAAATTTTTGTATAATGTGTAATGCATTTTACTATATGCTTTTATTTGAATATATTCAGCTTATCTTAAGGTTTTTCTCCTGTCATCTTTTAGAATGGTGAATTATATAAACCAATATTTCTAATATTAAACTATCTGCAAATTCCAAAATAAATATATTTCTTGGTCATTTCTATTCTTTTGCACACTAACTGATTCAATGCATTAATATGAAATTTAATATTTGCAATACATAAAAGTGAAAAGAGTCAATTTTTCTTATACTGATTATGTATAGGTTGGGCATTATATTCAAAGATCATTCATCAACTGATTGAATGAGATGTCTACATTTTCTTATTAGATTTTTATACCATGAGAATAGAAAAGAGTGAGGTACTAACTACTTTTTCTTTTTTTTTTTTTGAGAGAGACAGAGAGAGAAAGAGAGAGCTAGTGAGCTGGTGGTGGGGGGAGGGGGAAGGAGAGACAGAGAGAGAGAGAGAATCTCAAGCTACCTCCACTCTCAATGTGGAGCCCAATGCGGCTCTCATTCCATGACCCTGAGATCATGACCTCGGCCAAAATTAAAAGTCAGACACTTAATCAACCGAGCCACCCAGGTGCCCCAGTACTACTTTGTTACCAAAGATGGCAATTTTGGCAAATCATTCTTCTGACCTGATCTCCAAGAGAAATATAAAGTTACTTGAATTTCAGTCTATATGTTAAACCAGTATAATCCTTGTAGTTTTTGATTCCCTTCCTTCTCAAGGACAGATGACATATTAACAAAACCCAGGTTTCCCTACATTCCAATTCTCTTATAATTTTTTGAAAATATGTTTAGTTTTAATAAGGTAAGTTAATATTTATCCTGATGTTTTTCCAAATGCTTTACCCTTAAAAGATTAGTATCATCCTGGGACGCCTGGGTGGCTCAGTTGGTTAAGCGACTGCCTTCGGCTCAGGTCATGATCCCAGGGTCCTGGGATCGAGTCCCGCGTCGGGCTCCTTGCTCCGCAGGGAGCCTGCTTCTCCCTCTACCACTCTGTCTGCCTGTGCTCTCTCTCTCTCTCTCTCTCTCTCTCTGACAAATAAATAAATGAAATCTTTAAAAAAAAAAGATTAGTATCATCCACAAAAATTTGAAAGGTATTTAATTCTTCTTCTACAAACACCCTATGTATTTTGAAAGGTATATATCATACTTAATAAGGAGAGTAAATGGATGCAGTCACATCTTCATATTATGTCTTTTTGATCTTACAAAATGTAGTCTATTTAAATATATGAATATGCTATAATCCAAATGACATAAAAATTATCTACATTGTGAATTTAATACAAAAATATAATACACTGGCACATACCTCATGTGGCCTAAGTGTACATTTTTTCTCTTGTCTGAAGAGATGCATGAAACACTGTATTTCAGAAATCCAAATGTTACTTACATTTTACAGTGCCTATGCGATTTTTATATATTTGTATCAACATGTATAGTTGGAAAGGCAACTCAAATTTTTATGGAATTAAATAAAAATATTATAGCATATGAACATATTTGATTTACATACAATTTCTAAATGAATTATATGCATAAATGAAATTGACATGTACTTATTAAAAAAATTGAGACATTATATTAGCAAGAATACCTTGCTAGTTATTTGCCCCACAGGCAAAAAAATCATTGAAAAAATTACCTAGCAAAAAGCATATAATTTACATTTAGAACTCAGATTGTGAAAATTTATTACATTGTTCCCTTCACATAAAAAGCATATGATTTATTTGATAAAAGCTTTCAAATGTTTTTAGCCTTTTGTATAAGTTTTAAAAGTAGCTAATTTTTAGATAGTTATTTTTTCTATTTTATGTTGCTTATTGTCATATGTATGTTAAGTAGTTTTTAAAGTCAGTTTTATTATAGTCATTGTAGACATCATGAATAGAATCATTAATTTTATCCAATTATTCTTATTCAGTCTGATATTCTAAGCGTATTTTAACTAATAGTTGAATTTCCCTAAATTATAATAATCTGTTTTTTCTAAAGCATTATTCATTTTAAAGTTCTCTAATGACTAAGGAATTGATTGGCTAATTAAGAATTAAAAAACTCGAAGTGAATCATACTGCTTCTGGGCAGAGTGAAAAGTTTCTACATTTTTTTTGATAAAATTATTTACTATAAATCTTGATTATATTAACCCTATTACCAGCAAAGGGAATTTGATGGTATTTATTTTCTTCTTTTTTTTAGAATATAGAAATATCATAGATATTTGAGGATTCATTCTTTTTTTCAAAATTAATTACTGAATGTCTATATTTTTCCAGGAAGCCAATAAATATTTTTGAATAAACGCAAAATGGCAAGACACAGGGATAAGAAAACAGACAATGGTTCTGCCAAATAAAGGCCCATTCGGGAAAGACGGATGATAACAAGACAAATAAATAGTAAAATTATAGGTTGTAACTTATTGCATGAATAAAGTAAAACCGAGCTTGTCTGAGTGATAGTGGGAGGATAATATTATATATAGTGCCATCTGGTAAGGCCTTCGAAGAAGTGATATGTGACTAGCAGTCCTAATCACAAGGATAAGACAGCTATGTAACAATCGGAAGGAACAGTGTTACTAGCAGTCAAAAAAAGAGGTGCAACCCCTGAATTTGAATGATGCCGTGTGTTCCCAGCACAGTCAGATTCTTTAAATGGACTGAAGAAAGATTTGTAGAAAAAGTCCACAAGACAGGTAGGGGCCAGATGATGTATAGCTAGGTGAGTCATATAAAGGATTTGAATAGCTTTATAAATCCAGTGGAAAACCACTGAAATGATTTAAAGAAGTAAAATAACAGAACCAGATTTTTTTAAACACAAACAACAACCTGATTACAAAAGGAAGTACAATCCTCTTTGTCAGACAGAACTGTCAAAACAGCAAGGTTATTAAGTAGACCATAAGAGAAATGAGGCTGGTAGATTAGTCAATAGTGTTAAGAAGAGTGAGAAGTGAACAGATTTGGGATATATTCGAGTCAGAACTTGATGAGGGACTGGCTGATAGAATAAGCAAAATACTAAAAAATGAGATCAGATAAAGGTAATTAGATTTGAGCTATTATAATGACTGACCAGTAATCAATCTGATCAATCAGAGTAAAATATCATTCTAAGGTTATTTCAAAGGAAAAAACCTTAAGGTGAAAGCCCTTGCACAAGAAGGAGCCCTGTTCCCTTGAAAAATTGAAGTGCTCAATCGAGTGTACCCAGAATGTTGAAAAGGAAGTAACAGGAGAAAACTCAGAGACTGATAAAAATTAGATAAAGAAAGTTGTCATTCATACTTACAATGTAGAAGTAAAAACAGCAACAAAAAATTATTGACTTAAGACTTTGTTAAAATACCCTAAAGTCAGAAAACCTAGAGATGACTATTGTAGTGGTAGGGGCCAAGAAGTTAAAAGACTTCATGTGTGGATTTGGAAGTTAAGTCCAAGTTCAGATATGTTCCAAGAATTATCTGTTCAAATTCTAAAAAGCTATGAAAAAAACTCGAGTTCAGTTAATCATAAGACAACTCATTGTATTCCTTTTTTATGGCCAGAATTGCTACATTTTTTAATTTGTTTATTTGTTTTAATACCTGAACATGAAAACAGATGTCTGCCTCTTTCATGCAAGACTTAAGACAATGCAGGAAGACAGTGAGAATAGTAAATTATGTTCTTGGTGATAGTGGCTTTATGATTTTTTTCTATTCTTAATTATATCATAAATTAATAGAACAGAAACATTTTAGATAATATCTAAGGCAAAACACTAATTTTACAGAAGAAAAATAAGATTTGGAGCATTTGTGTAAATTTATTTTCTTAGTGACAACATAATATAGGACTTAGAATTAAATATCTGAACCTTAGGTAGTGATTTTGTTAAGGCTTGAAAATTTAGTGATATTCTCATCTCAATTTTCAACAAATAATAAGAGAAAGTGATATAATAGCCAAATTTTTTTAAACAAGATTTTTTAGTTTAAAAATGACATGCAAGTATTCCTAATTATACACATACTAATCTGAGTAAGACTAAGGATCCTATTTTAAAGGAGTTGAGTTGGAACTTCAATAACATTAATAACATTATTGATATAACAATATTACATCAATCCTATAATTAAATCAACACCTTTTATTATATGACACATACTAATGTACTCTGTATCAAATAAAAACATCTCATGTAAGTTGTCAGTGTGAAGAACAAAATATATAATTTATGCAGAAATGACAATGGATATTTTCTGAACATATTTTTAATAGAAAAGTGATAATTTTTACACTAGATTCATCTATTTCCATTGGGAATAATGTTCTAAAATGCATAGTAGTACAGAACTAGTATCATAGCAGGATCAAAGGGAAAATTAATGTTTCAGCAAGATAATTAAACACAATGCAAATGCATTAATTCATTTGCACATCATTTATGCTGAGTCTAGTGACATAAAAACACATTGAAGTAAATTTACATTATTTGTATCTATAGTATTTTATCTATACAATTGGCAAAATTTTAAGGAATTTTATAAACAATGATTTAGGATTTGTGAAGTGAAACATACCTTGTCATAAAAAATTTTGAAATGTAATTTAGTAATATATATCAAAAGCTGTGAAAATGTTAGTACATTTTGAACTAAATATCCATCTTTTAAGAACTGAAGCAAAGAAAATATATGTGTACACAGAGGTATGAATTCATCAAAACACTAAAAAGAAATCTGACTTAGTTACACTAAGTCCCAAGCATTTTCCAAAATGCATTAACATTTCTGATTGTCTGATTTACTCTTTTGATTAAATAAATAGAATTGACCTGATTTTGTAATATTCTGTATAGTGTAAGCATTAATCACTATAATGGTTTTTCTTCTCCTACTACTCAGCTAATTAAAAACCCATGGTCGGGAATCTTTTCTGAGGTTGATAGATGAGCGTCACAGAATAAATACAATTATACACAAAGTCTAAGTGTATATGCAAATAGAATTGGTAGAAATTTCTGACTCCAAGATTAAAACATTCAATTACCCTTAACATAAAGTACTGCTAAATTTAAAGGATGTAAGAGTTTTTAATCTTAGAGTGCATATGGTTCAAAGTACTGCTCAAGTCCATCATTATTTTTTTAGGGCTTTTGTCTGCACTTTCATCACAGAAAGTGGGGTTTTGAAGTTCTGTACTATCATTGCATACTATCTATTTTTGTGTTTAAATTTATTAATAAGTGTAAAAATGTAGTATCCAAAATGATCTACAGATTTCAAAATTCCAGTGGCACTTTTCTCAGAAAAATAAGTCCTAAAAATGTAGGAAAATACAGAAGACCTGAAGTAGTCAAAACAATCTTGGAAAAGGAAAACAAAGTTGGAGACATCGAACCTCCTGATTTCAAGCTATAATACAAAGCTATAGTAATTAAAACAGTGTGGTACTGAGATAAAAACAGGCATGTAGACTAGTGAATCAGATCAAAGAGCCCAGACATAAACCCGCAGTCACCAGTCAACTAACTTTTGACAAGGGCACCAAGGAAAAGATAATCTTTTCAGTAAAGGACGTTGGGAAAGTTGGGTATTTACTTGCAAAAGAATGAAACTGGAACTTTATCGTATACTAATTACAAAAGATTAACTTGAAGTGGGTCAAACACTTAAATGTAAGATGTGAAACTATAAAACTCTTAGATGAAAACATAAGGGAGATATCCTTGGCAATGACTTCTTGGATAAGATACCAAAAGCATGGTAGGCAGCAAAAGCTAAAATAAACAAGTGGGATCTTTTTAAACTAAAGAGTTTTTAAACTAAGGAAATATTCCATAAATTAAAAAGTCAACCTATGGAATGAGAGGAAATATTTGCAAACCATATATCTGATGGGGTTAATTTTATATAAATATTTATACTACTTGATAAAAACAACAAAAGAGCAAATAATCTAATTTTTAAAAAATTTTGGGCAAAGGTCCTGAGTAGGTATTTTCCCAAAGAAAACATACAGATGGCCAGCAGGTACATGCAAAGATGTTTAATATCACTAATCATCAGGGAAATGCAATTCAAAACCACAATAAGGTACCACTTCACACCTGTTATGTTGGCTATTAACAAAAACATATGAGATAACAAATGTTGGAGAGGATGTGGAGAAAAGATAACCATTGTATACTGTTGGTGAGAATGTAAATTACTGTATCAACTGTAGACATTATGTAAAACAGTATGGCCATTCCTCAAGAAATTAAAAATAGAACTAACTACCAAATGATCCATTAATCCCATTCCTGCATATATAACTGGAGGAAATAAGTATCTTTAAGAGATATTGGAACACCTATGTTCACTGAAACATTATTCACCGTAGCCAAGATACACAAACAACCTAAATGTTCTTTGATATTCATATATGGATATTATCCAGACATTAAAAAAAGCTATATTTCTATTTGCAACAACATTGTGAACAGTGAACATAGATGACATTATTCAAAGTAAGTTTGAATAATGTAAATTAGAGTAAGTAAGTTAGAGGAAGTTAGAGGAAGACAAATATTGTACGGTTTCACTTATATATAAAATCTAAAAGAAAAAATAATTGTAAAAATTTCTGTTATTTCCCTCCATTATATAATTGGGTCCCATGATAAAGGAAATGACATAGTACAAAAACTTACATTCAATTCATTTGTTACTATCTTTTAAACATACTATCGGAAGAAAATTCCTTGTAAGGAAATATGGCTAACAATTTCTCCCATCCTATCTGAGCAATGCCTCTCTTTCCATCAAGAGGTAGAGGCTATTTCCTCATCTTTAAATCTTGACTGGTTTTGTGACATACTCTTTCCAATAGGAAGGGACAGAAGTGATTTTCTTAGACTTCTCAGTCTATCTGTATCTAAAGAAAACTTTCAGGGTAGATTTTACCCTCTTAGAGCCCCATGCCAGTGTGTAAGAATTCTGATTACTCTGCTTTAGTGTTCCAGCTGGATCCCAGCATTTAGAGGTATCCCCAGAAGAGGATCTAGAGAAAATAATAAAGTCATCTTAAATGGTCCAGTCCCAGTCAATCTCTCAGCTAAATGTACCTACATAAATAATCGTAACTGACACCATACGGAGAAAAAACATTGTAAATTTGAGCCTAGTTATACAGTAAAGGATTAATCTTACTCAAGAAAGGCTTTGTCTTTACCCTGGCTCCTGGGAGAGAACTCTAAACCTTTGACACCCCCTGCCTGATAATAGTATCTTTGTTTTCTTGGGGGCTTTTGGCCATGCTAGATAGTCCATGCTAAAAACATGATTTATGATGGGGGCCATGCTGGCTGTGGGGTACCAGAAAGACTTCTGGAAGGGAGGCTAGGGTAATCCATGCTGGTGCAGTCATATCCACACAACCACTTCTCTGTGAAAACTCTAGATACCAAGGTTCAGGAGGTTTTCATGGTTGTAAGTGCTCCATGCATATTGTTACACAATGTTGCCAAAAAATAAGGGACTATGTCTATGGCTCCAGTGGGAAAGCACAATGGGAAACTGTGCTTGAAGTCTCCTACACCTTGGCTGACTTTAATCTCTATCCTTTCACTATAATAAACCATAATTGTGAGAATAACATTTTAACTGAGTTTGATGGGTCCTTCCAATGAATTATTGAACCTGTGGCTCGTCTTGGGGACCCCTGCAGATGTAGTTACTATCAGAATTGAGATGGATCTTGCAGACCCCTGAACTTGGAGTTGATGTCAAAAGTGAGAGTGGTGTTGGGGACTCCTGAACTTTGCACCAGTTAATCCACAAGGATATGAAAAAAAAATAAGGTTAAGTCATTCATTTTGCTGCATTTATTACACATCAATAGACAGTCAAAACACAATTTAAATAAATTCTTTAATTTCCAAGATAACTAAACCAAAAGTCATTCTTTCTTTTTTTTAATAAAGATTTTATTTATTTATTTGACCACAAGTAGGCAGAAAGGCAGGCAAAGAGAGAAGGGGGTCAGGAAGCAGGCACCCTGCTGAGCAGAGAGCCCCATGCGGGACTCGATCCCAGGACCCTGAGATCATGACCTAAGCCGAAGGCAGTGGCTTAACCCACCGAGGCACCCAGGCACCCCTAAAAGTCATTCTAATAGAAACCAAACATCATCACTAAATATATGTTCATCAGCATAGATCCATTTTTCCTTCTCTGCTATGTTAATGTGGAAAATGTCACCTATATCTAAATACACATATTTAAAATTAATTATATTTAGGGGCACCTGGGTGGCTCAGTTGGGTAAGCATCTGCCTTTGGTTCAGAACATGATCTCAGGGTCCTGGGATCCAGCCCCATATACTGCACCCTGAACAGCAGGGAGTCTGCTTCTCCCTTTCCCTCCCCTCCACTCATGCTCTCTCCCTCTTCTCTCAAATAATAAAATATTTAAAAAATTTAAAAATTAAAAAAAATACATTTAGTGTCTTTCTTGTTTTACTTAGTTCCATATGTGTAATAGTGTGTGTATACGAGTGTATGTGTGGGCATGCGTGACCAATCATGTGCTTCCTTTTTAGCTAATTCAAAGAATATGAAGGCATGTGGGGGGTATATATTCCAAAAGGTTTTAAAAGGACCAACCATATAAAATATCTTTAAAAATAACAGAAATTTAGTGGCATTTGGATGGCTCAATTGGCCTAGCATCTAACTCTTGGTTTTGGCTGAGGTCATGATTTCAGGGTCCTGAGATCAGACCCATGTTGGTCTCTGCACTCAGACCAGAGTCTGCTTGAGATTCTCTCTCCCTCTTCCTCTGCCATTACCCCTGCTCATGTGTGTGTTCTAAGCAAATAAATTAGTAAAATCTTTTTAAAAAGTCACATAAATTTAGAACAAAAAGTTATTAGAAATAACGCTTTTTTTTTCAGTTGAGAAAGTTAAAAAATATAGCATATAAGTGATCTACCATAGGTCACATAACTTCTACCTCACAAAGCCAAGAACCAAAATCCAGCGAATGTAAGGTTTTCCCCACCATTCCATGTTGCAGTGTTAACACAATTTTACAGCAAAATTAAAGAATATATTTTAAATAATCAATAAAGACCCATAGAAATTGTTAAGGTCTCTAGCTAACTACCTTCAGTTAAATGAAGCATTAGACAAATTGGGTACCTTACAACCTGAGATAATGTTCTATCACAGCCCATTCTACTGCCACTGCCAGAATGACTTACTTGCTTGTTCCCAATTATGAAATATGAAAAATGAGTGACTGTTTTCTTCAGCAACTAACATACTTGGTAAGTATTATCAAATGAAAAAGTCACATGGAGGGGCGCCTGGGTGGCTCATGGGTTAAGCTCCTGCCTTCAGCTCAGGTCATGATCTTAGGGTCCTGGGATCGAGCCCTGCATTGGGCTCTCTGCTCAGCAGGGAGCCTGCCTCCCCCTCTCCCTCTGCCTGTCTCTCTGCCTACTTGTGATCTCTGTGTGTCAAATAAATAAAAGCTTAAAAAAAAAAAAAAGAAAAGAAAAAGTCACATGGAAATGCCATACTAATTAGAATGGTATAAGAAAGAATTCTGACATGGATGTCCCAGATTAGAAAGCAGAAAAAAATAATTCCTTTTTAAGACCATATCTCCAGTGATAATCGAAATAAAAAACTAGAAAATCTAAATATATGTTAAGTAATTCAGACTGGTTGATGTACTAAGATTATGAAAAAAAGAATACAATCTGGATGTAACATGTTTCTAGAGATTCAAATGAGCATCAACTACTAATATTTATAGGAAATCAAATTTAGATGGACAATATCTACATATTTATGTCTGTATTATGTTTTAATTTATATGTGAAATAGTTAATCTAAATTATTTTCCTATGTATCTACCCTTAAAAATAAATGCAGTACATATCATAAAGAACATTCAAGTATATGTTATCTAACTTTTGGGGATATCTTTTATATTTAAAAGGATATTATTACTTTTAAGTTTACTGTTTAAATCTAGCCAAAGTGTTCATTTAAATAAAGCAATTTGCTTAGGTAACATGTACTCTATTTTTCAATTGATAGTCGGAAGGAACTTTTTATAACTACCATTAAACATATTTTTTTAATTTAAATTGCTACAATATACAGAAATAGTGGATTACTTACATGTAATTTAGACTTCTGGTTTTTTGCAATGATTTCAAAGTAAAAAATTGTTTTAATTTAAAAACTTTCACTGGAATTATTTCAACATTAAATGATTACCCTGAGGTATATTTAAAAGAGCATTTCTATATGTACCTGTGTTATATTCATTATTGACCACATGGTTGAAGAACCCTAATGAAAACATTGAATATTGACTTGCAGTCTACGAACTACTTCACTCTATAAAAATTTGTTTCAAAACATAAAATATCAACAGGAAAATTAAAAAAAATTTCAGCCAAATATTTGTATTCTGTGAATCAAAATAAAAAATATAACTTTTACATGAACAACACTTGTCATTACAGAGCTGGATCATGTTTCCCAACCTCACTTTTTTACTTTCAGTTAGATATGGTCATGTAATAAGTTCTAAGGAATGCATGAGAGCAGCTGGTATTTCTGATGAACACATTTCTAGGGTATGAACACTCTCTCTCCATATTTATATATATTTATATATGCATATGTTTTGTAATATATATTAATATACATAATGTAAGGTAGAAATATGTTTTATTATAACATACATGTATAGTACACATTCCTCCATGCTCTTTATTATAAATAATATGTAATATGAGCTTTGCGTATATATATTCCTATATGCTCTTCCCCTCTTTCCCATTGTCTGGGAGCTAGAAATGGATATAACATTCAATTGAATCCTATGTCGAAAAAAGTGGAGCCCCTCTGTGGCCAAATGTCTCTGGCAATGAAAAAGTCCTGCTTCAAATTGTTATATGAGCAAAACCATTCATTTCATTTTAAGCCACCTAATGATCTGGGTATATTTCTTAGTATGATGTAGCCTACAAAGATTATTGTATAGTTTTGTACTGAAATATGGATTTTATAAAAAACGTAAAATATTTTTTAAATTATGAATATTTAGTAATTTCATGTTATTCAACAGAAAATAGTATCTACTTTTAGAAGGCAGACTGATTTTGGGGGCTGAAGAGGAGACCATAATAATCAGTAACAAAATATTTAGAACATCTACTACCTACATTAACTTAAAAAGCAAATCAAGTGACTATTTAGATTGTAGTTCTGGGAGAGAAGTTTGGAAAAAGTTGGTATATTATTGAACATTGACTATTGTTTACCGTGTTTAGCAAGACATCTAAGAAAGATTAGCTCAGGCAAGAATTAGCCTGTTTTCAAGTAGAGATGAAAATAAGTTACACCTATACGTGTAAGACTTCAGAGTGGGAAAAGCAAACATCTTCTGGATCTATACAACAGAAAATATGATGAAAAAGGTTATGAACAAAGACAATCTATCATAAGTTCCATGAAAACAAGGGGATTTGGCCTTGAGCAAAGTTCCGATTAAGTATGTTGACTTCCCACACAGGCTATTGTTTCACCTGGCTCAGAATTTTCAATTAAATTAAGAAAAGAAAGAGGGCAATAAATCAAAGAAAGTAAGTTGACTTTGTACCTTAAGTTTGGGGAGGTGGGGGAAAGTATGTATTATTACCAACACATGAAATGGAAAGAAAAAATAAGAGAAACATAATTTTCTTAAAAAATTAATTTAAAATAATTTTAGATTTATAGGAGAGTTATAAGGATAGTCAAGACAGTTCCTTTATATTTTTCAAACAGCTTCCCTAATGTCAACAGCTTATATAACCACTGTACCTTTATTAAAGCTGAGAATTTAATATCAATATAGCACTATTTTATGTATATGTGTATATATATATACATATATAAGTATATATATATAAAATAATAATTTAGTCACTTTCCTTTCCACTAATACACTTTTTTCTGTTCCAGGATATAATTAGGATAACAATTTGTCAGTGTTTCTTCATTTTTCATGGATCTTTATATATTAGAAATATACTGATCAGGTATTTTTAGAATGTCCCTCATTTGAGGGCTGCCTGATATTTTTTCATTAGACTGGGGTTATGGATTTGAGGCAAAGAATCACACAGGTAAATGTATTTGTCTTTGTATCATGCAAGTGGGAACATAACAGCAATATAATTTATCATTGGTGATATGAACCTTCCCTTAGAGTTAAGGGAAATTCATGGCCAAGTTTTCTTACTATGAAGTCATTCTTTCTGTTTCCAGACTCTCATTAGAAGAAAGAGATCCTGTCCAGTCCATCCTCAAAAGAAGAATGAGAAATTAAATTCCATCTCTGGAAAGAAGAATATCAAAGAATTTGTAGGCTTATTTTAAAGCTATCATAGTAAATTAATATAAGAAATAGTGCAAAGTTTTTAAAATGTCCCGTTTCTCAAAGTCTGACACATTGATTTTGGAATATATCAGTGAATCTTGCCTAAGGGCAATGACTATGTTCTAATGTTCGTTTTCTGTTTCCCCTCATCCTTTCTTTCAACATTTGGACTTATTCAACAGGAAGATTCGTTCCTTCTATTCCACTTATTTTACATATCCAAATATTTACTTATGCCAGTATGGATTCATGTATGTATGCATATTTTATTCTCTGGGTTATTATACCATACTATAGATATTTATTTGTTCAAAATGTGCCAGTTTCTCCCCTGAGAACTCTTTCACTCATTTACTGTGTCTTTTTCACATGCCCTTATCCTTTCTTTTGTTGCTCTTGTCTTTTTTAGCATCACAAGATGCTCCAGGTTTATCTCGTATATATGCTGCTGTCAACTCAGAATCAGTCATTTCTCTAGGGAAAACTGGCTCCTTTTTTACAATATAAAATGTGGGTCTTAGTATGGTCATTGCTACTGCTTGTCACCACTTTTGATCCTTTCAGTGAATGCAGTTAGAAAACATAAATGTATATGAACTCGTATATACACCTATCATAATTACAGTCTATCTCTGTGTATGTATGTGTATATGCTTATATATAATTTTAAGTGATTTCATGTTGATATTCCAACTATAATTCAGTTACACAAAGTTCATTCTAGTCTTATACCTTTCTTATTATAACTGTTTTTTGACAGTGAGAAACCCAATTCCCATTACGTGTATGTGTGTGTGTGTGTGTGTGTGTAGTTTTTACAGACAGTTCTATTTTGACTTTATATTTAGAGTATACACTAAAAATATGGCTCTCCAAAATTGCTTACACAGCTCTTTTGCTAATCCTTTTCAGCAAGGTTACATTGTATATTTGTAATATGGTTTGATTCATTTCTACAGTCTGTATTCCATACTTTTATCCCCCTAATACCCTAGTTGATTTTTTTAATTACCTATGATAAAAATCTCTTTTTGTTGTATGACCCTATGGTTTTTGACATATGCAGAATCACATATGCCCACCATAATGCTATCCAGAACAGCTCCATCATCCAAAAAATAGACAAGTGCAGTTCCTTTCTTGCCAGCCACTCTCTCCCCCATCTCTGGGCTATCAACCTGTTTTCTGTCCCTGTGATTTTGTATTTCCCAGATTGCCATGTAAATGAAACCATGCAATACGTAAATTTTTGAAACTGACTTCTTTTATTTAATGAACTACGTATATGAGTCACTGGTATTTTTGTAATAGCTGATTTTCTAAATTGTTGAGCAACATTTCCTTGTATGTATGTACCACAGTTTATTTAGTAATTCACCTGTTAAAGTACAACGTGTTTATTTCCAATTCTTGGTGATTGTGATAATAGCTGTTATAAACATTCATATACATTATGTAAACAAAAGTTTGTAGTGCACTTGTGAAAATACCTAGTCAGATTGTAGATTGGGCAGTAAGTGAATTTTAACTTTATAAAAAGTTAAAATTTAACTTTATAAAAAGTTAAAAGTTGAAGTTTTTTCAAGTGACTGTCATTTTACATTATCAGTAGCAATACTTGTATGTTCCAGTTATTCCACATCCCAATCTACACTTGTTACTGTCTACTTATTTGATTACAGCCCATCTAGTGAGTGTGAACTTGTACCTCATGATATTATTGCTATTACTATAACAACAAATAATATTAAGTATAGTTCATGTATTTATTTGCCATCTACTTATCTTCTTTGGTAAAAGGTCTGCTCAGATCTTTTGCCCTTTCTAAAATATTTTAAAACTTTATTTTGAAATAATCATAGATACATGGGAAGCTGTAAAGATAGTACTCACATGAACCTTTCACCCACTGTTACCAAGGTTACAGCTATTAAAAGTATAGTTCAATATCAAAACCAAAGAATTAACATTGGCAAACTGTGAGTGTATAATTCTATGTCATTTTATAGTATGTAGAGATTCATGTAATGTATCACTGCAGTTGAGATAAAAAAAAAAATTATCAAGGATCTCTTTCAGACTACTCATTTATAGTTTCCCCAAAACACCCAGCTTCCCGTTATTTCTAGCATCTGGTACCCCATCCTCTATATCCCATTTCTATAATATTTTCATTTCAAGACTTATACAAATGGAATTAAATAATATGTGACTTCCTGAGATTGGTGTTTTAATTTAGCATAATGCAACTAGTGTACATCCAAGTTGTTGCATTAATCAATAATCCAATCCTTTTAGTGCTGAATTATATTCCATGATATAGATATATCATAGTTTGTTTAACCATTCAGTCAATGAAAGACATTTCAGGCTATTTCTAGTTGTTGACCATTAGAAATAAAGCTACTGTGAACATGTGAGTGTGAATTTTTTTGTGAATATAATTTTTCATTTCTCTGGAACATATGCCCAAAAAATACATTTGCTGAGGTATGTGGTAGGTAATGCTTAGTTTTGTTAAAAGACTACCATATTTTTTTCTGTGTAGTTATATCATTCTAGATCAACACAAGCAATGTATGAGTGATTCACATTCTCTGCATCCTTGTCAGCATTTGGTGTTGACAGTCTTGCACATTTTAGTCATTCTGACAGGCATGTAGTGGTATTTCATTGTGGTTTAATCGTATCTCCCTAATGCCTAATGATGTTGATCCTATTCAAGTGCTATTTGGCATTTGTGTGTCCTCTTATGGAAAATGTATGTTCGTTTCTCTGGACAATTTCCCAACTGGAATTTTTTTTGGCCATTATTGCTTTGTTTTCTGTTTTGCTTTGCTATTGAGCTCTGAGAATTCTCTATATCTTCTAGATACAAAGCTTTTGAAGGGTATGTATTTTGTAAACATTATTTTTCAATCTGCAGTGAGTCTCTTTTTTTCCCACTGGGTCTTTTGAGGGAAAAATTTTAAATTTTGAAGTCCAATTTATGAAGGTTTCTTTTTGTGGATTATGCTCTTAGTATCAAGTCTAAAAATTATTTTCTTGCCTTGATTCCCAAGTATATTCTATTTTTTTTTAGATTATTTATTTATTTATTTGACAGACAGAAATCACAAGTAGGCAGAGAGGCGGGCAGAGAGAGACAAGGAAGCAGGCTCCCTGCTGAGCAGAGAGCCCAATGCGGGGCTCGATCCCAGGACTCTGGGATCATGACCTGAGCCGAAGGTAGAGGCTTTAACCCACTGAGCCACCCAGGTGCCCCTATATTCTATTTTTTAAAAACTTCAGATTTTTAAGATTTTTTTCTAAAAGTTCTCTTAAAGTAATTAATTTTATGTAAGGTTTGAAATTTAGTTCCAAATTTTTTTTCTTCCTGTGAAAGCCACACTGCTTCACATCATTTACTTAATAGGCTATTCTCTCTCCACTGTGTTATTCTGTATCAATGTCAGTGATCAATTGGGCATATTTGTGCAGATCTTTTCTGGGATTCCATTCTATTCCTTTAATCTGCATGTATCTTCCAACAGAACAATACTGTCTAATTACCACAGCTATACAGTAGATATTAACATTAATAGAGTGATTCTTCCTATGTTATTCTTCTTTTATAAAATTGTTGCATTTATTCTGAGTCCATTTTCTTTCCATACAAATTTTAGAATAAGTCCATCTATAGATATAAATTTTTTTCTGGAATTTTTTAAGAATTATGGTGAACTGTACATACATTTGGGAAAAAATGACATCTCTATTATGTCAAATTTTCCAATCCATGAACATATGCTATCTTCATGACAATATACTATCTTCATTTAGATACTATAAAAATTTATTTCATTTGTATTTTTTTTTAGTGGTCAGTTTAAAAATCCTAAACAAGTTTGTTAGATTCATACAAAAGCATTTTATTTTCATAATTGATTGGAAATAGTGCTGCTACATCTATAACTTTGACAAAGCAGAAAGGAATATCCAACGGAAAAAAGACAACAAATGGTGTTGGGAAACCGGACAGCAACATGCAGAAGAATGAAACTGAACTACTTTCTTATACCATACACAAAAAATAAATTCAAAATGGATGAAAGACCTAAACTTGAGACCTGAAACCACCAAAACCCTAGAGGAGAACACAGGCAACAACCTCTTTGACCTCAGTCACAGCAACTTTTTACTAGACATGTCTCCTGAAGTAAAGGAAACAAAAACAAAAATGAACTATTGGAACTTCATCAAGATAAAAAAGTTGTACACAGAAAAGGAAGCAATCTAACAAAACTAAAGGGCAACTTACAGTATGGGAAAAGATAGTCACAAATAACGTATCAGATAAAGGGCTAGTATTCAAAATCTATAAAGAACTTATCAAACCCAACACCCAAAAACCAAAAAGTCAAGTCAAGAAATGGGCAGAAGACATGAAGAGACATTTCTACAAAGAAGACATACAAATGGCTAACAGACACTGAAAAAATGTTCAACATCCCTTATCATTCGAGAAATACTTATCAAAACCACAATGAGATACCATCACACACCAGTCAGAATGGCTAAAATTAAAACTCAGGATACAACAGATTTGGTGAGGATGCAGAGGAAACACTCCTACACTATTGGTAGGAATGCAAACTGGTGTAGCCATTCTGGAAAATAGTATGGAGTTTCCTTAAAAAGTTAAAAGCACAGCTACTCTATGATCCAGCAATTGCACTACTAGGTATTTATCCAAAAGATACAAAAATAGTGACTTGAAGGGACGGGACACATGCACCCCAATGTTTATAGCAAAAAGTCCACAATAGCCAAAATATGAAAAAAGCCCAGATGTCCATATATATGTATATATATGTGTATATATACACACATATATGTATATATGTGTATATATATGTATATATACACATATATATGTATATATATATAAATACACACACACACACACACACACACACACACACACACTGGAATATTCCTCAGCCATGAAAAAGAATGAAATCTTGCCAATTGCAGTGACATGGTTGGAATTAGACTGTATTACAGTAAGCGAAATAAATCAAAGAAAGACAAAATACCATTTGATTTCACCCATATAATGGAATTTAAGAAACAGATGAACATAAGGAATGGGAAGGAAAAATAAGATAAAAACAGAGACAGAGGCAAACCATAAGAGACTCTCAACTATAGGGAAAAAACTGAGGGTTGCTGGGGAGCAGGTGGATGGGGTAATTGGGTGATGAACACTAAGGAGGGTTCTTGATATAATGAGGACTGGGTGTTATGTGCAGCTGATGAATCACTAAATTTTATCCCTGAAACTAATAATACACTCTGTGTTAACTAACTTGAATTTAAATAAAATCTACAAAAAAAAAGAAATATCTGTTAATGTAGAGAAAAATATGATTAATTTTTATGAGTTGATCATGTATCCTTTGAACTTTCTGAACAAATTTATTATTTATCAGAGCCTTTTAAAGATTCTTTATAATATCCTAGGTAAACCATAATGTCACCTACAAATGAAGACACACACATACATACACACACACACACACACACACACACACACAGAGTTTTATGTCTTCCTTTTCAATCTATGGGCATTTTGTTTCTTTTTCTTGCCTTAATGTACTGACTACAGCAACCAATGCAAATTGATTTAAGAATGGCAACAACGAATATTTATTCTCAAACTTAGAAGGCAGACATTCAGTCCCTTCACCATTAAGTACAATGTTAGTTGGTAATTGCTTTAAAAAAAGAATAGATGATCTTTTCAAGTTGAGGAAGTGTTTATTTCTATTTTATTTTTAAAAATTTTATCCCTCTATTTCAAATTTGCTGATAGTTTTTAACATAAATTGATGGTGGGTTTTTCTGCATGATAGGATCACGTGATTTTTTTTTTCCCCCTTAGCCTGTTGATATGGTAGATTACTTGATTGGTTTTCAAATATTGAATCAGCCTTTTATACCTGGAATAAATTTTATTTAATTATTATATATAATTTGTATACAATTGTGGATTCTATTGCTGATGTTTTCCTGAAAACTTTTGTGTTTAATTTTATTTTTTATTTTTATTAATAACATAATAAAATAATTATTTTATTATTTATATAAAATATAAAAATATATAAAATATAAAAATAATTATTTATTATTTATATGAAATAAAACTTTTGTGTTTAATTTTATTCTTTTATTGTCATGTTTTGGTCTGATTTTGATACCACGGCAATGCTGGCCTCAAAAATGAGTTGTGAAGCTTTCTATTTTCTTCTATATTCGGAAAGAGATTACGCCAAATTGCTGTTAATTCTTAAAGCTTGGAAGTTAGTGAATATAGTGAAGTTATCCAAGATTTGTTTTATAGAAAAATTTAATTAAAAATTTTATTTAATGAGGTTATAAGACTCTGTATCATCTATTTCATTTTATTTACATTAGCTTATAGTTTTGAAGGAACTGATCCATTACTTCTCAATTGTTGAATTTATGAGTGAACAGTTGTACATGCCATTACCTTATTGTTCGTTTAATAGCTGAAGTGTCTGTAGTTCTATAGAAATGATCTTATGCCATTCCTAATATTCATGATATATTTATCTTTCTTTTTACTTTTTAGTCTCTTTGCCTTTTTAGTCTTTAAACTTTCATTTCTGTTTTTATATTTTTCAGTCATTGGGCCCTGTTTAAAATTTTCTCCACACATGGTTAACTCTCTTTTTTCTTTTTTTTTTCCCCCTTTTGCCTATTCTCCAGAGAAAATCTTGTTCTTGCAGTTCTTCTTATTTTTATCTGATGCTTATTGGCCTGATGATAGGGATTGGTAGATGGAGAATTCTATGGTATTTTGACAAAGGTTCAGTCTTAAGTGGGTACTCTAAGCCTGTGTTTCCTGAGAATGCATCCTTCACAAGGGATCTTGTCTATAAAAGTTTACCATAGCAACTAAAGCAAACTACCACAAAATCAGTGACTTAAAGCACCATAAACTTCAATTATTTCTTAACATTCTGAACGTCAGAAACCTGCACTCATTGATGAGTTTTTATTCTTCCTAGAGGAAAGGGAAAAATCCAGTTTTTTTACTTTTCCTTTTTCTAGAGGAATTCCTTAGCTAATGGTTGCTTATCCCATCTTCAATATTCATCATTCTAACTTCTGGTTCTGTTATCACAGCTCTTTATTCTGCCTTTTGTACTTGAACAATTCAATGAAACATGTATTGCAATCAGATGGTATGCTGGATTCTCTAGAGAAACTGTCCACAAAATTGTATTTTAGAAATAAATGGTTGATAATTCTGTATTAGTTTCCTATTGCTACTATAAAAATTATCACAAATTTAATGGCTTAAAACAACATAATTTATGATGTTAAAGTTCTGGGGATCATATTCCAGAATGGATGCTGTGGACACAAATCAAGGTGTCAAGAGTGCTAGGGTCCTTTTGAATATATGGAAGAGAATCTTTGCCTTTTGTAGGTACTAAAGTTCTCCCGCATTCGTTAGCTCGTAGATCCTTACTCTATATTCATAGTACACTATTTTTTTTTTCTTTAGGCATGTCATTAGATCTCTTTGTCCGACTCTGAACAATTATATCTTTGCTATATGTGGCCTACCCAGATAGTACAAGATAATCTCCCCATTTTAAGATTAATTTAACCACATTGTCAAAGTCCCTTACACCATGTAAGGTAACATATCATGGTTTCTGGGATTAGGATGCGGACAATTTTGAGGCCATTACACAGCCCTACTATGCTGCTGTTCCACCAGATGCAATGTTGGAAATAATGTATCTTCCTGGCCTTCCACAGGTTAGAGTATTGTTTTGTTGTTGTTGTTGTTGTTGTTGTTTTTTCCTGCTCCTGTCTCAGAGCTGCAGTGGGTTTCCAAAAGTGTCTTCAGGCTATATAATTCTTTCTGTTGATTACATATATTATGTATTTTTTTTTTCTTTTTTTGCTTGGACTCTATTTCTCTGCTGTAAGATTTTGATAATACCCTGCAAGAGAGAGCAGTGTTGAATATGGAGTTAAACTCCTGTGCTTATCCTTCTCTCAAGGATTATATGACATTATGTGGAATGTCCCAAAAGAACCTTTGTATATAATTCTTTGGTTTTTGTATTTGTTTATTATATTGAGCTATTCCATCATAACTGGAAAGGTACATGAATGAATTTTTAAAAGAATTGGACAGCTGCATGCAAAAGAATGAAACTAGACTACTTTCTTATACCATAGATAAACTCAAAATGGATTAAGACCTAAGTATAAGACCTGAAACTATAATATACCTAAACAAAAACAGGCAGTAAACTCTTGAACATCAGTCTTACAATATTTTTATGGCTATGTCTCCTGAGGCAAGGGAAACAAAAGCGAAAATAAACTATCAGGACTATACGAAAATAAAAATTTTCCACAGTAAAGGAAACCATCAACAAAATAAAAAGGCAGCCTACGAAATGGCAAAAGATACTTGCAAATCATACATCTGATAAGGTGTTAATATCCAAAACATATAAATAACTTATAGCTCAATGCCTTAAAAAAATCAATCCAAATAAAAAGTGGGCAGAGGACCTGGATAGACATTTTTCTATAGAGGACAGGCAGATGGCCAATAGACAAATGAAAAAATGCTCAACATCATTCATCATCAGGGAAATTCAAATCAAAACCACAATGAGATATCACCTCACACTTTTCAGAATGGCTAGTACCAAGAAGACAAGAAACGTCAAATGTTGGTAAGGATGTGGAAAAAAAAGAACTCTTGCGCACTGTTAGAGGAAATGTAAATTGTGTCACTGTAAAGAACAGCATGGAAGTTTCTCAAAAAAAAAAAAAAAGTAGACATACTATATGATCCAGTAATACTACTTCTTGGTATTTAATGGAAGAAAACAAAAATATTAATTTGAAAAGAAATATATACCCCCAGATCTATTGAAGCATTATTTACAATAGTCAAGATACATAAGTGACTTAAACATCCATTTGTAGATGAATGGAGAAAGAAGATGTGATACACACACACACACACACACACACACACAATGGAAGATTACTGAGTCATAAAATAGTATGAAATCTTGCCATATGTGTCAACATGGATAGACCTAGGGGGTAAAATACATGAAATAAGTCAGATAGAGAAAGACAATACCATATGATTTTACTTTTATGGAATCTAAAAAAAATAAAACAGATGCATAAATACAGAGAATAAACTGGTATTGCCAGAAGGCAGAGGGATAAAGGGATGGACTAAATAAGTGAAGGGAATTAAGAGGACCAAATTTCCACTTACACAATGAATAAGTCATGGGGATATAAAGTACACATAGGGAATACAGTCAATAAATAATAATGTAACAGCTTTTTATGAAGACAGATGGTAACTACACTTTCGGTGATCATTTTGTAATGTATATAAATGCCAAATCACTGTGTTGTACACCTGAAGCTAATATAATATTGTATGTCAACTATATTTAATGAAAAATAAACAGAAAGAAGTATATTTGGATAATAATTAATGGATCATTCAATAAGTGTGATTATTGTGGCTATTTTTTCAGAAAAAAAGAAAGATCCTTACTTTCTCTAAATTCTAAAGTTAATGACTAAATATAAAAAAGCAAATCAGAATTAATCAGTAGTGAATAGTTTCCTGTTCTTATCTGGGAGATGTGTTTCTAAGCATATAAACAACAAAAGAGGGGCTCCTGGGTGGCTCAGTCCATTAAACTTCTGCCTTTGGCTCAGGTCATGATCTCAGGATCCTATGATTGAGCCCCTCATCCAGCTCCCTGCTCAGCAGGGAGTCTGCTTCTCCCTCTCCCTCTGCCCCTGTTCATGTTCTCTCTCATGCACACTCTCAAATAAATAAAACCTTTAAAAAACAACAAAAGAAGTGAAAAACACACAGATCACGAGACTTCAGCAAATAAGCATTTAAAACTGCTATTCATCAAATTAAAACACACACAATACACATATGGAATACAAAATTGGGGGCAAAGTTATTGTATGAGCTATTCAAAATATTCTAACATTCCATAAAATTAATAAAAAGTATAACATTTTTCATAACAGTGTTGGTAGACATGTCAAATATTAGGCAGTTATTAATGGTGTAAGATATTCTAAATAATTCAATAGAGAAATATAACTAAAGAATTATCACACACTTAGAAATAAGTAAAAATAAAAAAAACAAGCTGACAATATTAATATTGAGTTGAAAGAGGTTTCTAATTAAATGTTAATATGATTATGAAAAGACTCAACTTTCCTGGAATAAATTCATAAGTATTTATTATGCCAACAAATTTCAAAATTCTAAATATCTAAAATATCTAATGTATAAGTTAAGGAGCAACAGCACGTGAATAACTGAAATGTTTAAGTACAAATAATACTTGCACACGCCTCATTTGCTTGAGAAAATGTCATGCAGACAATCTTATAAATAATCCCCATGCCATACTATAGTGGATATTGTGATTCAAGAATTTATATAGAAAGCAAGCCCAAAACAAAACTGAATTTTTAGTATCTATGTTTATCCATCTGAGATGGAAGCACAAAAGGAAAGAAAATAAATTGCTAACAAAACTCATCAAAAGGCAATAGAAATGCAGATTTTGTATTCTTCATATAATTATTTCAAATTTTTTAAGTTTTCCATCATAAATATATTTTTACAAAAAATAACATCTATATTATCTTGAAAATGCAATTACAAAACTTCAAAAATAAATTTGACTATGTGGTCCAGTTTGGATGGTATTTACAATGATTGCACATTTTCAACTTTTCAATTATGACAAAAAATAAACATGTAAAATGAAATGGGCATAAACTAGGACTGAAAACTTGTGTCACTTATTTACAGCATCTTATTTACAGTGTATGTACAGAGAGAGAAAGGGTTTAAGAAATAGTTTATACAGTATTCTATATAGAGTATATAAACTATGTAGAATACACACAGTACATGTGTATAGCAGCTATAAAAAGTAGAATGGGAAAACAGTTTGCATTTAGAGCATAAAAAGTTGGAGGTAAGGAATAGTGGACAATAAGAAAATGAAAAATGGAAGGGGCATGCAAACTGAGTTATTCATTCAACTAAAATACATTAACATGAAATCCATCTAGAGAGAATGACTTTAGAACATAATATACTTTATGACAAAATAACATTCTCAGATGCTTGTACCAAATGGGGACCATCAAGCTTGGAAAAGTGACCTAACATAATTTAAGCCTTAACACTTGTTCCAGAATTGCCACTGGGTCCATCAACCACCTGTCCAATCATTTCAGCAACTGGTTGTGTCATAATCGAGACGCAGCTGTTTCTTTTCATACTCCCTTAGGCATTAAAACCATGTGAAAACCAAGCAGCAGAATTCCAGATTTATAATAGATCAGTCATAAAATTTGGACATAAACTCTCAGTATGTCCATAATCATTTGCTGAGCACCCACAATGTCTAAGGCAATATACTAAGTGCCATCAGAAAAATAAACAAGCACAAAGGACAAACTGAATTGCTATACTTCAAAATAGAACGTATGCACTTGAAAATTTAAGATCATTTATATTTGAGCTTTGCATTATTTAAGCAACAAAAAATCATGAATGGAAGTACAAACCATTTTTAAATAGCTTTCATTATTCTAGCATTTCACCTTTCAAGAAAATAATTTTAAGACTACTGGGTTTCCAAAAATCAAATCTCAGCCCTACAAAATTCATCTCTTTGATACTTGAATAGAAAACCAGCCTTTAGGGAAGTGTTGAGGAAGACCTGGTCTTAGTGTTAATTGACAATTACAGCCATAGCTCATTTTTAAAAATGTAAACTGCTAAAACAACTAATCTCTACATTTTAATCCTTATTGCTTTACATGTTTGTTCCTCTTTTTAAAAACCATGTAACTTTTAATAACTACCATTGATATGAAGCACCACTGCTGAAATTAATTGGAGCTTTGGGCTAATGGCAATTTGCTGTAGCAGATCCAGCTTTAAAAACAAAACAAAACACAACACACTGATTTAAAACTTAAAGTGGATCGGAATTTGGGATAAGAATCGTTCCTTGGAGGTCCTAGAGTCTTCTGTTTAGGGGCTTTCACAGTCTGGCTAACAAATCACCTCATCTGGAGAGGGCTGATGCTGTGAACTCCAGTGGCCCTAACATGTGCTGATGCCAGGTGTACCTTCATTTTGAGAAAATCACTCAATGTATTTTTCACCGGTTTTGTCATTTCCTAGAAAATGATAAGGAGTGTGTGTGTGTTTCTCTGTGTGTGTGTGTGTGTGTGTATGGACCAGCAGTACTGACGTTACTTAACAGCTAGTTAGAATGTAAAATATCAGACCTCCTGCAGACCTACTAAATTAGAATCTCCATTTTGTAAAAAAAAAAAAAAAAGAATCTCCATTTTGTTAAGGTTGGCAGATGAGCCATACACACAGTAATATCTGAAAAGCACTGCACTTTACAATTCTGTAAATTCTGTGTTCTTTATTGGCTCAATATCTTCACCTACTTCAATTGAGATCAGTGACTACTTTCAACAGCAGTGTAAAATGGTCCTTATCATGAATTTCCCTTTTGTCTTTCCAACCACAAAGTAAGTAGTAGGCTTAAGTACTTAAGACAGCAATATTTTGGTAGAGTTGTGAAAATCTGTAAAATCCTGATATTAAAAAAGAAAGGCACTGTTTTGAGAAATTTGTGTTATTAAACAAATTTAGTTGCCTAATTTTGCAATTTATAATAATTTGTAAGAAGAATTTATCACATTTTTTCCTTCTATCATAAGGAAGGACTTTTTGGAGGAAATAGAGTTCATTTAAAAGAATGGATATTTTGGTGCAGCTTCTGAATAGTATAAACTTTTCCATTTGCATAGTAATAAAGAAAATTTTTTGAAAAACACAAATAGCTTAAGAAATCAGAAAATAATCTGATCTCTAACCTAGTCCATTTATTTTGTCTCTTCTCAAGTAATTTGTGAAGGGACAAGTTCTTTCCCTCCACTCAATTGTCATTACTCTCAATTTTATTGCCTCCATTTAGTTTTTTAAGATTTTATTTATTTATTCATGAAAGACAGAGAGAGAAAGAGGCAGAGGGAGAAGCAGAGGGAAAGGCAAAGTCCAATATGGGGCTCCAGCCCAGGACCCTGGGATCATGACCTGAGCATCAAGGCAGACGCTTAATCGACTGAGCCACCCAATGCCCTCCCCTGTTTAGTTTTGAAGGACATTATATTCAAGAAAATAAGCACAGAAGAATATCTGAGAAGAGCTTTTTTTTTTTTTAAAGATTTTATTTATTTGACAGACAGAGATCACAAGTAGGCAGAGAAGCAGGCAGAGAGAGAGGAGGAAGCAGGCTCCCTGCCAAGCAGAGAGCCCGACGCGGGGCTCGATCCCAGGACTCCGGGATCATGACCTGAGCCGAAGGCAGAGGCTTTAACCTACTGAGCCACCCAGGCGCCCCTGAGAATAGTTTTTTAAAGACATATGCATTTAAAATAATTTGCAATTCCTATCAACATACAAACATTTTTCACAGAACTAGAATAATCTTAAAATTTGGATGGAATCCCAAAGACCCCAAATAGCCAAAGCAATCTTGAGAAAGAAGAACAAAGTTGGAGGTATCACAATCCCAGAGTTCAAGTAATATTACAAAGCTGTAGTAATCAAAACAGCACTGGCACAAAAATAGGCACATAGGTCAAAAGAATAGTAAGCCCAGAAATAAACCCACTAATATACGGTCAGTTAATCTCCAACAAAGGAGGCAAGAATATGCATTGGGGAAAAGACAGTCTCTTCTACAAATGGTTCTGGGAAACTGGACAGCTACATGTCAAAGAATGAAACTGGATCACTTTCTTATACCATTCACAAAAAATAAACTCAGAATATGTTAAAAACCTAAATGTGAAAGCTGAAAGCATGAAAATCCTAAAAGAAATAATAGGCAGTATTTTTCTTTGACATTGGCCCTAGAAACAGTTTTCTAGATGTCTCCTAAAGCAAGAGAAATAAGAGCAAAATTAAACTATTGGAACTACACCAAAATAAATGGCTTTTGCATAACCAATGAAATTATCAACAAAGCAAAAAAGCAACCTACTGAATGGGAGAAGATTTTGCAAATGACATATTTAATGAAGGGTTAACATCTGAAATACATAAAGAACTTATTTAACTCAATAGCCAAAAAACAAATAATCCAATTGAAAAATGGTCAGAGGACCTGGACAGACATTTATCTAAAGAAGATGGCCAACAGACACATGAAAAGATGCTCACAATCATTTATCCTCAGGGAAATGCAAGTCAAAACCACAATCAAATGTCACCTCACACCTGTCAGAATGGCTAGTATTAAACAGACAAGTGTTAGTGAGGATAGAGAGAAAAAGGAGCCCTCATGGAATTCCCTTGTGGGAATATAACTATGGAAAAGAGCATGGAGAGACCTCAAAAAATTAAAAATGGATTTACCATATGATCCAGTAATTCCACTGCTGGGTATTTACCCTAGAGAATAAAAACAGTAACTTGAAAAGATATATGCACTTCGATGTGTATTGCACTTCCACTCACAATAGCCAAGATGGAAGCAACTCAAGTGCCCATCTATAGATGAATGGATGCATTAGGGATATATGAATATATGAAATGACATATTAGTCAGCCATGAAAAAGAATGAGATCTTGTCATTTGGAAAAACATGGATGGACCTAGAGGGTATAATGCTAAGTGAAGTAAGTCACATAGAGAAAGATAAATAACATTTGATTTCACTTATATGTGCAATTTAAGAAACAAATGAACAAAGAAGAGGCAAACAATAACAACAAAAGATTCTTAAATACAGAGAACAAACTAGTGGTTGCCAGAGTGAAGATGAGTGGGGGTGGATGGGTGAAACAGGTGAAAGGGATTGGAAGTACATTTATCTTGATTAGTATGGAGTACTGTAAAGAATTGTTGAATCAGGGGCACCTGGGTGGCTCAGTGGGTTAAAGCCTCTGCCTTCGGCTCAGGTCATGGTCCCAGGCTCCTGGGATCGAGCCCCATATCGGGCTCTCTGCTCAGCAGGGAGCCTGCTTCCTCCTCTCTCTCTCTGACTGCCTCTCTGCCTACTTGTAATCTCTGTCTGTCAAATAAATAAATAAAATCTTTAAAAAAAAAAAAAAAAAAAAAAAAAGAATTGTTGAATCATTGTATTGTATACCTGAAACTAATGTAACACTGAATGTTATATACATACATATGTGTATGTGTGTGTGTGTGTGTGTGTGTCTGTGTATGAATTTCAGTTTGAAATTCCTTTTCCAGTCTCTTCCACGTGTTAGTCACACAGCAGGTATCTCTCTTGCTGATATTCAGTTATTTATCTTATATAGGAAATAGGTCAGAAAACACCATGGATTTTTCCCTTTTGCCAGCCAGCACTTTTAAAGCACTCATTTGGGGATCCCTGATCAAAACTATTGTTGAGAATATGAACACTAAGTATTGTTCCTAAGGCATATATTATGTCCTACAAAAGTTAATAGTATCATCATGATGAGAAATATTATCTCAACTAGGAAACCATCATTGCAGATTTTCCTGGAATAAAATAATAATAATAATAATAATAATAATAATAATAATAATGTTAGCAGCAGTTTTGGCCATACCAAAAACTTCGCTTGTTCTCAGGTTTTCCAGACTCCAAAACATTTCCCAAGTTAGAATGTAAACAAATTGAAAATGGCATGTAATCAAAATTGCAAAAGGAAAGAACCAGGACATGACAAGTTCTTTGAAACCCCTTTGCACTCCTTTGGACACATAACTTTTACTTATCTGAGATCAGTTCATATCGAAATCATTCAAGTAATTAAAATATAAAAAAAAATTTACTATGGTAAAGGTGACTTTCATGAATTATTTCCTCACTTTTCCTTATATTTTACCATTTATGTATACAAATCTAAAACTATAATTAAATTTTGATTGTTTTTGCATTTTACATGTGTGGGGTTATACGGGTTTGTGGATCTTTCAAAATAGAATTTGTCACATCTTGCTGAACTGATTATAGCACAGCTTTGATTTGGGTTTCATTCAACAGATACTGATTCGGGATCTCAAGGATATAGAGGACCAGGTAGAATGCCTAAGTAAACACATACTGTCTCAGGTATCCAGGAAGGTCTCTTTTGAGAGATGGGGTCTGAAGAGACAACATTTTTTTTTTCTGATACCAAAAGGATTAACACTGTAATAAGCCTACGTAGTCCCAATAAACTTTAGCTGGTGAACAACCTCCTGAAGCTTGCAAGGTATTTTCAGCTATTACTGCTAAGGGAGATGAAATAGTGCAGTCAGGGAGTTTGATATGGGCTTTTCTGCCTTACCAAGCAATAAGGCACCATTTATTTAGTGATAGCTTGGAAAATCTGAGGATAGAGGTGCTTACACTAAATCCTGACCTAGGTACTGGAGGCAAATGGCAGGGGCTTAAATATTCTTGGGAGAGAACTGCAAATGTATACCGGAGATCTTGCCATATAAATGTAAGTTAATCATAGTCTTTAGGTACCAGTAGGTTAGAAAGGAAGGAGCTGGGAATATCCAAGATAGCATACCAAATGTCATCAGTGTGTGCAGTGTATCCAGTCCCAGCAATAATACCTCAAAAAACAGGTACTAAAGAACGAAAATTGAAATTCACTGCTGATAATCCCCCATAAACCTCTACCTCCATCTGGCTTCTTGCCAGTGATACAGGGCTTTTATATTGAGATACCATGTTATTTTACCACATTTGTAAAATTTAAGTTCTAACTCAAAGCTGTGATTTTCCTTTCTCCCTCCTGGGATTCCATACTGCTTTTGTTGGACTGCCTGAGAGTGAGGTGGGAGGTAAATTGTGGAGCTATTTGTGTGTCCCATTAGCACTTTCATGCATGAGTTCTTTCTGATCAAAAGAATCCTTTCTATCATTTAATACTTTCAGAGAGAAGGCAAGAAAAACATCAATACCCCTACACATTCAGCAGTAGAGGTGGTTAAAACTATAAATCGAGTTGTCCCAAAGGGTACCCCCCACAAGGTCATGCTGGCTACCTTTGCCACTTCAGCAGGTAATCTGGGCTCACCCTTCCTCAAGACTGAATAGGTTGGTGATTTGGACACCTGAATCCAACAGATTCATAAAAACTTGAATCCCTTCCCTTTCTGAAGTTCCCCGGCTTACTCATATGGGTAGGTTCATATCACTTTGGCCCCCCTTGAGGACAGTGAAACCTCAGCACCACCTCTCCTGAATGCATTCATGCTTGCCCCTTTTCTCTACCTTCTTAAAGAAGTTAAGTTCATTAGGAGTGAGGGAAAGATCAGAATACATAGGAGAGATTAACTCCTTTCCATTTAATAAGATGCATTGACTTCTGGTTTCCAATATCATGGCAACTGCTTGTAGCTCAACTAAATGAGCTTGTAGTATTTTTGTCTACCCAAATCTTTATATCATGTGGCATGATTGTCATTACTAACAACATTTATTTGGCTTTGGGAACTCCTTTACTAAGAAGCCATTGCCACATGCTTTCAGACAGGAGCCAAGGGACTTGTTCCATTTGGCTGACTTCTGCTTGACTCACAGAATGGCAACAGTTTTTAAAGAGTCTTTTTAATATGGAGCATCTGCTGCTCCATTCTCAAGACTGTATCTCCTAAGTTTTTAGCCACTTTCAACATAAGGAGCAATAGAATTATTTAGATTCTTTTGCCCTTCTTTCATACTCTCTAGTGGGTTTCTTTTATTAGCAAAGTAAGCACAACCCAGAGTAGTAACAGCCTAAATTCTAGTCAATCCTTTGTTTTCCTGTGTGAATTGATCTGTCTCAAGGAAAACTCCGTCAGAGGGTGAAGAAAGCCCCTTACTCCAACTAAGATGAGACTTTGCACTGCCACCTCCAAACTGGTCCAAGGTTAGAATGATGAATTCAACCTTAAAACAACACACTTGGTGCCATTGTTCCTTAACAAAAATTACATGTCTATGTTTTCAGAAGGAAACACTTTCTATCTTTCAAAGCTATAAAAGAGCACACCTCTCTTTTATCCTTGGATACATTATGTCTTTCAAAGCTGTTTGCTACACAAATACTCTTGAAAAATTAGTGCAGAAATTAGCCAGTGCATTTCCTCACAAAATATTCAGAATTGCAAGAGATCCACGGAGGATGGTCTCCTAACAATATAATCTTACCGATTATTTGTTTTGTTTTTGTTTTTGTTTTCACATTTCTTCAGAGATATTTGTTAAATCTCTCCTTCTATTACTGGGCATTTGCATAGTTTATTATTTAATTTTGACAATTTGTGATAGTTCTACTTTAGTCATGCAAGTACAGTTTTTAACTTGGATAAAATAGTCTTTCTCATACCTGTGCTACTATTTTCCTTATAACCACCTTCATCCTAAGAAGGAAAAAAGGGAGAAAGAATGAAAATTTGAAGATTATAATACTGTAGTATATGTTTCTGTGGATATTATGCTTTATGTATACTCTATCATTCAAATCACAGAAAGATCAGTATGCTAACTATTATTTTCTTCAACTTAGAGAGGAAGAAACTGACATTCAAAAGAGAATTATATATATATATATATGTCATCCCACAGCGCCATTTGATTTTTAATTTGGACCTGTTCGTCTCAAACTATTCTGTGTAATTATATGTATTTAGGCAGAAAAGCTTTGTTTGTTATTCACTGGTAATTTCGCTTTTAATGCTTATTTTTCTTTTTCCAAATATCAAAATTTCTTTGAGACAGGCAGACTTTGACCATAGCAGTAAGTTGTTATAATATTCTTAAAGCCAGTTTTCGAGTTAAAAGTTTTGTCATCCTAGTACAAGATCTTCTAAAAAAAAAAAAAAGAAAAATTACTAAACTCTAAGTTTCAGTTTCCTCAGATGTAATTTGAGACTATATCCTACTTCCCAAGAATTTTGTAAATATTAATGAAGCAACACATAAGTGACATATATAGTTCAATATGTGAGGTATAGTACTTGCTTGCTACCACTTACAGATCTCTGTAACAAAAATAGAAGAAAAGAAGAGAGAAGGAAGGATGGAAGGAAGGAAGAAAGGAAGGAAGGAATCCTATATCTACATTTTACAAATACCATCCACAGGGAACTTTATTATCCAGACCATCAAGTTAACTTTAAGGACTTATCTGAGGCTAATAATATGTGTTAAACTGTATGATGTTTATATAACAGGATTTCTAACAAGCCAGTGTAGATCACATTAAGTATACTGGCAAAAAATTATTTGCCTTCCCATGACGGAGGTGTGTGGGGAGGCAAGTGGCATCCTAAAATACATACTATGCAAACATTACATGTATATAAAAGGTTAATGCACCCTTTCCAAATCATGATATTCATCACTTTAAACAAGAATTTGTACTTTTTGGGGGTGTCTTGGTGGCTTAGTCCATTAAGCATCTGACTTCAGCTCAGATCATAATTCCGGAGTCCTGGGATTAAGCTCCACATTGGGTCTCCTGCTCAGCAGGGAGTCTGTTTCTCCCTCTGCCCCTCACACCACTCATACTTTCTCTCACTCAAATAAATTTAAAAAATCTTTAAAAAAATGAATTTGTACTTTTTAAAACATTCTCAATTTGTGTATTTAAAAAAAAAAAAC
Source organism: Enhydra lutris kenyoni (assembly GCF_002288905.1). Lineage (NCBI taxonomy): Eukaryota > Metazoa > Chordata > Mammalia > Carnivora > Mustelidae > Enhydra > Enhydra lutris. Next base: position 40,452,095 of record NW_019154088.1, on the reverse strand, counting down.
TGCTAAATGTACTGGTTCCATCCCTGGCCTTAGTACATAGAGAAATAGCGAAATCAATTAACATTGTCTTTATTTCCTTATTCATAATGTGTATTTTAAGTGCCGGATTGTAAAAATGCAATAAAATGTTTCCTGCCAGGTGATTTTTTAAGTGCTTCCATTCTTTTCAATTGCTTTTGCAGGCATGCCAGTAACAATGTGTTTTAAAGTTGGTGTAGCATACAGAAATGAAGAACAAGGCTCTTCTAGGCAAGACACTTGTCAACACTTGATTCTAACAGATTATCATTCATAAAGGGTTCATCTGTTGTAATATCTGAAATATTCCATGTAAGTGTCAGTTAAGCACGTTTCCAAAATGTAGCCAGTATAAGAGTAAACATTATACTTTTGGACCATATAAGTGAATGTTTCTGCCAAGCAATATCAATCCACTATAACTTTTTGCAATTTTTCCCCTAGTGCCAGTTGAAACTGTATAAGCTCCACCATCTCCATTAAATTCTCATATCCATTAGGACATGAGATTGAGATGGAAGCCAAGCATTTTATCATCATAATTCTCACTGGCATGGCATTTTTTAAAATATTTAAAGTACACTGAAGATCTTAAGAGTTTTTACACTATAACTTAGAGTAATGTTTTAAAATTTTTAATAACCAGTCACCTAATCCTTGAAATGACAGAAAAGTTAAGTACCAACGAGAATTTTGAAATAATAAAACAAAAATAAAAGGTGGTTATAATGGAACTTCGCTTAGCTCAGAAAAATGAGGTATATTGAGTATCTCAGTGTCCTAGAAATAATATGGAAGGAAAAAAACAGAAATTTATAGATTGAAATTAATCACCAGAAGTGTTTTCAGCAATTTTTTAAAGATTTTATTTATTTGACAGAGAGATCACAAGTAGGCAGAGAGAGAGAGGGAAGCAGTCTCCCTGCTGAGTAAAGAGCCCAATGCGGGGTTGATGCGGGGCTTGATCCCAGGACCCTGAGATCATGACCCAAGCCGGAGGCAGAGGCTTAACCCACTGAGCCACCCAGGCGCCCCAGCAATTGTTCTCATATAACTTCCTTCTACATATATTCTGAGAAATAATGAAGGCATCTAATGCATTATGCTTTTGATGTAATTTTAATTTTTAATTTCTTTTTTATTATTTATTTAAAATTTTTAAAATGCCAATGGACTACTCATGTTAAAGCATTTAACTAGGATTTTTATTCTAGTTGTCAAAGTATTCTAACTAGATACTAAGTAATCAATATAAGATTTGTTAAACAGGTTAAGAAATTATAGTTCTTATGTAATATGGAACATAAAAGCATTAGGTTTACTCTAACCAACTGGAGAATCTTGAAGATGAAACATCTGTAGAATATGAAATATTTATAGGAAGTGGATAATTTTCTTCATTTTGTATAGCATGTAGTATATAATTTGATGTATGGTATGCTATAAAGCCTCATTGATTCTTACCAATTATTGATGGATATAATAACCACAAAAATTCAAAATGAAGACAATAAGTACAGTTAATTTATAACTATATAAAATAAATTGTATGAAATTGGATTTAAGTGATTAGTGGCTGATGATCCTGGAGAAGCAACATTCATAATCACTCCTTACAGTGTAAGAATTGGTTTAGAAGATGATTAACATGCCTGGTTAGAAAAAATTTTTAATTTTTATAGAATTATGATCTTGGGAGAAGTATTCGGAACTTCTTGACAGTATAATAGTTTACCGAAAATGACTTAAAAAGGCTAGGTAATATAATGCAGCAACACAGACATTTTGTAATCTGGATCTGCTATGGTGTATGATATCTAATCATAGGACATAGAGCCAAATAAGCTCCTGAGTATATGTGTGTGTGTTTGTGTGTTCCAGATGGCAACAGGAAAGGGTAAAGTGGGAACCAAAGTTAAGCCTGACTCCTCCTACAACATATGATCCTTTGGGGTTTATTATAAGCCCACCTGAGGTCTGAGGAGTTGCCATGACGAGCTAATTTTGTGATTTTGTAATTTATAAAATGTCAGCTGGAGGAATAAATTACTATCAATAGGAATCAGACCAGAAAATGGAAGGGAAAACTAACTGTATGTGCTCATAGACGGGAATTTTCTTCTGAAGTAAGCAGTATAAAAATGAGTCACCCAACTAAACAACTGATATCGTTTAGCCAGCTAATTTTTAAGCTTTTTAGTACATAGGTCACTCTCTAAATTTAAAGGTGACTATTTTGAGGTGATCTGGAACAGTGTCTGGGGAGGCCACCACCTTAATTTGTGTACTTTTACTGAGTAATTTTATTTAATTGTAATTTGATTAGCCCTGTACATGCCAGGACTTTTCAAGTTCTATTTTTCTTTTTCTTTCTTTCTTTCTTTCTTTTTTTCTTTCTTTCTTTCTTTTTTTTTTTTTTTTTACTTTTTCAGGATAAAAGTAATCTCCTTTTCAAAATAGACCAGGCCCTGAATTTATGTCTTTTCATCTTTTAAAAAAAATTCTGAGGTATAATTGACATATTATATTAGCTTCAGGTGTATAAAATACTGATTCAATATTTGTATATAATGAAATGATCACAATAAAAGTCTAGTTAATATCCATCACCATTCAAGGTTGCGACATTTTTTTTCTTGTAATGAGAACTTGCAATATTTATTCTTAGCAACTTTCAAATATGCGATATGGTATTATTAACTATAGTCACCATGCTACCCATTACATCCCCATGACTTATTTTATAATTGGATGCTGGTAGCTTTTGATCCCATATAACATGACATAATGTAATAGACCTTTTTAAATCTAGATCTGCAAGGGGGTATATGCCTGATAACAGGATATAACATCAAAATAAGCCTTTGATTATAAGTTTATATGAAAATTTTGGAAGACAATGAATATTACCTTATATTTAAAATGATTCACATTCTTATATATGGTCAACCAAGCTGTTTTCTATTTCTATTTCTGTGTATTTGTACTCCTCAAAATCATGTTGAGACCCTAAACCCCAAAGGTGCTAGCATGAGTAGGTGGAGTCTTTGGGAAGGGGTTATGTTGTGAGGGTGAGATTTCAAATGTTTGACATAGTGCCTTATAAAAGAGATGCCACTAAGCATCTTAGCCCCCTCCACCATGGGAGGGTACAATAAGAGGCCTGCCACTGGGAAGAGGGCCTCACCCACCATGATAGCACCTTGATCCTGGACTTCTGGACTCCAAAACTGTGAGTCATAAATTTCTGCTGTTTCATAAGCTACCCAGTTTGGGGTATTTTGTTATATCAACCCAAACAGACTAAGACACTTAGGAAGATCAGTCAGAAATGTCTTACTTGGTCCTCTATTCACAAAATATTCTATACCAAGCATTATTATATATCTTGTGGGGTAAGCAGAACTATTACCATATTAAGAATGAGAGAAATAAGTGGTGGTGGGGATTTAAAGAATTATTAACTAATACCTGAAGATTAACTACTAAGGGGTAAAAGATCATTCAAAAGAATATGGGGATAGCAGATATCGAAGGAAGCCACAATTTGCTGGGAAGCTGCCTGTGGGAATGACACTGTCACTGGGAAGCTACTTGGGGTACTCTGAAAGTCACTGAAGACTGAGGACCTTTGGAGGTTGTACTGGCCACTAGCCACTGTGTGTGCCAAGTAACAAATGAACAAAAATTCAGAAGACGTACACCTTTGTCCTTCCATGTACCTCTAGCACCTTCTACTGACAAATCCTAACACTGTACCATCTGGCAAAAAGAACAAAGCAGAACAAAGAAGGCTGGATTTAGAGGAAATAGGAAATAGGTTGAGGAAATAGGTTGAAAATTATTACAGCCTTGTGTTTGTAATTTCTCCAGACTGTTAGCAATAATGCAAGCCTCTTGTGCGCAAGGGCATTGTCAAACTTGCTCTACCCCTCATGGTATATATAGCCAAAAAAAAAAAAAAAAAGTGAAAAGAACATAAAAAGAAAAGAATGAGGGAAATAATGTTTGAAGATGATATGTTACATATCTAAATCACTTAGTTTCTCCAATATGTTGTTTCCACAGTGGACTGTAGTCTAGTACTTCCTCTCTTAAAGAAGCAAAACATTGAATAAGGGATAGTTAGTAAAAATCAGGAGAACGTGAATAGTTTAATTTCAATTCTTTGGACCATAAACATTAAATAATTCCTTCCTTCCTTCCTTTCTTTCCTTCTTCCTTCCCCACTCTCTTCCCTCCTCCCTCTCTTCTTTCTATCCATCTCTCCCTCCCTCCATCTTCTTCCTTCTCTCTCCCTTTCTTTCTTGGCACCTCTATGCCTTTTCAAGTTATCCCCCACCCCCACTCTTCCACCTGAGTCATGGGCTCCTTTAATGATACCTCAGCAGAAATCTTAACATTTTCACTTGGTTTTGGTTCTTAAATTCTATTGTGGCTTTCGAAATTTCAGGCAATGTAATATAAAGTCTAGGATTCATATTCAATTCAAAGCTCTTCTCTCACTAATAAAGGTCAGACGTGTGTCTCCAATGGTCTGAGAGAAAGAGGAGGGGTTTGGGGCACGTGATAGTCTTTCACACTCACTTATCTTGTTCACCAATTTATTTCCTTGGTGAAAAGTCTAGGAAAAAAGGTGAGGTTTAAATAAAAGATATGTTTTGTATGAGTATTTATCTGAGCATATATCAATTGGCCATCATCTTTTTCGTTAGTTATAAAAGGAATTATACAAAAATAAAAGATATTTAATTGCTGTCCATCCCTCTCTTAAATTGGTCATCATAACTGACCTAAGTTATTGTCTTTAGTATTACCTTGGATAAGTACAGGGCATGGCAGGCCTTGTTGATTCAAGCTCAAACATATGCCTCAAACATCAGAACATCAGAGGACACTTAAAGGAGTCAATTTACTCAATATGACATCTAAAATGGAGGCCTGGTAGCAAATTCCTAATATGCCTGAAACACTGAATCACACTCCAGCAGCCCCAGCAAATGTGTAACTGCCAAGTAAGTGTGTAATCTGACTTCCAAAACTCTAATACTGGAGGTTATGGGCCTGTTCTTACAGGCAAGGGTAATGTCCATTTTTGGCACTTCTTGGAAAATGAACATTTAGGATTCCTCTTTCCTAATCTTGTTGGCCATAGGACCTCCTCTTCAACCCACCTATTTATTACCCTGATTCTGCATCATTTAAAAATTGTATGTGTAAATCACTGAGGCCAATGGCCAAACAGTTATCTTACTTGAGAAGTAGATATTCACGCCTCCTTTCAGATACCCACAAATAATACAAGCAATTCTCCAGTGCCTACTACATGCCATGATGGTAATGAGAACCAGCCAGTACCGCTTCCTTGAGAGTTAACTCCTTTTCATGATCTGTCTTTCCTTAAAAGACCACCTGTGCTCCTGTATCTCAATTCCAGTTCTCCTAAATAGCAGAAGGCAAGTGAGAGAGGATTGTAAGGACAATTTTCTTAAAATTGTGCCTTTCATTAGGCTCAGGTCTCATGGTTTGCTGTTCTCTGAACTCAGAAGGTAGGACTCTAACAGTTTGTTTTTCTCAGTTGTAGGCTATACTAGTCAATTCTGTGAAAACTAGTCAATTTCTGACTTGGCAATTCAATCTACCCGGATCCAAAATGTAATGCATTCTGTCATTAGAATTCGAAGGGTTTGTAAAGATCAACACTGCATCTGCTTCATGAGTCAGAACTAGACAGGGAGGGACAAGGGCACGAGGGAAAAAAAAAAAAAAAGGTATATTTCACTTGCTCTTATTCTGCAGACTCTGAATTTCATTGAGTGATAATCTCTCTTGCCATATTTTATTTATTTATTTTTAAAAATTTATTTATTTATTTGACAGAGATCACAAGTAGGAAGAGAGGCAGGCAGAGAGAAATGGAAGCAGGCTCCCTGCTGAGCAAAAAGCCCAATGCAGGGATCAATTCCAGGACCCTGGGATCATGACCTGAGCCAAAGGCAGAGGCTTTAACCCACTGAGCCACCCAGGCGCCCCTCTCTTGCCATATTTTAAACTTTGCTTTATATTTTCTACAGGGCAATCTTTCTTGTAAAGAATTAAGTTATTTGGGGGAAAAGCTGGGAAGGCATTTTCAGAGCTTTCTCAAGCTTCCATATTTAAAGAGTCACTGTGATGCTTGTAAAGAGATTTAAGAGTGCTGTTCAAAGGGATCTGATATAGTGAGAGTAGGTGGAGAATAAGGTGGAAACAGAAATCTACTTTTAAAAATCAGCTTAGGGGCGCCTGGGTGGCTCAGTGGGTTAACGCCTTTGCCTTCGGCTCAGGTCATGATCCCAGAGTCCTGGGATCGAGCCCCGCATCGGGCTCTCTGCTCCGCGGGGAGCCTGCTTCCTCCTTTCTCTCTCTCTGACTGCCTCTCTGCCTACTTGTGATCTTTGTCTGTCAAATAAATAAATAAAATCTTTAAAAAAAAATCAGCTTAAATATTTCTAATGAAGATTAGCAGACTAAAACTTAAGCAAAAAAGTGTTTGCTATGTTTCTAAATAAATTTCAGCATATTTTATGGAACACTGAAACTTTTAGTCTCAGCAAATTTAATAATCTCGCCAGAACTATATTCATAAAATTCTGCAGTTTTTCTTACATATGAACCAGAGCATTGTAGAAAAACAGTTTAAAAAGTGTTAAAAAGAGAAAAGTTACAAACTTTTCTATGAGTATAACAAAACTCCTTGTAAATAAAAATTCCAATTAAAAATGATGCTTTCCCTAAAAATCATTGACAAACTGCTGCACTAAAAATAGTGTATCTTGAGAATTAGAAATAATAAATTTCAGGACATGAAAAATGCTAGAACTTAATGTAAGTCAATTACTAGATGAAATGAAATCTGAAAATTTCACAAAGTTGAGAACTTCTCAGCATAATGACATCTATTATATTTTAAACAAAGCTTGGCAACTCATGCATATCGTACCCTTAGGAAAACCTGCAGTAGAAGGCATTTGTTTTTGCCTCCCTACCTGACCCCCCCAGCCGTAGTTCCCAACACAAGAGTTTTGACAAATTTATAGGTATGATGGGTTAATGATCTGTGAAATACTCTTTCAACAGTTTGAAACAATTTTCTTTTTTAACTTTCTATTAACAAGTTTATCTTCTCTATTTCTTCACTTATTAGTCATTTGCTCTGTCTTTCTGTAGAACCAGTTCTACCTTTTGCTTTTTTGGTTCCATGTGTGGGAGTACATTGAGATACTATGATAGATTAAAGAGAGAGAATTAGGAAACCCTAGAGCTACTTTCCAGACCTGTTTGTTCAACCTTATACTATGTAATGCTATGGAACAAATTAAAAAATATATATGTTTTTACTTTATCAACTTACTTTATACACATTGTCTAATTTCATCCTCATAACATCTGAGGAGAGATAAGACAGGTAAAAATGGCCTCATTTAACTGAAAAGAAAAATGAAGCTAGAAAGATAGATTAATTCTGTTTTTTAATTAATACTATGAACGTGTTATATCAATATTAACTCTCATGCCTCTATCACTATGATTCTATATGTTTATATGTTTATATTCCATATGTTTATATTGTTTATAGATCAGGAACTTTTTTCCTTCTTTCAAAGTATATTGAAAGATATACAATGCACAACAGAGTACATAAATGCTTCCAGCTTCAACTGGAAAAGAATCAATATATTTCTCATGATAGTCTTTAATGGGAAGCAAGCTGGAAACCACTGACAGTGTGAAGAAAATCATAATAATTCTGACTAGAATTTTTAGAATGGACAAAAGGATGCAGAACTCTAATTGAAATACAATGGCAGCTACTTTTTATTTACTTTTTAAACTGTGGAGCCAAGCTCTGGGTTCTAGGAATCCACAAAATATAGGATGGAGACTTTAGTGTCATATTTTTCTCCTCAAAGGTGAATATCAATTTATTTTCTCTGAGATATTTTGCTTGGGGATGGGAAATAACTGAAAAGGAAATAAACCTCATTTTGCTCTTTAGGCCACAGGAAATATACCAAAAGGCAGAAAAAGCAAGAGGCAGAATGTAAAATTAGAAAAATGGAATATTAAATTAGGAGAAGGGCATAATATTCTGACTTCAGCACAGGGGTGGTACCTATGTATTTCCCAAGACCTAATCTGTATGAAGACTTTCTTAAAGATGGAATGGTCTGTAATAGCTATTTCAAGACTTCCCAAAAGGATAATTCTCTACAGTGTTGTCTTTTGCCCTTTCAATTGGATAAATCAAAATATCTTTCTGAACATGTTTCAACTATTCTACTATAATATAAAAAAATGTGAAACTTCTGTTTTTGACCTTTTCAACCAGAAGGTTCTGGAAGTATGAATATTGTTATTTCTTCAGCTGATGAGGCATTTAGTTAAACAGAAAGATGTTGATCTTGTCTTATTTCTCACCAAGGATTTATTGGGTTGAGATAGTGAAGCCTGGCAAGTTCACTTTTGCCCAGTGCAAGCTGAGAGTTGAGTGGTTCTTATTTTGATCAATTAGCTTGCAGAAAACACAAATAGACCAGGGCATTCCGTGTATGTAAATACAGAAAAAAAAATTACCTAAGACAGTGAAAAATTTTACTTTTTTTTTTTTTTTTTTTTTTTTTACTTTTCAGCAACAAAAGAAATCTCTAACATATAACTTTAATGATCTCCCACAGATAGCATGAACAAGACTCTGCTAGAACACTACTCTCAGAATAACATTTCAAATAAATTCAGAATACAGGGATGTCACATCTTTGTGAAAGAAATCCTCCAAAGCATTGTTGTTCAAAATGTGGTATCACTTGGGAGCATGGTAGAAATGCAGATACTTATGCCATGCTCCAAACCTATAGGACCAGAATGTGCATTCATAAAATAAAGTTTATGAATGCAGATTTGCAAGAGGTTCTTATGTTAAATCTCCTGGAGAGAGACACTGTTCTGGGGAAAAAAAAATGCATTTTAGGATACATAATTTGATACACAGTTTAACTGAACCTCTATCATAGCACAACTAATTAGCAAGGTATTTTTGGAGTCATTTTGGAATGAATATCTGTTTTTGAATCTCTGACTGAAAGCCAAATCTACATAACATCAGTTTATTTAGGTGATGTTCTAATAATCCAATTTCCTTTATAAGGACTTCACACAGTACATATGTATACATGATTAAACTCAGTTTATGATGCATATTTCAAGTATAATAATAAATATGGCCATTTTAAGTATATATGCATTTATATTGTACTATGTTTTGGCTGATAGAAAAAAAATGAGTAAAATATACTTATTAATGTCAGAACTTGGTATACATACGACGTGTGATTATAGCGAAGTTTCTCAAAGGTAAGTAGATGTAATTAACAGTCAAAAACAAAGGTAAGAAAATGCTCCTATAGGTGTTTAGATGTCTTGAAACAATTTTTCTCGAAAGGTGAACTTAAGACCAATACACTGGGATCACCTCAGTTACCTGTTCTTGGTGCAAATACTTAGGCTCCTCAACAAGCCTACTAAAGCAGTTTTTGTGTATGGGATCCCTGAACTGTTTTTTTTTACCTTCTTGCTGATTCCTAAGCATATTAAATTTGACAAACATTGACTAAAAAAAAAACATATTGTTATATCATACAAAACAAACCTATGTCCTCGTCATTGATAGTTGGTTGAAAAAGAATTTTCTCAGCCAAAAAAATGATCCAAATAGGTCTTTAAAATATCCCAGAATACCACTTCCAGAGACAAGTCATGATCTCTGCTCTCTATGAATTCTGATTCTTTCTAGTATTTTCACTTTATGAACTTTATGGGAATTTACTGCTGTGTGAATTCCTACTGGGACAGACAGAGTATACTGCCTGACTTCTTTCCTTCTTAATGGCAGTCTCTCTTTCACAACCCTGCTTTCTTTCGTTTGACTGAACACTACAGGAAATTTTTAGAGATACAATATCCTCTTAGACCAAGTAGTTTTTAGAATTGGCACTTAAAAAGGGAGAGACTAAAACTATGGAAAACTACGGAAACTTGGTTTCAGTTACAACCTGTCAATTAATGTAACCTTGGGGAAGATCACTTAACCTTTCTCTTCCCAAATTTGCAACATGTAACACCTAGACTAGAATATCCCAAATATCCCCTCCACTTCTAGCACTCTAAGATTCTAAAAATATGTATTGAAATCTTGATCCTTAGAAATCATGTTTTAAATAAACTAATTCTGTTAAGAAAATAGGGGTTGTTTTCTCTATGTTCTTAAAATACCTCACAAAAGAAAATTCTTTTAGGATGATTTATATTAGAAATTTTCAGTATAGACTTTTTCAGGTGTCTCCTTTTTAAGCAACATATTTATATCCAGTTACTGCTTGAGCTAGGTAACTAGTGGAAATTTCTCTGGAGCTGAAGGTGCTGAATTTCTCCAATAACCACATTTCTGATCACATGAAGTACAAGGTTGCAACCTCACAGCTGTCTACCACAATACAAGGTTTACAGTGCATTGAGTTCCTTTTTTTTTTTTTAATAATTATGTATGCCTTCAGATTAAAAATCCCTCCAATAACCTGGGCATGGAGCTCTTCAAAGGACAAAATTTTAGCCAACTTTTCCATACATGAGGGAGAATGGGCTACAATTTTCCCATCTTATAAATAATTTATCATCTTTACCACTGCGTTTTTTATTACATAGTACAATTTGAAAAAGAGTTGCTTGTTTTTCAGTTTCCTAAAAGTTAATCGCAAGATTATTCTAAATTCTTTATTTAAAAGATGCCTAGAAACCTAGAAAACTCCTTACAATACTCTGGGGCTGCTGCATGACCAGGACTGAGTTCCAGGGCTTTCCCTCAATCCCCCCACCCCCATAACAACTCCGCCATTATGGAAAACAAGAAGGAACACAGCAACATGGAAATAGAGGAATTCACAGAGGAATTCAAGATCATCCCAGCGAGAATAAGCAGAATGACAGCAAAATGTTTATTGGAGGCTTGAGCTGGGATATAAGCAAGAAAGATCTGACTGAATATTTGTCTCGATTTAGGGAATTTATAGACTGTACGATTAGAACAGATGTAGTGATTGGAAATCAAGAGGATTTGGATTTGTGGTTTCCAAAAATGCTGCTAGTGTTAATGAGGTTTTGGAACTGAAAGAACACGAACTTGATAGCAAATTGATAGACCTCAAAAGGACCAAGATTTCAAAGGGAAAGAACTCTCCAAAAAGGTTTTTATGGGTGGACTGAGCCCACATACTTCTGAAGAACAAATTAAAGAATACTTTGGAGAGATTGAAAATATTGAATTCCCACGGATACAAAAACAAACGAAAGAAGTGGATTTTGTTTTATCCCACACACAAACGAAGAGCCAGTAAAGAAATTGTTAGAAAGCAGATATCATCAGGTTGGTTCTAAGAAGTGTGAAATCATAACTGCACAACACAAAGAGGTATATAGGCAGCAACAGCAATAACAAAAAGGTGGAAGAGATGCTGCAGCTGGTGGACCAGGTGGTACTAGTGGTCATGGGTGAGGTCAGGGCCAAAACTGGAACCAGGGATTTAACAACAATTATGATCAAAGATATGGAAATTACAATAGTGCCTAAGGTGGTGATCAAAACTATAGTGGCTATGGCAGCTATGACTATAGTGGGTATAACTATGGGAACTATGGATATGGACAAGGATATGCAGACTACAGTGGCCAAAAGAGCACTTATGGCAAGGCACTTGGAGAGGGTCACAATCACCAAAACATTTACCAGCCATATTAAAGGAGGATACTGGAGAAAATAGGAGGAGACTGCTAAAGTTAACCCCGCTTGCAAGATGACATTGAAGATTGGTCTTCTGTTGATTTAAGATGATCATTTTGTAAAAGACTTTCTAGTGTACAAGACACAACTGTGTCTAACTGTATATGCTGCCAATCAGCTTCCTTTTCTTTGTCTTTTGTTATGTGTTATGACTCGATTTGGATTTGTGTTTATACAAATTTTATTTGTGTGATCTCATGTTAAACTTTAAATAAATGCTCCCTTATGTGATGGTAAAAAGTTTTTTAAAAGCTGCTTAGATAATCATTACAGGGCCTTTAGTGATTTACTGTCTTTATATGAGCCTTCAAATTTATCTTTTTGCCTATATTTTGATAATTTTGCCATATAAAATATATCTACATATATTTATATATATTTATTTATTCTCATTTAACTATCAACATTTTCATCATGATTGGTTAGTCATGTTATCTAGTCTTGGGACTTCACAATTTTGCTCAAAAATGAATAATCATGGCCTTTAAATGGACTAAATGGAGATGGTTGAATTAGAAAGCATGGAGCCTTCTATGCAGGAGTTGTACTTGTGTGAGGGTCTCAGTTTCAACTTCTTGCCTCAAGTGGACAGTCTTTTCTTCTATCTTTGCATATGTTTTAGAATCTTTTGGTTAACTTTTGGTTAATCTTTTGGTTAACTCCTTCCTTCCTTGGGACTGCTGTGGCATTGGCTTACATGCTCAGCATTTGGGTTCTCAGCAATTTCTTTGTTACTAGCACAGAGTCTTCTCCCATTTTTCTTGTAAGTCCAGAACATTATTTTAAACATTGCTTGGTGTTACTCAGTATTTCCAGCTTTTTGAAAGAGACGTTTACTTTATCTTTTTATAAAATATACATATAAAATTTTACATATATTTATACAAATTATGCATTTATATGTACACTAAAATAGAGAAAGATACACATAACCCTGTTTGAGCATGGATTATCCAGGAGAAAATTTGAAGATAAACATGAGATGGTGACTGTATCTGAGATGTTACACTTCTACATTATTTAAACTGTTTATAAACAGGAATACTTATTGAAATTTTAACAAATTTTAAATATAATCAATGCAGGCATACAGTTTTATAAAATCAGACTATAAGCACACTGAAGAGGAAATGTGTGAATCTCCCAACTTAAAGACAATATTTTAATTCACAAAGAATGTAGAGATCATGATATACAATGTCTTCAGAACTGTGATTCACAGTTTTAAGAATTCTGGTGGAGACTAGGAAAGATCAGATCTATAGATATTTGTCCTATTCCCTTTCAATTGGTAAATCCTATTTAAACTCCTCCTGCCCCCAGGCCTTCTATCATGTACTACCTAAAGAACAAGACTATAGCTAAACTTGAGCTTGAAAATCATTTAGCTGGACCAGTGTTAGAAGATCCAGTTTTTCTCCTTGGTCTTACAGTTCTATTTACTTGGAACACAAGATCTGTTTCCATGTGATATATATTTCCGAAGGTAGGACTATGTCCCCATATTTCTCCACAACAAACGCATGAATAAAAATGAACATTTTATGTTTTTATATTGTTGTGCTCATAAGTCTAATTTTTAAAAATTTTCTGACTTCAGTTATCATTTTAATAATTGTAAGTAGAAAGAATTGATCAAAACATTTTACATTTAATACATTTAGATAATTTGTAAATGTCTAAAGTTCAGATTAATTCGAAGTGACTCACTTAATGAAAATGGATGTTGGGTATTTTTCTCATCAATTTATATTGAGATGATAATTTCTAAATGCTGAAATGAGTAAGCACCAAGAAACTTTTGAACATAAATAATTAAATGCAAATAAAATAATTTTTCCACAGTAAAGTCACTTAATACTTTAAACTTCTGATTTATATGCCAAGAAAAAAAAGAAAAGGAAAAAAACCCAACAAGGTTATTTATCATTAAAAATCATTTTAACGATCTCTCCACTGACAACTAGATTAAGTCTTCTTCAATTTTATTGAAAAAAATGCACTGGAAACCACCTGATATGCACATTGATTTGTTACATAGGCCTTAAAGTAAAATTAGACACCAGCATTTTTATTTGTTGCCTTTTTTTTTCTCCTTTTGCATTCCATTAGTGTTTAAGGTAAGAGAAAAGTGATAATAAAAGAAGTCTTGAAAAGAAAATCTGATTCATGGGGATTCCCTCTTTTAATGATGCTAATTAATTGTTTACATTTACTATTGAGAAAGGTTTTTGTTTGTTTTGTTTTCTGATGACTATACATGTGTCTTCCACATTTCTAATGTTCCTTCGGAGATTCTGTGTCTGAACTCCCCCTCCTGTGCGCTCACACAAGCATACATGTGCATGCATGGGCGTGTGCAGACACACCTCCATCACATCCAGTTCAGAACTACATTTTATAATCCAGGAAACTTGTTATTTGACATTTAGAAGCTTATCCCCTTATTTTTGATTTTTATAATCAGCATTTCTGTTTCAGGTTGGGCCCTGTGAAGGATATAGTTTGCTCCCAGGAATTTACTGCTCATATCTGCTTTCCTTAATTCCTGAAAATGCCTTTTGGTAAAGTTTTCATTTTAAAATCATAATTGGGAGTGTTAAAAATAAAAGTACTCTTGCATTTAAGAATGATCTTATTTTATTTAAAGATGGAGTTAAAATTGTTTTTTTTTCTCTAAATGCTTATGACTTGAAGAGACAAATTAAATTTCTTGAATGTAAGTAAACTTCAAATTCAAACTTCAACATTATGCTGCCAATCATCTTCCAAATAATAGTGAAGAGGAATAGGGAATTTGTTTGGGTGTAGTGGGAGGCAAGAAAACTGAATAGCAAAAGGGACTGCTAAGTAATATGGCTTCTCACCATCCCTAGAAGGATTTAGTGATGCAAATGTAGGAACAGTCATTCTTACCATCTATGCATCATCACAAAAACGTGGTATACATATCTCTTGTTGGTTCTGTTTTGTTTTTTGTTTTTGTTTTCTAAAGAACTCTGACAAATGCATGGCTGTTCCCTGGTTGTTTAGAGAAGTAAAAGTGCTCCTTCAGCTAGTTACAGTATATGAAACAACCAAAACATGTGCATCCTTTTTGGAACCACTTGGTTGCAGTTTTACAAATTTCTACAGGGTGGTAAGGTAATAATCCACCATTCTGATTAATCAAATTAAAGTTACATAGGTATTCAGGCATTGAACTATCCAAGAACTAGCAATGTATAATGAGTTTCAAGCATATGGCAAAATTCAAATCAGCATTTACATATCAAACAATTAGTAGTGTTTAAATAAGAACTGCCAAATTGTTATTCATTTCATCTAGTTAGTTATTTTATAATTAAACCCCATAGGATTCAAATACTTTAGGTCACAAATGAGGAAATGAATTTAAAAAAATTTCATTGCAAAATGTGATCTATTATAGTAGCTCCTTAAGAGTGAGACATGGTGTAATATAAATAGTTTGTGAAAATTAGCTATAATTATTTTTGTATCCATGTGCCTCCATTTGCAGTTCTTCCCACGAGAAAGTATTGTCTGTTTCCTGACCCCCTGAAGTTGGGTTTCAGTTTTCTCTCTCAAAACACTGACTACCAACTGAACAAGTTCTGGCTAGCCTATTGAGTAAAGAAAAATTTTTGGAGGAGAAATGAGTTGTCAATCCTGAGGCCTTCTTATGTTAGCCAACCCCAACTAACCTAGCAGCTGACCAAAGAAGCATGAGGGAGCACAGTTGAGATCACAATGGCCTGGCTGAGCCAAATACAAACTGCCAATCTATGGAATAGTATGATAAAATTTCTTTACTTTATTCCATTCAATTTTTGCTCAGTTTATTATATACTCATTATCAATGGCAATAGGTGTCTGATATAGCAGGGATTTTTCCACTGACCTGGTAATATTTTGCAGCCATAAAAAAGAATGAGATTATATCATTTGTGACAACATGGTATGGACCTTAGGTTATTGTGCTAAGAAAAGTAGACTAAGAAAGATAAATGCCATATGATTTCTCTCATAAATGGAGTCTAAAAAACAAATTAATAAACAAAAATTAGAACCAGACCAATAAACACAGAGAACAAACTGACAATATTATGGCAACCTGTTTTATAAAATGCTTTTTTATCATCAAATAAGCTCATCTTTGATCACATTTTCTATAAGTTGTCAATTTTCTTTTATATGACTATATGGACTATAAAATATGTTTCCTAACTACTATTAAGTAGGAATTTTTCTTGCAGAATACATTCTTCATCCATTTTATCCATCTTAACTTCTTTTTCTATTTTTCTTTCTCGATGCCTCCATTGTGCTGTAGTTTTTTTGCATGCTTCCCACACCTTTCAACAATCTGTTACATAAAGTTAATTCATTATTTAATTTGTAATTCAATTTATTACTAGAATTATCATTCAAATTAAGTTGTTCATTGTATATCCAGTCCTTCTAAATGCACAGGAATAGTGTGGGAGACACCTTTTTCCTTTTAACCTCTGGTTATAAAGGACTTTCTCTTATTACCAGGTCAGTGGAAAAATCCCCTCTATATCAGTTACATTTCACCAGAGGGGAGGGAAGAGGAGGATGGGCAAAATGGTGAAAGGTAGTGGGAGATACAGGCCTCCAGTTATGGAATGAATAAGTCATGGGAATAAAAAGCACAGTGTAGGGAATATGATCAATGATACTGTAATAGTGTTGTATGTGGCAAAGGGTAGCTACACTTGTGAGCAGATCATAAAATATAGACTGGTTGAGTATGAGTTCACTATGTTTTACACTTAAAACTAACCTAATATTATGTGTCAACTATACACAAAAAGGAATTTAAAAAAGATATGGCATTATTTTATGAGTGCCTTTAACATTGGGACTAATAACAGAAGGGATATTAAAATAGTTGTAGGATTTCAATTATAAAGCCTTCTAACATAACCATGGTAACATTCTTCTGGAAATTCTAATGGACTTCATATCAGATAAAAAATAAGAGTATAAATATTAGAAAGGAATAGAAATCATGATTTTCAGATAATATGATAAAATATTTAGAAACATTAGAGAACCAACAAATCAACTATTGTAATTAGCACAAAATTCAGTAAGGCGGCTGCATACAAATTACTGTACCAAATTTTCCAACATTTATATATATAAATACAAACTAATTATAAAATATATTAAAAATCTCAAGGTAATATTAGGTGACATTAGATAGGCTCTGTTTTAAGTGCTTTGTATAACTCATAGGTCTTATAATAAATATTCTTATTATCCTCAATTTGCAGGCGAAGAGACTGAGGCTCAGAGAATTAAATGGGCCATCACCACATAGCTATTCAGGTGGCAACAAGACCCTGAACCCAAGCTGACTGACTCTAGAATCTATTTCCTAAACTTCCTATACTGTCCCCTCATCTCAACCACAAAGGCAACACAAAATATGCAATACCAAAGCCAAACTTAAGGACTTTTCAGGATTCACCAAGAAAAAATAAAGTGGTCATAAGAACATAACTGGAAACACGGAGTGCAGACACCATATTACTTTTGTCTAATTTCCTATCCTTATAATTAGCGCAGAGCTGGGAACATTTATTAAGCACTTAATAAATGTTAGTGGACATATAAACTGATATTTAATATTGCAGCAATGTAGGAAAAAAGCATTCTCATTTGCTGTTGGTTGGGTGTACATTTGCATAACTTTGTAAAGGGAAGTTTTACATTAATGTTTATAATTGGAAATGTGTGTGCTCTTTAACCAGGAAATTCTCTGTTTATAATTTTATTCTACATAAATATTCTACACTATGTAAGCATGCCTTTGGCACCAAAGAATTGAAAACTTGATAAACTGTGCCTTAAAAACAGAGGTTTGTGTTTTCCACATATAATCAGACATAGACAATGTTTGTTGTTGGTGAAGCAGTTTCACGATCTACCTAGTTCTGAGGCTCTATCATTCTTTTCTGATAACATTAGCATCTTGTGTCTTTCTCCCTCTACTTGTTTCTTTATAATTTCAATATGCCAAACTCAGCTGCAAGTACCAAGTCTGGTTTCCAGAGAGGAGGAAGGGAAAAGGACAGCAGCATTACACTGTCTTTTCACACCTGTCACTTCTTTTAGAGAGTAAGCTATCTTTCAAAGTAGCTTCTCATAGATTTATATGGTCTGTGTTTAGAAATGAGTTACTCTAAATGCAGCACTTGATCTGGCTTTCAGCTCCCAGCTGATACTGGCTACCAGGCTCTCAGGATCAATGCCTGAATACATATGTAAAATAGCTAGCCCTGTGCTATCTATAGGATAAGAAAAAAAGCTAGAAAAACATCTCGGTCATTAATGACAGGAGATCAATGATCATATGGCGATATACAGAGAAGAAAGGAGAAGGAAAAGTAGGAGAAGCTGCTTTATCACATACTTTAGACATTGGGTGAAGCTTTGCAATAGCTTAATAGCTGACCTTTTAAAAAAAAATTCTTTTTTCTTTTTTATTTTTTTAAAGATTTTATTTATTTGAGAGAGAGAGAGTAGGCAGAGAGGCAGGCAGAGAGAGAGGGAGAAGCGGGCTTCCCTCTGAGCAGGGAGCCCAATGCGGGCTCGATCCCAGGACCCTGAGATCATAACCTGAGCCGAAGGCAGAGGCTTTAACTCACTGAACCACCCAGGCGCCCCTACCACCACCACCAATTTTTTTTTTTTTAAGACTTTAGTTATTTGAGAGAGTGAGTGAGCAGGAGCAGGGGAAGGAATGGGGGCAAAGAGAGAGGAAGAAGCAGATTCCCTACTGAGCTAGGAGCCCACTGAGAGGGAGCCTGGGCTCTATCCCAGGACCCTGTCATCATGACCTGAGCCCAAGGCAGATGCTTAACTAATTGAGCCATGCAGGTGTCTGCAGTAATTGATCTTACCTCTTTGTTACGATGATAGAAAAAAAGCTAAAATTAGGTGAATATAGTAAGATATTAAAAAGCATAAATGATATTCTCATACTCATTGTGTTTTTAAAGTGTACTATTTCCCATTAAATTTTAGCTCTCAAGACTGCAAACATCAGAAATATCTCAAAAGTATCTCGGAGCCAGTATGGTTTGGCCCGTGGTATACTGCACAAAGACACAGTGTCACAAGCTACTGAACATGGGGAATTGATACCACTAATTAAACACTGATACATATACTTCTTTTTCTCTCATCTTCCATCTTCCTTACCCCAAAATTATTATTATTATTTTTTTTGGCTAGCTGGGATTTTTAGGTTAACAAGCTTGCCTGTATATTTGCATTTTCAAGTTTTAATCAGCAGTATTTATTACTTCAATATTTACAAACTAAAAAGAACAAAAAAATACAGTGTTCTATTGCTGCTTTAAAAAGAATAAAGTTTTTCTTCCCATCTATAAATATTCCAACCCAAACTGAACTAGTCCTAGAAAGATAGATTCCTAAGTCCATATTTTAGCATCATAAATTGATGGTAATCTGAGGCATGGTCCATTAGATGTGATTTATGCTTCTCATTAAATATAGCTATAACAATATTTATTTTTGGAAAGAACAATTAATAGTAAACAAGTTTACTCTGATGGAATTTAGATTCTCTATAAATAACACTTCTATGGAACTTCAGCACTTCTGTTTCTGTAATACTAATTAGTAGACCAACTCATGGTATGTTTTGAAATATCTAACAAACAACTTGTTTAATATTCTTTGTCACAAACTAAAGCAATGCAAAGAAGTTATAAAAAGCTGTATAAAATATCATTAAAATCCTGAAATCAAAAGAGTCTAGGTTTGAGAGAAATACAAATGTTTCTGAAATATAACATTTTCTTTTCTTTTCTTTTTAATGATTAACATGATCTTAACAGTAGTCATGCCTGAAAATTGTGGTATTTTCCACAAGGAAAATTTAGCCGACTACAGAGTCATACTAACATTGTGTGGTATAGTACATTATGATTCAGAAAATATTCATCTTCCGTGGCCCCTTCTATGAGAATATTTTATTTCTCACCCCATGGATGTTGCATTTGGCTACGTGACTCACTTTGGCCAAAAGAATGCTAGGGCCTATGACATATGGATACATCCAAGCATATGGATACATCTGTCCTTGAAGGATAGGTTTGTTCTCTCTTATGCTCCCACCCACAGACTTGAGAATTTCACTTCCTCAATAAGGTATGATCTTTCAGTTTGGATCTAAATATCAATTTAGAGCTAACTCACATCTTGGAGGCAAACCTAATTGAACCACTACAGCTTAGCAGAGTCAAGCCAAGATGCAGCTGATCTATAAACCCAAAAGAAGTGGCTGTGCCTTTAAACCACTTATTTTCTAGGTCGCTTGTTATGCAGCATTGCTACAACCAAAAGATAACTTACACATATGGTTAGCGTCCCAGGCTGGTGAGTAAGGGGAACATATATAGTCAAAATCACTTGGAAATTTTTCAACCTTTTATTCTGAAATGTTTTTAGAAATAAAAATTAAAACACATTGTAGTTTGTGTAAACACCCCTATAATATGTCCAGAAAGTGTACATTTCAAAAATATATAAAATAATGTGTATGCAAACTATAATTTTATACCACTACATTTCAAACATCAGAAATGCACATCCTATGGAAGAAACTTAGTGAAAATAATTGAGGAGTAGCATGACTTCAGTGTCATTAATACTCATGGACATGCATTCAACTAGTAGGATTGCCTTCCTAATAAATGGCTATTTTCCTATTTTTTCTTGCCAGAGTGTGCATCAAAACTCCTCTAAATAACTCTATACTTAACATGAGATCAATAAACATGAACTAATATTTTCATGTTTTTTGAATCTTATTTAAAAACATGTACACATTCAAGTATGTAATCATAGTTTTATTAAATGGTATTACTGCCAAGAATTATAATCCACATGTAATTCAATTTTAGATTTTATTCCTAAAAATATTTTTTGGTCGTATTTCATAGTGATCTGTGTACACAATATAATTTCAGTCAAAAGCACAATATGATATTTCATGAAACTATTAAGATGATTCTGATGTTTTTATAAGGATCAAGAATAGGAAGAGAACAGACATAAGAATTACATAAGTCACTCAAAAAGAGCAAGGTGCTTGTAGAGGGTCTCCTTATAGGATATAATGATATGATAAAGATCCAGTAAGAAAACGTGGTATTGACACAAAGCAATACAATAGTAAATGGCCTAAAACCAAACTGTTTCATATATGTAAATTTGATTCAACAGAGAATCCATTGTAGATCAGAAGGAAAGGATGAATTATTCAATAAATTTTGCTGGGTGAATTGGTAAACCATAAGGAAAAAATGTAATTTCAATCTCTGTATATTTGTCATACAACTTTAGATGGATAGAGAAGTAAACGTGGAAGATAATTTTTTAGTGTTTATAAGAAAATATAACATTTTAATGACAAAATTATAATAAAAAATATCAACCCAGGCAATGTAAGCTAAACAATTTCCAGAGTTCAAACAAGTCACAGAGATATTTAAGCTCCAGCCAGGCAAAGATGGGAGTGGAGATTCTTACTGATCACCTGAGACATTCCATAGAGCAAGGGCACACATATATCAAACATTAGTAAGCAGAGATGTACTACCACAGAAGTAAAGCTAGGGCAGGGGCAGATCTGGAGTAGCTTCTCTCTAGGAGTAATTTTTGCCATGCATCACCTTTGCACCCAGAGTTTATTATCCCCAAAGATACTCAAGGAAACTCTATGCACATTTCTGAAGCTCTTTTCCTGCATAGCTTCCTCTTTGGGGGGAAACTATCTGACAACATCCAGACCCATGAGCCAACTTTGGCTGTGATCTCAGGTTTTCTCACCTCAACAGCACCACCACCTGGAATTCCCCTCCACTGTAGTCTGGAGTTGCTCCTAGGAAGAAAACCAGGGCAGTCACTGGGCCCACCTCAACTGCCTTCTTTCCTTCTCAGATGACAGTACTTCACAGACCAATGCCCAAAAACCTTTTGTTTCACATTCTTCCTACAGTTTTCCAACTGTTTCTGGTGGTAGAGAAACTAAATTTTTACAATGATTATTTCCTCTGAAGGAAAAATAAGGTGAAGAGGGGAGTTTTATGTAACCCATCTAATAATAGTTATTTGATGATGGGCTTATGGATGTATTTTTATTTTCAAAACTCCTATATAATATACATAAACACACACACTTATATATTCATATACTGTTTTATCAAATATTACAAAATGTGAAAGACTAGAGGCAGGATAACAAGTTTGATGATTACCACATATGGGAGAGATAACACTCATTTGGACAGCCTAATGAAGGTGGCGGTGATGCATACAATGACTTTTATGACCTACTTTAAGGGCAGAGTTTCAAGACTGGCCAGTAGGATGTGGAGAAAGAGTTTAGAGAAAGGTAACTATAGGCTTCTGCCCCTGAGAAATAGGGTTGATGTTAGTGTTTTTGCAAATTTATGAAAGACTGAGCCATGCACAGATTTGAAAAGGGAATCAATCAATACTTGGATTTTGACACAGGAGTTTGACATGCTCCTAAGACTGTAAAGTAGAGATACAGTAAAGATCTATTGAGTGAGGTTGGGGTAAAGTATTAATTTGAAGCATTTGTGCATAAATGTGATTTCAACCTAAACACCTAGAGAAAAATCATCTAAGGAATAAGAATAATGATGTAGTCAGAACTCTTGTGCACTATTCCATACAGAGTTTCTATAGGGTGAGGAGTTAGGAAAACAAAAACAAAAACAAAACCCTGAAAAGCAGAGGACCATATAGAAGAAAAACTTGGAGAACGTGATACATTGTAAGTTTTTTTTTTTAAGATTTTATTTATTTATTTGAGAGAGAGTGACTGAAAGAGAGAGAGAGAGAGAGAGCACAAGCCAGGGGGAGAGGTAGAGGGGAAAATCAGACTCCCCACTGAGCAGAGAATTCAATGTGGGACTCCGACCACAGGACCACAGGATCATGGCCTGAGCTGAAGGCAGATGCTTAAATGACTAAGCCATCCAGGCATATGAAACACCGGAAATTTGGAGAGAGAAAAGAAGTTGCTAAGCAGTTTTCTCAGAAAACAGGTAATGAGGAAAGATGAGGAAAATAAATAAACTAGATCCCATTCTATGCCAGTCATTTTGGGGGGTGGGGGGACCGAATAAGGCATTTGACTGAAGTGCCAAACCTGTTTAAATGTGATAATAGAGCCAGTAAGACAAGACAAAAATTGAGAGTTTTGGAACCACGTAATTTATTATGTATATTAGAATTTAAGTTTGTAAACATAATAATTTATCGCTGATGGTGCTTACATTTATTTATTTATCATCTGGAGCTTTGTAAAGAAGCCAATTATTCACAGAGACAGGTTCCATGCATTATTATATAACTTTTTCGTTATAATGTGACTTTGTGAAACGGAGTCAGTCATTCAGATTATCAACTTATTCACCAACATAAAATCTATTTCCCTTGGTAGTGCTAATAATAACACAACAGTTCTCCTAAGGAGACAAACAGATTGTGCAAAGTCATTTACTTCTGCCTCCGTTAAAGGATGCTATAACAACTGTTATCTGCTACCTGAAATACCCCAAAGGAAAAGTTTTAATTTTAAAGTCTAAAACAACAGTCCATTTTTTTTTATCCACACAGAGGGGTATTGTTTATGCTCTCAAGGAGCCTCTTATTTTGGCTTACTGGAACGATGAACAAACAAATTTATGAATTTCCAAATAAACTTCATTTCTTTCACTGGTCAATCTATATGGCTATTTGAAATGTTCATCACAATGAACAATAAGAGGGCCTTGTTCTAAGCAAGTAGAAATTTACTTTCACTCATAGTGTTACATTCATTGCAACTAACATGTTAGCTTTTTAGCACTTTTTGTGTTTTATAGGCTGCTTAATGAGGTGACCTTACAAAGACTTAAAAATCAAAAAGTAAGAATGACGTAAAAGATGGTGAGCTCCTTGAGGAGCCTGGGTGACTCAATGGGTTAAGCCTCTGCCTTTGGCTCAGGTCATGATCGCATGGTCCTTGGATGGAGCCCTCCATCAGGCTCCCTGTTCAGGAGGCAGTCTGCTTCTCTCTCTCCCTGTGCCCCTCCACCTTGCTTGTGTTCTGTTTCTCCCTCATTCTTTCTCTCAAATAAATAAATAAAATCTTAAAAAAAAAAGATTGTGAGCTTCTGAAAGAAAAATAAATAAAAGACAGGACAGCTGAAGCAACTAGAAACAAAAGCTCAGAATCTCATGTCTGACTGGTGAAGGTCTTTCCCAATCAAAGCCAAGGAGAGGTGACTATTTTTTCAAATGTATAGACACCAACGCAAAGTGACAAAGAAAATGAAAATTTGGAAAACACAATAAAATGGATGAAATAAATCTCTATTTACCAAGCCTAAGAAATTAGATATCTAGGAGTTATTGACAAAGAATTCAAAATATGTATCAAGCTCAGTGATTTACAATACCAAATTGTGATTAAAATACCAAATAAAATTAAGAAAATGATATATGAACAAAATGAGAATATTGATAAAAAGAACCAACTAAAAAGAACCAAGCAGAAATTCTGTTTTATCTTCTATGAAATGATAACCAAAGAGAACAAGGGTTACTGTATTTATCATACAAAACAGATTTTAAGTTAAAATTTCTCACAACAACAAGGAAGACATATAACTATGAAAGAGCCAATTCATCCAGAATATATCAAATATATGTATGTGCATGTGTGTACACACACACACACCAGCATCCAAGCAACAAGTTCGTAAAGCAAACATTCACATATCTGGAGGGAGAAATAGATAGCAATATAGTAATAGTAAGAGACTATTACCTTATTTTCAACAGTAGATAGCACTTTCAGATAGAAAATAAATATAGAGGGGCGCCTGGGTGGCTCAGTGGGTTAAGCCTCTGCCGTCGGCTCAGATCATGATTTCAGGGTCCTGGGATCAAGCCCCGCAATCGGACTCTCTGCTCAGCGGGGAGCCTGCTTTCCTCTCTCTCTCTCTCTCCCTGCCTCTCTGCCTACTTGTGATCTCTCTCTCTCTCTCTCTCTCTGTCAAATAAATAAATAAATAAATAAAATCCTCAAAAATATAAAACAAAAGAAAGAAAATAAATATAGAACAGTGAACCTGAACAACCTCAAAGCCAAATAGACCTGATAGATATATACAGATTATTTTACCCAACAGCAGAGGATACACATTCTTCTCAAATGCCTATGGAACATTCTCTGACAGATCACATGTTACATTACAAAACAAGTTGAAATAAATTTATGATGATTGAAATACCAAGCATCTTTTCTGACCGCAATAGAATGAAACTATTCATCAAGGATGCCTTGGTGGCTCAGTCAGCTAAGCGTCTACCTTTGGCTTGGGTCATGATCCCGGGTTCTGGGATCTAGCCCAGCATCGGGCTCCTTGCTTAGCAGGGAGTTTGCTTCTCCCTCTGCCCGTCACTCCCCGTACTTGTCTTTCTCTTTCTCTCTCTCTGACAAATAAATAAATCAAATCAAATCAAATAAGCAGAAGAAAAGAGAAGAAAAGAAACTAGACATCAATAACAGAAGGAAAACCAGCAAAGTCACCAGTATATAGAAATTAAACAGTACACTTTTCAGCAACAATTATGCTAGTATAGTTCTGCCAGAACCTTGATTTTAGCCCCTCAAGACCCACGTCAGTTTTTCACTTGTAGAACTGTGAGATGAACATTTGTTTTAAGCCACCAAATCTGTGACAATTTGTTACAGCAGTAAAAGTAAAGTAGTACAGAGTTACTATCCATTCATTCCCACATTCCCATGTAACAGAAAATTTGTCTAGTGAACCTGACATAGTACTTCACTGTACTCAGAATCTTCACTATATAGAAACTGGGAAAACTCCTATGATTTATTAGATCCCATATAGGATAGGATATTTTATTTAAGAGTTTTGTTAGGAAAATGGTATTTTCTTTTTAAGAGCTTTAATTTCCAAATTTCCTAAGTATTAGAAAATAAAGACAATAGCAAGATTCCTTGTTCTAAAAATCAATGTATCAGAGAATGGAGTACATAATTCCATTTTGGCAAATCCTCTAGCCAAAATCCACGGAGCCTTCCTATTACCAAAATAGGTCATTGTGGGCTTTTTGCAGATGCTGCTGCATATGGTATTTATATAATATACTGAGAACCTCAGAAGCAGCTTTTGGAACCATTCCATATAAAAATGGATGATTGTATATTCCATGTTTAAGGCTCATACCCAAGAACTTCACTTATAACTTTATTCAATCACTATAGGACATTGCAGCTGGTGGGGGAAAAAAATGGAACTTTATCATTGCATAATGTCTTGCATGATAATACTTCATGGGTTTATATCAAAATGTAGAATCACTGAAAAATAATGTATGGCATAACATGCTTTAAAAAGTCATCAAGCAGTTTAGAAGAATAAGATTGATAGGAAACCAGTGCAATCTTCCTGCTGCATGGGAGAATTTCCCATTGCTAGGCTCCTACAGTTTGGACAACTTCTCTCTAGCTCTTGTAGTACCTGGTAGCCAGTAGCATCCACCACTGTCAGCTTTCATCAACAACTCTTTTGGAGAGCCTCTGATAAGTTATATACCCTTGAACCACTTTCTGTCACAACATAAATGTGAACTCACATCAGTTTGCACTGTGCGGCACCACAGTGACTTCTCTTTCAGTGAGTCATGGTTGTACATTCAGCATCGCTGTCTAGATCTCAACATGGGATAGGGAGCTATTCCTTGGGCATTCCCCAAGCCCTAGTGTAGTGAATGCTCTTTAAATCTGCTCTTTCTGTATCCTTTAGCTGTTCTTTACTTCTTCCTGGTCAATTCATTATTACTCTAGTTCCCTGTTAATATTAACAATTCTATATACATATATATTGTATATATTCTATTTTATGTGTGTATATCTATACACACACACAATTGTCTCTTTATATGTGTGTGTGTGTGTATAGAGTTTCTGTTTCAATCGGACCAGAACTAAAAAAATCATCCCAGTGGTTAGCATACCCTAGAGGCTCTACTAACATGAATCAAACAAGTAAATAGATGAATGAGGAATGCTCACTACTTTTCAAACCACCAGTGGTGGATGGGGAAAAGCAACAACAACAACAATAGCAACAGCAACAACAACAACAACAGCAAGAAATCTTTCAGGCATGATTAGGAATGGTTCATTGACAGTTTGGGCAATGTAGCATTTTGCACAAATCTCATAGCTATTTTTGTAATAGAACCAAGGAAATCAGAGACTGATAACAGCATTACTACATAATGCTTCTTTTTAGCCAGACTTGGCAATAATCTCAGTTGATTTGTGAGTAGAACTGCTACCAGCTAAAAAGCTGGCATGAAAAGTTATACCTTGGGGAGGATCATCTTAAGTTCTAGATTAAAACCACTATTCCAGTGCAATCACTGAAACTGATCTGGGGGAGAAGACGCTTATTTAACTACACCAAACAAATTATGTTTCAATAAGTTTTTGTTGATTTTTTTTCCTGTGCTATTTGAAGCACAAACTCAACTTCTGTTCAGAATTTCTGAAGTATCCAGCTAGTTGGCTTTAACCACAAAGTTGTCTGGGCATCTAGATGCCTCCTGATATTTCCAAATGAATGGAACATGTTTGCATACCTTGTTGGCCACAGGCTCATGGAAAGAGAGGAATTTCTAGCCTCTCAGAGTTAAATGCTTTGCTCTTCAATGTCATTTTGCAGAACAATACATTTTGGAAGTGCTGTCTCTAACTGTATTAAACAGTGATTGATCAAGGTATATCCCATCAGTTTATTTATAAATATTTAAAGGTAACATTTTCCAAATAAAATGACAAAATACAAGAGAAACACAAGAGAAAACGATGAGACAAATGTGCTGTGTACTCAAAATAAAAGGAGATGAATTCTCCAGTATATTAAAGACTGACAGGTAACATCAATAGTTAAATTCATATGATTGTCATAGAACAAATCACAATAAAGTAATGACTGAAGTTGCTGAGGCCTAAACTTTGAAACTGTTGATTGCTTTTATTTCATATCTTTCCCTTTATCTTTTCAGTTTTTTTTTGTTTTGTCTTGTCTTG
The DNA here is from genome assembly GCF_002288905.1 of Enhydra lutris kenyoni. Classification (NCBI taxonomy): domain Eukaryota; kingdom Metazoa; phylum Chordata; class Mammalia; order Carnivora; family Mustelidae; genus Enhydra; species Enhydra lutris. The sequence goes on along the minus strand of NW_019154088.1, from coordinate 40,423,998 downwards.
TTTTGTTTTGTTTTTTTGAGAGAGAGAGCGGAGGAAAGGCTAGAGGAAGAGAGAAAATCTTAAGCAGGCTCCAGACAGCACAGAGCTGGACATGGGGCTCCACATGGGCCTCTACCTCGGAATCTTAAGATCATGACCTGAGTTGGACGCGAAACAAGCTGAGCCACCCAAGTGCCCCTACCTTTTCAGTTTTATGTTAGCTTGCTGTTAACAGGTTTCCTTCCCTATCAAAGAGTAGAGAATTCTTACAAAAACTTTCTTAAGCAAAAATGGCATAAAGCAAAGAAGCAGTTACCACTAATTTATATGGAAAAAACCTGAACATCCTCAGATCTCCAAAAATAATCTCTCCTAGGCTTTTCTGAGATGTTAGGACACATCTTACTAATGGATACACAAGATAAATTGAGATAAAGCACAGGTGCTCATAGACACAGTTCAAAGCTATTGATGCTGAGATACTGAGCACAATTCCTAGAGAAAGAGCTTGGGAGAGCCACACTCACTGCTCAGGACACACACTGCCTCTATAAAAGGTCACTGAAAAACAAACACTGACCTCTATTTTTGCATTTCCTCTTTTTTCATAAAAGCAAAGTCCTCTTTGGATTTCTTTGGTTGACAAAAAAAAAAAAAAAAGGTACTAAGGTAAGCCTTTTGTGAATGTGAAGTGGCATAATATAAGCTTTCAAAAAGTAGGGAAGAGCTTTGTAGAGATTACTGTTTTCCATTGTCTTGGGACATTACTAATAGTTCAATATGAAATATGACATCTACTGGTTAAAGTTTCCTAAAAAGAATCTAAAGGGAAAAACATGAAGGCCTTGAGAATGTTTGGGGGGGAAGAGATCAAAGAAGAGAGGAAAAGAAAAGTGGAGTTATAAAAGAAAAGAAAAGAACTACATTTCTAATTAAGAGCTGACATCATGCAGGACGCTTCTACAATTGAAAATAACCTAAAATTTTTGCATGTTTTTTGTTTTTAAGTTATATATCTTAGACATATGGAGAATCAGTGACATACTTTAAAACATTGTAGTAAGCTGGCTTTTGTTGTGTATAGTTCCTCATTCCCATTAAGGTGGGATTGAAATAAATATTTTCTTTCACAGGGAATGGAATTTTTGTCAGTGAGTCAATCAAAATTTGTATAAATTCAGAGGAGGACATTCCTCATTAAACGAACAATTTACATTCATATTTTAGGAAAGTACTCAATTTGTTACTACCACAGATATCTTTTAAAAGGCTAAGATACATAATTTTTATGTTCACTCTTACAACTACATTATGGCAAGTAAGAATGTAAGAGGAGATTATTATCAAAAAACATTTTTCAAGATGGCAGAAATATATATATATATACACACATACATACAATACATACATATAATGATTTACAAAGTTCTGACCCAAGTAAAGTCTAGAAATTTTTTCTCTCATCATTACTTTCAACTATGATCATTAAATCGCTATTTCCTGAACTATAAAATATATATCTGGATGATCTCATAGATTAGTTACTCTCTCATATTAAATATTAAAAAAACAATTGTTTAAAACACCAGTCTCACTGTTGATTTAATCCTATGCAATCACTCCCCTCAGGCATACCCAGGTGGTTTCTTACAGTAGCTGGAGTACAAAAATAGCATTTGTCACTCTTTCACTTCTCTTCTTGCTACCCCAGCACATAGCATAGGAAGAGGGTGGGTATCATGGTCTAATTCTGATATATAGTCTTCCTTTCTGTTTTGAAGATTCTTACCACTCTGGGATTGAGGTTGAGAAGAGTAATGTAATAGGCAGGTAACTTCATTTACAATCTGTTCATTTTGCTTTTCTAACAAGGTATCTGTTTTCACTCCTGCTTGTTTTGCTTATGTCTCCTTCTAGTGGCTTCAGCCCATGATATTCATGAATTTCTAGGAACCATGTTTAGCTTTACTCTGTTTCTTCTCTCTGTGGGAAGCTTTTTATAATGGAGCAGTTCTGTCTAAATATGGCTTCAGGAGTAGTCCATTATAAACCATCTCTGGGTTGTGTGCCACTTTTACTGGTACAACATTCCCATGAGCCATCTCTAACCCCAGACCCAAAAACAGGGCCAAAAGACCACTAAGTAGTTCTCACTGCCTTCTTCCCAGAGATGCCATAGATTCTTCTTGTTCCTCTGCTTTAGGTTTCTATCTCAAGCTACACTGCCTTTAAAAAAAAAAAGGGGGCACTAAACATGGAGTCCAGGAACATGTGGTGTCAGGTTACCCAAAAATCTCCCTTATAGTAGCATAAGTAAGATTCTGAAATTCAATGCTCACTTATCTTCCAGTAAGAAAATGAGATACCAGTCTCCTACCTTACAGAAACCTCCAATTTCTATATCTGTAAGGTAAATCCCTAACTATAAATTCTTACTCTGCTTGGTGAGGAAAGAATCTCACTTCTTTCCCAAGTAGGCAGTGTAAATAAAACCATTTTATTTCTCATCAGTGGTTATTTAGGACTTTCTCTCTTTTCTCCCCCTCCCTACTATTTTGATTACATACTTCAGTGGGAGTGGGATGGATTAGGAGAGTGAGGACAAAAGGAGTTCACCGTGAAAGACAGGGTTTAGTCTGGTTTTGTAAGTCCTGGAAGATAGTGTCTAGCTCCTTTTTTGAGTGGACTTTTAAAAATTATGTGGCATTGAGTATTCATTGCTTATGACTATGGACTTTAGTGCTATTTTAAGCATCAGGAGATGATTTCCTGACAGCATCAAGAAAATTCTCCACTCAATATCCTGTCACATACATATCCCTTCAACTTATGCTAGGTTAAACGTTTTTTAAATGTGTAACTTCTGTTGTTACTGGTCCTTACACTGTCTTTCATGCTTTGGTGAGTGGTAACATCACTTTACAGTATTTCTGGCCAGTTTAGAATGACCAACACTTCCAATTTTCTTATACTGCATGTCAAAAGTAATCAGCTGATATTCTCAGCTGTACCTTGACAGTGTCCAGAAACTGAAGATTTCCAACATGGAATATCTGTCCTACACTGGTTTAAGCTATCTTTAACTCTGTTCTGAATTACTGGAATAGCCTCCTAACCAGCATGGTTGCTGAAGCTCTAGATTTCCGTCCATCAGCCAATTCTCTGCAAAGCAGATAGAGTAATTCTTTTAAAACGTAAATCTCATATTTTACTTCATTAATGTATTTTCAAAATCCTCTAGGGATTTCCCATGTAATTCAGAGTGAATCTAAAGCCATTAGAGTCTGTCTCCCTACCCTACTTAGCGCTTTGTTATTCCTTAAATGGTTGCCACATTCTAGCTTCAGGACGTTTGCACTAACTCATCTTTGGCTTGGAATTTTATCTCCACGAATATGTACATGACTCATTTCCTTAACAGCATCCGATATCAGCATCAATATGAAACCATTCTTGATTCCCTTACTTAAAGTTTTAATTTTACCTTACCATCTTCATTCCTAACCTTTATCACTATTTTATTTTTCTCTGTAGGATGGATTACCTCAAGGCTTTTTATTTACTTAGCAAAAGAAATGTTACTTATTAATGACTGCTTACTAAATAATCACCAAATCTCAGTGACATCTTAACAATCAAATTTTCTTTTTCATGTGTCTGTGGTCAGCCCTAAGTTGGTTTTCTTGCCCTTTTTTGGTTGCCACTTATGTTCTGGTCTATTGTGAGTTTTAATTCTGTGGCCCTTGTTGGAGAAATAACCTGGAAGCTAACTGGAAGCAATTTTTCTTTGCAATGTCAAGTGACCTAAGAGGCCATATTTTCTAACAGGCATGCACACTGAATGTAGACACACATTTTGAGCATCTATTTGCATTATACCTACTAACATCCCATGGTCCAAATTAACCTCACGTGATTTAGAGCAAATTCAAGGGTGGGAAGATGCATATGGAGATGAATATACTCTGTCTATGGAGAAATAAGACTGTAATTTTTTTATTAATTATTGAATGCTATCACATATATGCAGATAGAATTTAACCAACTGCAATAGGTGAAAATATTTAGATCCCACAATTATAAAAGTATTCTACCTTCTAGTATGTTAATCAAACTTTATACAACTAAATCAGAAAAATATAAGAAATTTTAAGTTTCTACTTAAGTTTGTAATGATACTTCTTTTGACCCTGGCATTGATATTTGCCGTTGAAGGATACATGGGATTTAGAAGAGTGAAAGAAAGAAGAAAGTCTTCAGCAAGCAAAGTAGTTAAACAAAGGTTCAAAGGAATAAAAATAAAAGATTTTCAAATAGTATCTAAGTTTTCCCTTAGTCTCACTCCCCAAATAATTTAGTCCAAAACTGTTAGATAAGACTGGCAGGCACAGGCATTGCAGGAGTCCCAATAGGGGAAGAATGTCTACGTGGGTGAGAAAGACCATATGTTAAGATTACTTTTGAGAATATTCCATCCTGACTTTTTAGTTCTATTTTCCTTACTATTTCTTCTTTTTCACCCATGTTATTTGTCTTAACGTCAATGTTTCCTGATAAATTTGCCTATTGCACCTTATCATTCCATATATTTTCTGATTCATCATTTTGCTTTCTGCTTTAAGTTTACTCTTTCTCTGTGTGTTTATCTAGTTTATAGGAAAGGCTAGGTGAACCCTACCTTGGGAAGTCCCTTGATTCTTTGAATATTCACAAAGATGGAATTTTTGTTTTTGTTCTTAGTGTTCTGAGTGTAAACAGACAACCTTATGACATGAGAACATCATAACGCAAGTATATGTTAATTCTCCTTCCAAAATATTTCATTAATTTAGCTAGTAACTATGCTACAAGGGAAGGCAACTACAGGGTGATTATGTAGGCTGTTGGTCAGAGTAAGAGACAGCTGTTTTGCAGTCCAACAATGTTTGCTAATCTAATTATTAAGTTGTAGTAAAGTTATTTGATACAAGTCACATTATCCATTCATAAGGAATCCCTTATGAGAAGGTAGTAGCCATGGAGACAGTCCAAAGCTTCTAGAGGTGGCAAAGTAACTGCTAGGTACATTTTCACTTCAGAACATTGACAAATAGACACTCTACTCCACATTCTACAATTTCCTAGGATTGAAATAGTCCCTGTTTCTCCCATTTGCTCTGTGACTCCTCCCATACATATTTTGTATGAGAGAGAAATCATAACTCTATCTCTTCAGAATGTGTTAGTTTAAACTTATCCTTTGTCATTTAGCTTATTTTTAGTATATGCCCTAAATATACTTGAACGATTAAAAATGAAGACACATTAATAAATATATGAACACAAAAAAACAGTTAACCTTTGCCCATAGGTCATACAGTGAGAGCATAAGCACATTATTTAAAATTACTTGACATTGATAATAAAACTTGATTATACTCTAATTTTAGAGGGGTGTAATGAAAAGTACTGAAGAGGATGGAGAGATGTTTTTTTTTTTTTAAATTTATTTACTTATTTATTTTATTTTCAGCGTAACAATATTCATTGTTTTTGCACCACACCCAGTGCTCCATGCAATCTGTGCCCTCTCTAATACCCACCACCTGTTTCCCCCAACCTCCCACCCCCGGCCCCTTCAAAACCCTCAGATTGTTTTTCAGAGTCCATAGTCTTTCATGGTTCACCTCCCCTTCCAATTCCCTCAACTCCCTTCTCCTCTCTAACTCCCCCTGTCCTCCATGTTATTTGTTATGCTCCACAAATAGGTGAAACCATATGATAACTGGCTCTCTCTGCTTGACTTATTTCACTCAGCATAATCTCTTCCAGTCCAGTTCATGTTGCTACAAAAGTTGGGTATTCATCCTTTCTGATGGAGGCATAATACTCCATAGTGTATACGGACCACATCTTCCTTATCCATTCGTCCGTTGAAGGGCATCTTGGTTCTTTCCACAGTTTGGTGACCGTGGCCATTGCTGCTATAAACATTGGGGTACAGATGGCCCTTCTTTTCACTCCATCTGTATCTTTGGGGTAAATACCCAGTAGTGCAATTGCAGGGTCATAGGGAAGCTCTATTTTTAATTTCTTGAGGAATCTCCACACTGTTCTCCAAAGTGGCTGCACCAACTTGCATTCCCACCAACAGTGTAAGAGGGTTCCCCTTTCTTCACATCCCCTCCAACACATGTTGTTTCCTGTCTTTCTAATTTTGGCCATTCTAACTGGTGTAAGGTGATATCTCAATGTGGTTTTAATTTGAATCAGGATGGAGAGATGTTAATTTCAATTTGATCTCTGTCTCCACAGAATCAATGTTTTATGGTTCAGGGGCATTTTAAGTCTTCTTGTTCAATTTTATAAGTTTTATAATAAAGAGGATAAGTTACTTATTTTAGAGTAATAACCTCATTGTCTTGACTCCCAGACTTTCTACCATACTACTTATATCATTAAATAGTTGTGGTTTGTTTTTTTTTTTTTCATATGGGTCATAATTCCTGATCTTTAGCTTAAAAGATAAAGTCTAATTTAGTTTTGATTGTCCTTCTTAATGTATTTTTTATACTTGATATCTTCCTAGACTGCATTCAGGACTTCACTGCTTATAGTTTTATATAAATAAATCCTTATTGATTTTTCAGTGTGATGGGGTACCCCATTTGTGTCATCTTTCTTAGGTTGTTTTATTTAGTCCTTTCCCCTTTTTCAATTTTTTGAGAGAAAAAAAAAATTTCCAATCTGGGTTGGAAAACCTCTCCAGTGACATGCCTAATCTCTATCACTTTTCTTTAGGTTCACTATAATATTCTTACATTTGTCTCAACAAATATCATTCATAACATCTTGAATATAGTAGCTTCTGGAGTGGCTGTTTAATGCATTCCCATTTTAGAGGATTTTTATCTTAATAGGTAGAAGTGAAGCAAGTAGCAGTCTCAAATCTCCCACATATTCATCATCATTTTCATATTAGGCAAATAAGACCAGACATTTTTATTTTATTTTTTGAGACTAGGAATTTTAAATTGTAATACAGTTTTCTAGAACAGAAGAATAAAACTGTCTTTTTTTAAAATTTTTATTTATTTATTTGACAGAGAGAGATCACAGTAGACAGAGAGGCAGGCAGAGAGAGAGAGGGGGGGGAAGCAGGCTCCCTGCTGAGAGCCTGATGCGGGACTCGATCCCAGGACCCCGAGATCATGACCTGAGCCGAAGGCAGCAGCTTAACCCACTGAGCCACCCAGGCGCCCAATAAAACTGTCTCTTAAACTAAATGTTATTTCCTGACTAAATACTAAGTCAATGGGATTTCATAAATTTAAATTTCATTCTGGTAAAATATTCATAAAGCCATTGGTTATAAAATGTAATCCTGTGATACATGAGAATATTTAGAAATAGGTAAAAGTGACCTGTGCTATCAGCCAGAAAATAAAAGATCTAGAGATTTATCTCTCATTCTCCCTTACACAGCTAATAAGCCAATATTTATATAGATCACAGTACAATAGAATTTCAAGACAAAAAATAACATTAACCAGTACAAACCCTCAAGTTGCTGGTAAGGAATATGAAAACTAGAGAGGTAAAATTCTAATAATATTAACAAAAAATATTACTGAAAACTAGTGTTTGTTAAACACATAACACAATTACACACTTAGCTTGTATTATTTTATATATAGAATAATCCTTAAAGTAATTACTTTATTAAAAAAGAACTACACATTAACATAGTGGAAGAATTAGAAACTGGGTTTTCAGAATCCCAGCATAGTGTTACTTTTAACTAACTAGTTTACATTCTAATTATAAATATTTTTGAATCATTAAAATATTTTGCCAATTTCTGTAGATTGAATGAGGAATTTATGCTAAATATAAATAGTCTGTGTCATATTAAAAGTAAAACAAAACCATAATTTATTATAGATTTGATTTACAAGTACAAAACCATGATGACTAAATCTTCCTTCTAATGAATTTAGTGGAAGAAAAGGATTCTAACATTTACCATTCAAGCTTACAGAAAATCTATCCTACACTTAGCTCGGGCACAGACACAAATACTCTGAAAAATATTATAAAGTTGTGACTCCCAGTAAGAAAATGCTCTTAAAAACAAAAACAAAAACAAAAACAAAAACCTCTTCCAGATATTCATGACTGCCTCATACCAATGATCTTTTAATTAGCCATGGAATAATTTCACAACTAGCAATTTTGGAAGTGTGCAATGCAGATACTTTTGGCTCAAGCCAATGAATTATATTAATTTACTTATCCAAGGGATAAACTACATTTAAAAACCCATAGTTAAATCTAATTTGGGGTTCTGTGCTAAAAATAAGAAAAAAAAAGGATATAACATCTCTAAAAATTCAAAGCAGAGCTTTTAGATTTCATCTACTTCCATTAAACTTATTTGAAGCAAGACCTATTCTTAAGAGTATCATATCTACTAAATCAATTTTAATAGTTTACAGTAAGTCTTTATTTTCTAAAGGATAAATCTAAAAGACAAAATTCACATGAAATATAGTATATTTTGGGTAGTAACCACTGAAATAATTTATACATCCATCTAATGGTTTAACACTGATGAAATCTATAAACACTAGAGTATGATAAACACAGTGTGTATGTACTATGGAAAGAGGGATATTAGAAAGAATTGGGTGTATGTGGGAGATCTTACAAAGTTGAAACAGAGTCTCTACCTTCAAGCAGCTTACATTAAAGACAGTGGGTTAAAATAATTATGCGGATAACCATTATACAAGTTAAAGAGCAACATCTGGAATAAAAGAACTATGGCATAATACCAAAAAAACAAAAAAACTGTAGAGAAAGATAGTCTCCCTCACATCCTTAGCAGCTCTAGAATTTTCTTGTAGGAAGAACTTAGTGGTCTTAGTGGTGGACCTCTGTGTGTTCAAGGAAGATGATAAGGCAAGGGTGGGTTGGAGGCTTACCTCAGAGATATGTTTTCTATACCAACAGTGACAGGTATCTCAAGAAATTGCAGATATGTGAGGAAATGACAGCTAAGAATATGGTGATGGGAAACAAAAGTTATATTTTAGGAGAAATAATTTCACAGAGACATAGAGATATAAGAAGTGCTCTATTAACGAAATTAGTTTCTTCCATCTTTGAAAAATATGAGCCTAATTAAGCAGGCCTAACCCCAACCTTTTCAGGGTTTTGCATGAGATTACAAAAAGATTTGTATATCATATATCCAGATATAAAAATGTATAAATGTTTTAAGTAGACAAATGTATATACTATTAAATATTCTCTATTCTTATCCCTTAATAAATTTACCTGATATTTTATGTAACAGTGTGTTAGATAGATTTACTTACTGGACCCCTCTTTTTTCATGGAAGTAGGGAAGGAAGAGCCATTTACTAACCCTGACCCATACTGAGTTTTACCCTGCCCACAGAAATCTCATATCCATGTGTGTAGACAAAGCCCACATGAGTGAACTCCATCCAAACCCTCACTATTTTAGCTTAGGTGTACCCAGACCAGCAATTAATATAAACTTTGGGAAGATAGATCTGTGGAAGACAACTGAGAAGATGCTAGACATTGAGCTGAACTAAAATGAAAATATTGGTAATATTCTCTTGCCCATACCCAAAAAAATGAGTGGATGAGAGCTAGAAATTGTAGATGAAGCTTAGATATTCTGGTAAAGATACAACCAACCTGATTCAAAGACAAGTGTACAGGGGCTGCCTGGGTGGCTCAGTGGGTTAAGCCTCTGCCTTCAGCTCAGGTCTTGATCTCAGGGTCCTCGGATCAAGTCCCACAGCGGGCTCTCTGCTAGGCAGGGAGCCTGCTTCCTCCTCTCTCTCTCTCTACTTGTGATCTCTCTCTCTGTCAAATAAATAAAATCTTAAAAAAAAAAAGACAAGTGTACAAATGTTAGCACATTCAGTATAATTCTGGAAAAATCAAGTGTTTGTGACCTTAATATAGAAGAAAATTTATACCACCTATAAGTTTTCACTGATTATCATCCATTTTTTCTCATATGTTTAGCAATCAACCATCACACTTATTTTGAACTATATATATTTCATGAGTATTAAATAAGTAATTATTTTATGAAATAATGTATCTGAAGTGTTGCAATATAATCATCTTTACTGTCTATAAATTTCCAGCTAATAAATTTTTTATATTAAAAATCCTTAAAATAAGGTTAAGTATCTTGTTAAATATTCTCTACCTTGATGGGAATATAGTTAACTTCTAAGTCCTAGAAATACATACTAAGTTGAAAACATTTCATAGGAAAAGCACTTATTAGAGAAGCATCTACAAGATACACTGTCACAAGTTATAACTCAAACACAAATTCTTGGTTCATTTTTCATACATTTGTATAGTTAATAGCACAGCATAAAGAATCAGGTAGATTTGAATTCCTATCTACAATTGGACACACTCTAGTTGTGTATCTTAGGCAAGTAACAGTCTATATATCAGAGATTGTTCACTAGTCTTCACAGTCTATTCTCTTCTATACTACCTATGTATCAAAGGACATGATTAGACTACATTTAATATGCCCCCACCCCTCAGGATAAACAGAGCCACCTGTGGAAAACACTGCAGCTTGGACACTGGACACCTAACTTGCTTACACCAAACCCCCCACCCACCCCGCTCTCTGGCAGGACTGCCCTTCTTGGTCAAGCCTGCCTCCAACCCAGCATGGTGGGCCCCTCCCCCAGAAGACCAGCACAAACCCCTGCCCACACAATGTTTCCTGATCAGAGTTCTGCAGGGCCTCTGTTCTGGTTAAGTTGGTGTCAGGTCTCATTTTACAAGCAGACTGGAGTACACCTAGTGAAAACTCACCACATTCAGGCCATGGACAAAACGCTGCCCAAGGCAGGCAAGTAGAGCCTCTGCAGATGACTGTCCTGAATGACAGAGAAGCCACACAGCAGAGCAAATGCAGCACACACCAGAGAAAGGAAGGCAGACACTTACATAAAATGCCAAGACAGAGGAATCTACCCTAAATGAAAGAATAAAATAAGATCACAGACAGAGATCTAAGTGAAACAGATTTAAGTAACATATCTGATGGAGAATTTAAAGCAACAATCATATGGATAGTCACGGGGCTTGAGAAAAGAAGATATCAGTGAGGTACTTCCTACATAGATAAAAGAATTAGAATCGATCAGAGATGAAGAATGCAATAAACAAGATTGGAAACAGGCTTGATGCAATGAACAGCAGGCTGGAGGAAGCAGGGGAATAAATTCATGACCCAGAAGACAAAATAATGGAAAATAATGAAGTTGAACGAAAGAGAGAAAGAAGGATTATACAACATGAGAATACACTAAGGGACCTCAGTGACTCCATCAAACATAGTAACATTAGTATTATAGGAGTTTCAGAAGAAGAGAGAGAGAAGGAGACAGAAAATTTATCTGAAGAAACAATAGCTAAAAACTTGTAATTAATTATTGTAATTATATTTGTAAAATATAGTGATAAAGGAAAAAGTCTTAAGCAGAAACATGAAAGCCAGTAATTTACAAGGGAAGACCCATAAGTCTAGCAAGAGATTTTTCAACAGAAAGTTGGCAAGCCAGAAGGGAGTGGCATGATATATTCAATGTGTTGAATGGGAAAAATCTGAAGGCTATCATTCAGAATAGAAAGAGAGATAAAGAGTTTCCCAGACAAACAAAAACTAAAGGAACTCATGACTATTAAACCAGCTCTGCAAAAAAATAGTAAAAGGGACTCTGATTACAAAGGAGTGACCAAAAGTGGCAAACCAAAAAAAGTTCAGAGAAAATATCTAGAAACAATGACAAAACAAATAGTTAAATGATGATAAATACAAATCTAGAGTAAACTCTCCAATCAAAAAATATCTCAAAATGGATTAAAGAAATGAGACCCATCTACATGCTGCCTATAAGAGACTCATTGTAGACCTCTGGACACCTGCAGATTGAAAGTGAGGAGGGGAAAAAAAAGAAAGAAAGAAAGTGAGGAGGACAGGGAAGCATTCATCACACAAATGGATGTCAAATCAAAGCCAGAGTATTGGGGATGCCTCTGTGGCTCAGTTGGTTAAGCATCTGACTTCCACTCAGGTCATGATCCCAGGGTCCTGGAATCAAGCCCCATGTTGGACTCTGCTCAATGGGGATCCTGCTTCTTCCCCTCCTTCTGCTTCTCTCCCTGGCTTGTGCGCTCTCTCTTTCTCTCTCAAATAAATAAATAATTAAAAAAAAAAAGAGTGGCAATACTTACATTGGACAAACTGGACTTTAAGACAAAGACTGTACCATGAGACCAAAAAAGGTATTATATAATCATAAAGGGGGCAATCCAACAAGAAGATGGTACAATTGTAAATATTTATGTTACACTCTTTGTGTCTAGGAATAAACCTAACCAAAGACGTTAAATGCTCTGAAGACTATAAAACACTGGTGAAAGAAATTGAAGATCATATAAAGATATGGAAAGATATTCCATGGTCATGGATTGGAAGAACAAATATTAAATATCCATAGAAGCCAAATATTACATATTTAATATAATCTCCCATCAAAATGCCACTAGCGTTTTTCACAGAACTAGAACAAACAATCCTAAAATTTGTACAGAACCACAAAAAACCTCAAATAGCCAAAACACCTGGAAAAAGAAAAGCAAAGCTGGACGCTTCACAATTCAAGTTTTATTATTATGATGAAGTGATCAAAACAGTATAGCAGTAGCACAGAATCAGACATACAGATCAATGAAACAGAACAGAAAACCAAGAAAGGAATCCACAACTATATGGTCTATTAATCTTCGACAAAACAGGAAAGAATATCTAATGGGAAAAAGTGTCTTCAAAAAATCATGTGGGAAAATTGGATAGTCACATACAGAAGAATGAAGATGGACCACTTTCTTACACCATATACAAAGATCATTTCAAAATGGAGGAAAGACCTAAATGTGAAATGGGAAATCATCAAAATCCTAGAAGAGAACACAGGCAATAATCTCTTTGACATCAGCCATAGCAACTTCTTTCTAGATATGCCTCCTGAGGCAAGGGAAGTGAAAGCAAAAATGAACTATTGGGATTTCTTAAAAATAAGAACCTTCTGCACAGTGAAGGAAATAAACAGCAGAACTAAAAGGCAACCTACAGAATGGGAGAAAATATTTGCAAATGCAATAAATATCTGATAAAGGGCTAGTGTCCAAAATCCTTAAAGAACTTACCAAACTCAACACCCCCAAAATAAATAATCCAGATAAGAAATGGGCATAAGACATGAATAGACATTTTTCCAAAGAAGACATCCAGATGGCTAAGAGACACATGAAAAGATGCTAAACATCACTCGCCATCAGGGAAATGCAAATCAAAACTGCAATGACCACACCTGTCAGAATGGCTAAAATTAGCAACACAAGAAACAACAGGTGTTGGTGAGGATATTGAGAAACGGAACCCTCTTACACTGTTGGTGGGAATGCAAACTGGTGCAGTCACTCTAGAAAACAGTATGGAGGCTACTGAAAAAGTGCCAAATAGATCTACCCTATGATCCAGCAATTGCACTACTAGGAATTCACCCAAAGAATACAAAAGTACTTCTCTGAATGGGCACATGCACCCCAATATTTATAGTAGCATTATCAACGATAGCTAAATTATGGAAAGAGCCCAAATGCTCACCAACGGATGAATGGATAAATAAGAGGTGGGGTATCTGCGTGTGTGTGTATCATGGAATGTTACTCAGTCACCAAAAGAAAGAAATCTTTTTGTACTGACATGGGTAGAGCTACAAAGTATTATGCTAAATGAAATAAGTCAGTCAGAGAAAGACAAATACCATATGATTTCACTCATATGGAATTTAGGAAACAAATAGATGAACATATGGGAAAAAAAAAAAAAGAAAAGAAAAGAAAAGAAAGAGAGAGAGAGGCAAACCAGGAAACAGACTCTTAACTAAGAAGAAACCCAAAGTTGCTGGAGAGGAGATGGGTGGGGAATGGGCTAAATGAGAGATAAGTATTAAGGAGGGCACTTGTGATGAGCACTGGGTGTTATATGTAAGTGATGAATCACTGAATTTTACTCCTGAAACTGATATTACACTATATGTTAATCAACTAGAATTTAAATAAAAATTTGAAACATTAAAACAGCTTTCAAAAATAAGTTACGAAGAAATGATGAAATAAGCACATCTGTATTAAAAAGAGAAAATATGTGAGAGTCTCATATCTTACTTTGAACAAGTTTTTTCATCTTTCTTGTTTTCTCACTAAGACTTTTTTTTAAATCTGTGCTCTATATATTTTTTTAAAAGCAACTACATTTCAACATGTTGAAAATTATACTTTGACACTGGGATTATATTAAATAAAAACAGAATTCTGAAGAACACTGAGGTTGAAGAAAACTTTCATATTGCAATATGTAAACATATCAAATCAACACTTTGTATACCTTAAAATTACACATTGTTGTATGTGAATTATACACATAGTATGCCAATTATATCTCAATAAAAGTAAAAATGAAAAAATAAAATTTAGAAATATGTAAAACACCCTATCTACAGATATTAAGATTCTCTCACACTGTGTATTGTGAATATCTACTACTGAAAATATTTAATCCTCAAGACAGCAGTACTCGTATTATTTAGTTGATTTTATATAATAATTTCACCATAGGGTGTTTTCTATTGTTATTTTGTTTGTTTCATTTTCTTCTCTCTATGGCTAGTCAGTGGGAATGGGGATAAAACTGGTGAATGATAAAGAATTAGACACTATGGCAGAAGCATTTCAGTTAGTAAAGGCAATACTGACATGATTTAATGAAAGCAAATTGTGCTAATTAGTAGCATTCTTACAACTCTCAGTGATTTATGTTATGTATCCATTAGAGTATATAGTTTAAAGATTACCTATATTTTATTCCATAATATTTAAGATTCACTTTGAGGGGCACCTGGGTGGCTCAGTGGGTTAAAGCCTCTGCCTTCGGCTCAGGTCATGATCCCAGGGTCCTTGGATCGAGCCCCGCATTGGGCTCTCTGCTCGGCAGGGAGTCTGCTTCCCCCCTCTCTCTCTCTGCCTGCCTCTCTGCCTACTTGTGATCTCTGTCTGTCAAATAAATAAATAAATAAATCTTTAAAAAAAAAAAAAAAAAAAGATTCTCTTTGAGAAGAAATTCCAGGCTGATATCATAACTTTCTCCCCTGCTATGGGATTCCAGGTTATTCCTGATATTTCCTTCTTTAGAGCCTTCTATATAGACTTCAGACTTGCTTAGTCCTCACAACTGTGTACAATGAGTCATTCTAATAAAATGTCTCAGAAAGACAGATGGATGATATAGATAGATAGATAGATAAATAGATATAGATAGATGACAGAGAGAAGGCTATACATATGTGTGTATATACTCATATATAGATAGAGTTATAAATACAGGGTAGGTATGGATCTATCCTGCTAGTTCTTTCTCTGGATGAACCCTTGCATACAGTTTTTGGTTCTGGAAGTCATTCCAGGAGAAAACATTAAAAAAGAAGCTTTCTTACTTGGTATTGGGTTTTCTAAAATTCATTATCTAATGATTAGATTTAATGGCATTAAGTATCCTGCTTCCACTGATATTTCATGGCATGATGTGACAAAAGGATTACTCAAATAACAACGTTCGAGGGGCTCCTGGATGGCTCAGTGGTTAAGTGTCTGCCTTCAACTCAGGTCAGGATCCCAGAGTCCTGGGGTGGAGCCCTACCTCCAACTCATTGCTCATGAGGGGAGCCAGCTTCTCCCTCTGCACTGCAACCCTCCCTCGCTTGTGCTCTCTCTTGCTCACAATCTCCCCCTCCCTCTCTCACTCTTTCTCAAATGAATAAATAAAATCTTTAAAAAATAAAATAACAACTTTTGATACCTGCAATTGAGTATCATTTGAAAGCAAGGTCTAGTTCATCAATACTTGCTATCTTAGAATATTTCCATCAAAATAAGGAATTTAAACATTTGGCTTATTGCTTCTCACTACACTGGAGAAAGGGAGGAAAGAGTAGTACACTATTAAATTTACCAAATTCCTTTGCCAGAAAGCAAAACATCTGAAGTACTACTACAAAATAAGTGCCTATATGTAAAAGCAGGATGCTTTATGAATAAAACTATCAACAATAATTTTTTCAATCAGCAATGCCAGTGGCAGAATTATCTTTCTATTATCTATATAAAAAGATATTATGAAATCTTTGTCCCATAAAGAGATGATCAAAAATTGTGAACTAAAACATCCTAAGAAGATGATTATCAAGCAGTTAAATAATGAACATATTATATTATTATTCTGAATTCTGTGATTTTTTTTTTGGCATTTTCAACTTTAATATATTTGTTGTGGTTTCTTTTATCATTTTAACTAAATATTCATTTTCACAACTGCTATATTATTGGTAATTTTGTATTCCTTTTCTTAATGTGGACCCCCAGGTCTCCGCAAAATCTGTATTTATTCCTTTCTATGCTTGTATACGAAAGAATGTGAACTAAAGAAACAGAGCACGGTAAAGTGTAAAATCATGCCCTAGACTGAATTTGAAACTCATTCCTCTCATTTACTAGCTGTGATACTGACAAGTTATGTAACCTCTTTGTATTTGAATTCCCTCATCTGCACACTGAGTATGACAATAAAGATTTACCACATCAAGCTGTAGCAAAGATTATATGGAGTGTTTAGAATAGAAGTGCCTAGCATGTACGAATATTTTCTAGAATTCCAGGGTTAAATTTGAATGCAGTCTATTTATTGCGGTGAATTAGAATATATTTTATAGATCTATGTCTTATATTAAAACATTTTTTAAAAAGATGAAGATACTTGTACCCCTGGGGTTAATAGCACATTATATGTTAATAAAAAGTAAAAATTATAATAAAAAAAGATGAAGATAATACAATATTTTTATCCTGGAATTCTGAGAAATCTGAAAGGAGCTATTATGAGCTATTTTCCATATTTGCTTGCATGTTCTTACAGCCAATAGAAATCCTCACAAAATAAGATTTCAAATATTTTGGTGGAAAAACACAAGCAATTAACTTCAAATGATGATACAGTGGACTGACATCAGTATGATGCTCTTTTCTGTTAAATACAATTATTTCTCTATATTTTTCATTTTAATTGTGTGCCATGCCTGAGATTACCTTTGGTGTTCATGTCTCTGCTCTAGTATAGCATATTTGCTATTTCAAGTACTGATATGATATGAAATGAAAATTTGATATTGAAACTGTGACAATAACATTGGGATGTAGGCAATACAATAGTTAGAAAATAATCCCATTTTGAATAATTACAAACTACACATTGCTTTTGGAGTAGGAAGAGGAGGACTTTAGGGGAAAAATGTTAAAACTACACAAATGAATAATTCAACTAAATTTCATGCTTCTAATTTTTTGATTGATTGATTGGAGAGGGAGAGAGAAGGAGAGAACATGGGGAAGGGCAGAGGTAGAGGGAAATAAAGTATTATGCAGACTCTGCTGATCACAGAGCCTGATGTGGGGCTCAATCTCACCACCCTAAGATCAGGACCCTGAGATCATGACTTGAGCAAAAACCAAGAGTCGAAAGCTTAACCGACTGTACCACCGAAGCACCCCATCTTTCAAATTTTGGAATATATGTTATTCCTAAACACTTACTTCAAATAAGTTGAAAGCTATCTAAAACTAAATTACTATCCCAATGACGTGAATATAACAAATTAGAGCAATGTGAAAACATCAGTTAATATAAATATTAGATTTACGATTCAGAAAAGTGTTATCTCCAAAACTACACTTATATCCTAGATGCTTGTAAAAACAGTATGAATCATATATTTTCAAATTGTTTATTGATTGATTGATTGGGGAGAGAGAGACATGCACAGAGAGCAGCAGAGGGATAGGGAGAAGCAGGCTTCCTGCTGAGCAGGGAGACCCATGTGGGGTTCAATCCCAGGATCCTGGGATCATGACTTGGGCTGAAGGCAGATGCTTAACTGACTGAGCCACCCAGGTACCCCTGAACTGTAATATTTTAACAATAATGTTTATAATAAATAGGAAGACAAAAAAATAGCTAAAATATAAAATCTAAAGTCAATTGATATTTTGATTAAATATATGTCTTTCTTTTTTATAGAAACATTTTACTGGAGAGTAGAACCCCTAAATGGGCAAGAATCCTAATCTGAAAATACACAGTATGCCCTCAGGATTGAATTCTACCTAATCTTTGAGTTGGCTCTCTTGCCATTACTTCATTTCTTCTTTCTAACTAGAAACTAATTATTTGAGAAACACACCAATATTGATAAAACATAATTTTACAGTATAAAAATTCTTACATTTCACTCTGAACTACATTGATTCATGATAATTATCAAAATTTTAATACCTATCAAAATTCTTTATATAAAATTATATGTAAAATGTAAAATATGCAAAACGTAAAATTCCATACATATATATGATGTATATGTATGTATATAAACAACCCCCACATACATATGTATATATATTTCTGTACCATACAATATTTGAATAACATTTTTTTAAATTCCTAGAATATCAATGATATCTTTACATTGAATGTGACCTGAACTATCATTCCTTTTTCCCCAATTGGAAAATAAGAAGCAATGAAAACTAAATCTTTTCCTTTTTTCTCTTTTCCACATGATAAAAACAGAAATATATTGCTGCTTTAATAAACTTGGTAAGATTAAGTGCTTCTTTAGGAAGCACTCTTTCTTATATTCAGTGTTTTTGCCTAAAATTAAAATCACTATCAAGTTTACAAACCTCACTATCATTTCATTAATTACACTTTCAGTTTTGGATTAAAACTGGATTGGGTGGCAGGTGCGAGGTTTTAAGACAATTTTGCAGAAATTTCTTTCATTTGTTAATTATCATAAATTCTCAGATAATGACCTAATGAACTTATTAAAAGCCTTATACTAATAACCATTATACTGTGGTTTAAAAAAAAGCGAGAATCACTAAGCTAGCTTGTAGTTTTCTTTTTCAAGCTTTAATTTTCAATGTTAGAGATGTGATTTATATGCCCAAACTGATAATGTATGTACTTTGTATTCTTTCTAAAATTACTTATCACATATCACCTCAATAATTTAGTATAATTATGCATATTCTATGTGTTCTATGATCCAAAAAGAATTTTAAATATGCTTACAGAAATTATTAGTAGTGTTAGGAAAGCAACTCTTTTATATGTAAATACTACTAGATTTTTTTGTTTGTTTAAAACTTCTTTTAACCATCGAATTATAAATGCATAAATTTTATTTCATTATTTTTTTTCTTTCCTTAGTTTTTTTTTTCTTTTATTAAAGCCATTTTTAGTGCCTACTGTGTGACCAACACTCTGACAGGTGTCCTTTGCCCTCCATCTACTCACAGTCATATGCTGGCAAAGTATATAAAATAATCAGGATTCATACATACCTCCATAAAGCATACTTATAACAGGATCTAATTGTAAGTCTGTAAAATATGTACCTCTCTTTTTAGGTATGAAGATATAAAGGGCACCAATAATACTGCAGGGAAGTTAGAACGACAAACACTATCTTATGCATGGGAGATGGCAACTAAACTAGGCATACATATGAAAATTACAAATCTTCACATGGAAATTATAAAGATCGAATTGTCAAATGAATATAAAAAAACTATATTCCTATTCATTATCATGATATGATTAGGAGGAATGATTATAGCTAATTAATCTTGAATTTGCCCACTTAGCCACCCTGTTTTCATTTTGCCCATTTGACATCTGTTTATAGTTATTTACAAACTTGTCACTTTCCAAGGCAGAATCTACCCTGGCACATTTTGACCAACCTCATGGTATGACCATACAATAATAATATCAACGGCTAAATAAAAGAAGAAACAGGGGCGCCTGGGTGGCTCAGTGGGTTAAGCCTCTGCCTTTGGCTCAGGTCATGATCCCAGGGTCCTGGGATCGTCCCGCATTGGGGTCTCTGCTCGGCAGGGAGCCTGCTTCTTCCTCTCTCTCTTCCAGCCTGCCTCTCTGCCTGCTTGTGATCTCTGTCTCTCAAATAAATAAATAAAATCTTAAAAAAAGAGAAGAAGAAACATTCAGTATACGTCATAGAAAATTCACATTTTTGGTAATATCTAATAAAGTAGATTGTTAATCTCTTTCTGAGCACTGAAATTAAATTGGAGGAAAAAGTGTTTTATTGAAAGGAGATAGAAGAGATAGCAACTTTTGCCATCAGGGCGTCATAAGTCTGTATTGAGGCTTTTTCCTAGCTACTTTCTACTTTTGCTACTTTGGATATGTTTTTAAATGGCAGGATTCTTTATAGAATTAAAAAAACAACTCACAATTGTTAGAGTACTGTATGAGATACATATATGCATAATATCTAACACTGATGTGAGAAATGAATGATTTTAAAATAGTGTTAAATAAAGTGCAGGACACATTCTAGGCATCCAACACTTTTTTATTTCACTTTATCTCTGAACATATATTAGAGAAAAAAATTCAACATTATCAATGTAAAAATGTAAGAAAAAAATGAATGAAATAAGGAGTTCATTGTTTTTGTAGGCAGAATACTATTAAACTTAACTGATTTACTTTTTTTTTCAAGAGAGTGGGGGGTAATGAGGGCAGAGGGAGGGAGAGAGAGAATCTTAAGCAGACTCCACACCTAGTGAGGAGCTCAGTGTGGGCTGAATCTCAGGATCCCGAGATTGTGACCGGAGCTGAAATGAAGAGTCAGACTCCTGATGGGCTGAACCACCCAGGCACCCCACGATTTACTTTTTGTTCGAATAGTCTGGTGTTCCCTCAGGCATATTTTGGACTAAAATATTTGCATTGTACATCATTGCTCCCCTTAGCTCCTGTTTTTGCATGAGCATTAAAATGGAAAGGGACAAAAAAAAAAAAAAAAAAAAAAGAGAGAGACAGAGGCACAGAAACAGATTCTTAATGTTAGAGAACAAACTAATGTTTACCAGAGGGGAGGTGGGTAGGGGATGGGTTAGGGGATGGGGATTAAGGAGGACACTTGCTGTGAAGAGCACCTAGTATTGTATGGAGATTTTGAATCACTGTATTGTACCCCTGAAACTAATATAACACTGTATGTTAACTAACTGCAATTTAAATTAAAACTTTTTTAAAAAGAGCAGTATATCTCTAATGCATGCCTGTGATTTTTTTTTACTTATTTGAATTTATACTATTTATACTATTTAAATCTAACTAGATATTCAAACATATTGAAATTATCTAAAAATCTTAATGTCTTTTTTTCTGGCATTGGTTCTAAAGCTTGATGTGGGTAAATGATCTGTGGAAATGACAGATTTGCCACGAAAATATTACTACGCTAAATATCAACGTCTTAAATACCTTATAGCAAGCCTTAAAGAAAGGTAACATAATCTGCTTTTTAAAAAACAGCATAATTAAATGTAATGTTAATACAGGCATTCAAGGAGCTTTTAAACTTTTCTTAATGAAAAGAGTAGTATAGATAGAGGAGGAAAATTTATTTGATTTTCAAAAATAATTATGTTAAGTGTGCTCTCTTACAAATGCATCCATTATCGTTATTGAGGGCATTCACCCTTACTTCGCTGTTTTCGCTTACCCAAACAACGTTTTGCAAACGGAATTGAGTACTCTAAAAGATTGATGAGTAGAAGTACCATCCAAAAGCATGAGCATTTCATTACAATGAAATTTTAATATAAATTTTAAGTTACCATCACTATTAATCAGACTAATTTGCAAGGTTTTGCCCTTTTTCATACAAAAACATAAATAGATTTCAAATAGACCAGTAACTCATTAAGCTGAAACTATTACCTTTGTAAGAAGAGCCAAAAGTTATTTGTAAAATAATAGCCTATGTTCTTCCTTTTAGGACTGCATAAAATTAGAAATAGAGCACAGGAGACTCTTTATCCATGTATTGGTATGTTTAGCATATGCATAGCATAGAGATCCTATAAATGTTAATCAGTAAGTATGGCCAAATATGCATGCTAAAGATTTTTTTTTTAAGATTTTATTTTTTTATTTGACAGAGATCACAAGTAGGCAGAGAGGCAGGCAGAGAGAGAGGAGGAAGCAGGCTCCCTGCTGAGCAGAGAGCCCGATGTGGGCTGGATCCCAGGACCCTGGAATCATGACCCAAGCGAAAGGCAGGGGCTTTAACCCACTGAGCCACCCAGGTGCCCCACATGCTAAAGATTTAACACACAAAAATTTATTTTCAAAGTGTGACAAAATTATTTTAGATAAAATCGTAACCTCTTGGATAATGACATGATACTGAAAATTAAGTTTCCTTTAGCTTTATTGTCTGGTGCACGATTTTATTTATTTTTAAGATCTGATTTATTAATTTAACAGAAAGAGAGAGGGAGAGAGAACACAAGTGGGAGGAGCAGCAGAGGGAGAAGGAGAAGCAGGCTTCCTGCTAAGCAGGGAGCCAGATGCAGGGCTCCATGCATGGCTGGATCCCAGGACTCTGAGGTCATGACCTGAGCAGACGCTTAACCAACTGAGCCACCCAGGCCTCCCTGGTGTCTGATTTTAAATCAGCTAATTAGTGAAATCTCTTAACTACTGGTTCTGAATGAAATGAATATAGATAAAGGAGTCCAGAATGGTAAATTAGACATAGGGATATACAAAATATATCTTCTTATAATTGAGCATAAGGTATCCCTCTGGCCTTTGCCCTACAGGGCACAGAATTGGGAAAGTCAAGCCTGGGCCGTATTTTGGTCTTTAGTGGGCTCTGAACAAGATGCCTTGGGGGGAGGGCAAAATGGCACAAAATATGTGACTGCTCTGCTTTGTCTTCAGGCCAACATGGGCCTTCTAGTACTCCCTACCCCTTGATAAATGAACTTCTAGTATGACAACTGTCACAAATAGAGCAGTTAGGAAAATTCAAGCTTTCCCAGCAGTTGGGAGAAACCAGTACCATTGAGAGCAAGAGTGGAAGTAATAACAAATGCTATTTTAAGAAGGCAGATCCTAGGGGCACCTGGGTGGCTCAGTGGGTTAAGTTTCTGCCTTGGGCTCAGGTCATGATCTCAGGGTCCTGGTATCGAGCCCTGCGTTGGGCTCTCTGCTCAGCGGGGAGCCTGCTTCCCCCTCTCTCTCTGCCTGCCTTTCTGCCTACTTGTGATCTCTCTCTCTGTCAAATAAATAAATAAAATCTTAAAAAAAAAAAAGGAAGGCAGATCCTAGTGAATGAAATGGAAGAGAGTCTGAACCCCAGAGGTCAACGGAGTTCAGGTTCACTACAGGTACAAGCATTTCTCTAACTTGAGGAGGAGCATGTTAGGGATGTTGAGAAAAATTAAGGTAGGTAATAATCTTTCAATATTGTTTCTTAAATCGATGTGCAATTAATTACCCCTTTATTGGAAAAAAAAAATGCATGCAAGTACTCCTCTACCAGGAATGAGAACATGCAATTATAGAGAGTGACAAGATTTGCCTTAAAAAAGTCATAAGTTTCAAGTAAACAATATCTTTAAATAGAAGAAATATATTATCATTGCTACTACAGACAATAGTTTAAATAAGCTATCTGGGGGCGCCTGGGTGCCTCCGTCAGTTAAGCATCTGACTTCAACTCAGGTCATGATTTTGGGATCCTGGGATTGAACCTCTCCACCACCCCTGCAGGGAGTGTACTTTTCCCTCTCTCTCTTTCTGCCCCTCCCCCCACTCGGCTCACATTCTCTCTCTCTCCCTATAAATAAAATCATTAAAAAGTAAAAATAAATAAAATAAGGTATCTGGAAAAAAGAAAAAGTGTCAGGATATAGTGAAACACTCTGTAGGTTAATCTTTATTGACAAAATAATTTTACAGAAAGGATAGTGACCTTTCATTGATATATGTGGTAGTTAATAAATCATTCTTTTTTTTAAATTTATTTTTTTAAAGATTTTATTTATTTGTCAGAGAAAGAGAGAGAGTGCACGAGCAAGGGCACAAGCAGGCAGAGCAGCAGGCAGAGGCAGAGAGAGAAGCAGGCTCCCTGCTGAGCAAGGAGCCCGACATGGGACTTGATCCCAGGATCCTGGGATCATGACTTGAGCCGAAGGCAGCAGCTTAACCAACTTAGCCACCCAGGCATCCCATTAATAAATCATTCTTAAGAATTCATTGCAAACTGCAAACCCATCATTCTGTCATGCATTCAATAAATTTTTCTTGTGTTGTGTTTTATGCTAGTCCTAGGTAATTCACAGATATGATTTATAGCCTATCTCTTCAATATAGCTTATATTCAAATATGGGAAGACAGACAAGTTGATAATTACTAGAGGATGTCTTAAGTGTTTTGAAGGAAATAAATCAGTGTAAGAGAGAATATAATGGAGCATTCAAGAAAGACTACCAAGTAGTTTGGTAGTCTCTAGATATCAGAAGTTTGGGTTGACTTGACTGTTTTTTCTGCTGGGTTTTATAAGGCCCCTACCAACATGTTGAACTTCTGGGCTCTTATCAAGAAGGTCTGGCAAGAATCTGGTTCTAAGCTCACACTGGTTGAAGAATTCCGTTTCTCATGATTTTGAGACTGAGGTGCCATTTCTTTTCTCTTTGTCACTTTGTTCCTCTATACTGCCTATATTCCTTCTCAAATTTTCCATGTCATCCCCATCAGCAATGGAAAGTTTAGTTCCTCTCGAGCTTTGAATCTCTCTAATTTCCCCTGTCTACTTCCTTTCATCTACATCTTTCTTCTGCCTTCTCTTCTTCTTTTAAAACTTCATGTGATTAGATGGGGGCCACCATGATAATCCAGGATAATCTCCCTATTTTAAGATCAGCTGAATGATAACCTAGTCTCTTCACAGCAGTAGGTAGATTAGTGTTTGATTGTATTGCCAGAAAATGATCTTGGGGGGATATATTTACAATTCTAACTGGCATAGAAGGTCATTTTTTGCATGTGAAATCAACTTCACCTTAAAGTAAAATAATTCTGAGAAATAATTCTGTGCACAGAAATAATAGGACCAACTCCACATTTTAGAAAGATCACTAGGACAACAGTGTACAGTTTGAAAAATTAGGGGGCAAAGACTGGAGGGCTTCAGAGACCAGTTAGAATGCTCATTAAGTAACTAAGTTTAGAGGTTAAGTGAGCAGGATCATAAGACAGTAAGAGTAAGAAGATGTCAGAGGGGATAAATTTTAATTGCACTAAGAAAATAAAATATGCTGTACTTTGTTCCTTATTGGACATAAGAGAATAGATTCAAGAATAACTCTCATTTTTGGTTTCAGTAACTAGATTAATAAGATTAACATTTACCAAATGTGAATAATACACAGAAGAACAGACCTTCAGTAAAAATGAAATATTGTATTCAGATTTAGAGAAAATGGATTCATTCTTATTTAGAAATACTGATTTTCCTATGCCTATAGGATTGGACAACTTCTAATCAGTTAACAGATACATCAGATTTGAACATAAAAAGTAGACTGAACTGACTACAAAGATTTGTGAGGAATCAGTGATTAGTACTTTAGAAAATATACATCAGTTGAGAATAAAAATCATAATTATAGGGGCGCCTAGCTGGCTCAGCTGGTAGAACATGTGACTCTTGATCTTGGGGTTGGGAATTTCAGCCCCATGTTGGGTGAAGAGATTACTGAAAAACAAAATCTTTTTAAAAAATCAAAATTATAATTTTTTAAAGCATTAGCAGAAGAGGAGAGAGAAAATGAATCACAGAGAGAATGGACATGGTAGAGGATAAGAAATGAAAAACTGGAGAGTAGTTTATAAAGCATAGTATAGTTTGGGAATATTATGCAGACATTAGAAAATATGGGGTGCCTGAGTATGCAATTTGTTAAGTGTCCAACTCTTGGTTTTGACTCAGATTGTGGTATCAGGGTCTTGGGATTGAGTCCCACAGTGGGCACTCAGCATGCAGTCTGCTTAACATTCTCTCTCCCTCTACCCCTCCCCACTGCACTTGCACTTTTTCTAAAATAAATAAATCTTAAAAAAGAAAATATTAGCATTTTGTAAATGTAAAACCTGTAACATATAGAATCCTCAAGAAAAGTAATTTAATTGAAAACAGAACTGCTCAGCAGAGGATATATAATTCTCTATTTGTGTTGATAGAAGGGGATTATGTCAAAGATATTTCCCAAATACTGTAGAATAGGAAAGGAATCACTTTTCATTATTTTCACATCCATTTAAAAAAAAAGCCATAAGCACTTGCATTATTTTGAAAATGTTATAAAACAAGGAGGGATATATGTACACCCTTATGATTAAATTATCTACTGAAGTATTCATGTATTAAAAGAATATTTGCTGACATGAGACAAATCCATGATCTATACTAATAAAAAATGTATGAATAAGATTAGAGTCCAGTGGAACTCTGTGAGATGTAATATACACAACAAATATAAAAATGTTTTTGAAATGATTTTCCTAGTTTTTATTTTTAAAATATATTCCTTTTAAAATTAGGAAAAATCACTAATCTTAAAAGTGAGGCAAAATACATGCAATATAAAGTAATATGTGAAAAGAGAATTGCACAGATAGTATAATGTACCTGAGAAAATGGGAGATGAGACTCAGACAACAACTGCAGTTACTGCTGTCTATAGCTGTAACATCTCCTCTACTAAAATGGGAAGAAAGGCTATAAGGGTGATTGATGATGCTGATAAATTTGGAGATGGAAGGCCTGGGAGCCATTATGTTCTCTATTAGGTGGGACTTAAGGTATTTAGCTGAGTGTGATGCGGAAAGTGGCCAGGGCAAGGGCTTTGAGGAATGTGTAGTGATGTTTAGAAATAGCCACAGTATGGGCTGGGAGAAAATGGTGATTAGGAGAAAAGTGCTAACTTTCTGCTGAGAGTTTTATAAAGTTTCAAGAACCATGATAGAACTATAATTCTATAATTAGGACCATTTAAAAATGATGTAAGAGGGGCGCCTGGCTGGCTCAGTGGGTTAAAGCCTCTGTCTTCGGCTCAGGTCATGAACCTGGGGTCCTGGGACCGAACCCCACATCGGGCTCTCTGCTCCACGGGGAGCCTGCTTCCTCCCGTCTCTCTCTGCCTGCCTTTCTGCCTACTTGTGATCTCTGTCTGTCAAATAAATAAATAAAATCTTTAAAAATGATATAAGAATAGACAAAACAGGGGCATATAATAGAAAGTCCAGAAAAAGACCCATACACATAAATACCTTACCTGAAAGACGTGCCACTCTACATTTGGTAAAGTTAGGCTTTTTGATAAAAAAAATATTGAGACAAATAGTTATCCATAGTTTAAAAAATGAAACTAGATGAATTCTAGGTATATCAAAAACTTAAATTTAAGAGAAAGCTATAGAGAATTCAGCTATTATTATGGAAGAATATTTTCCTAAATTCATGGTAGAAAATTATTTATAAATTGCTGAAATATAATAGAAAATAAGGGGTGCCTTGATGGCTCAGTGGGTTAAAGCCTCTGCCTTCAGCTCAGGTCATGATCCCAGGGTCCTGGGATCGAGCGCATCGGGTTCTCTGCTCAGCAGGGAGCCTGCTTTCTCTTCTCTCTCTGCCTGCTTCTCTGCCTACTAGTGATCTCCATCTGTCAAATAAATAAATAAATAAAACCTTAAAAAAAAAAAAAGAAGCCCCATAGATTTTAAATGTTCAAGATGTTCTGATCATCATATACACATGTGTCGTTATTACAATAATCAAAGTATAAGATATTGACATCACTGTAGAATGCTTGCTTGGGCCTATCAATTCCCAGCATCTACTCTGATTAGCAACCACTCTCTGATCTCAGTCGTTACAGAATAGTTTACTCTTTACTTGAACTTAATATAAACGGAGTTGTAAATTACGTAACCATGTGTTTCCAGATTCTTTTGTGCCAGCTATTTACTTTTTTTATTATTGGTTAATATTCCATCATATAAACACACCATGATTTATCAATCTACTCCCTTTTGAACATTCATCTACAGCTCTTTTGTGAACAAATACTTTTATTTCTCTTGAGTAAAACTAGGGATAAATTCTGCATCAAAAGGTAGATGTTTGTATAAATTTACTACATTAAGCATTTTTTTTTTCAAAATGGATGACAGGTTTATACTCCCACTAACAATATATGAAAGGCCCAGGTAATCTACATCCTTGTAAAAAGTAGGTATTGCTATACTTTTTTTAAAGTTTTAGGCCTTTTTATTAGTTTATAATTGCTTCTCATTTTAACTTTAACTTAAATTTACCTGGTAGCACTGTTGCATTGCACATCTCACCATATATTAATATCCTCTTTTGAGATGTATAAAATATGTGCCATTTTTTTCATATGGATATACAGGGTTTCCTTATGTAATCTGATACTAGATCTTTGAAAAAAAAATAGAGAGAGGGAGAAAGAGCAAGTGTGACACTTGTCTTTGCAATTTTCATATCTGTGTTGTCCATTTTACCATGGTTAGCAAAAAACCCGTTTGATCATTTCTAAATTTGGCCCATCTTTAAGCGTTCTCTGAACTGTCGTATACATTTTTTTGCCTTATTTTGGGTGTCTTGTTATCTTTGTTTATAAGATGGACATTTAGTATAAAAATAACAATAGAGAACAGTGTCAATAATATTTACCTCCACAAAAGAATATGCATTTTTTCCTCTTAGATCATTATGGTGGGAACTGAACACAAAGGTTCTGTAGATAAGCTAAATATGGATTTTGTTTATGCTTTAGTTTTATATAGCTCACCACTGTATTCAAATTTTTAAACATGGAATCTGTACTTTCCAGTGAATAGTTCCTGGGTTTGGAGCTCTCCTCTAGTTCCAGCGTTCTGCTTTATAACTGAGCTGGCAAATTCTGGAACCACGATAGATCACTCCCTAATTTGAAGACTGGTTACCAAGTGTTGAGTATGCTATAGGGTTTCTCTGCTCTCAGTTGCAGTCTCCACTGTCTGTGTCTTGAAATACCTTGTTCAGCTCTGTTGTTTCTTCCCAACTTTAGCAACCCAGCTGTCCTATACTTTATCAAGACCATGAATGTCTCATAAATTTTCCTTCACAACCTTCCCACCCTACAGGTTTTGAAGGACTTGTCAGAGATCC
Source organism: Enhydra lutris kenyoni (assembly GCF_002288905.1). Classification (NCBI taxonomy): domain Eukaryota; kingdom Metazoa; phylum Chordata; class Mammalia; order Carnivora; family Mustelidae; genus Enhydra; species Enhydra lutris. The sequence goes on along the minus strand of NW_019154088.1, from coordinate 40,394,712 downwards.
TACTTGGCTCAGACTGCTTTAGTTTTTATTTTTTGTCCACCCACTTGAGAAAAATTTGGTGGCCTGGCAGAGTTACTTTGTGTGTGGGATCTCTTCACATTTACTGAGGTTTATTTAGGGTTCTTTGTGTGTTCTTCCATTTTTTTAAATGGGTTTCAAAATTCTGATGTTTAGTTATTACTATTTTTTTAATTACTTATTTTTCAAAATTTTATTTGTTGCATTGGTCATCTTTTTATCTTTTTATTCTTTGAGCTATAAACATATAGTACCAATTCTATATGAAATATATATTTTATATTATAAAATATAAAATATAAAATATAAAAAAATATAAAAGAAGTTATAACTCAGGCAATTGTTACTTAGATATTCATTAGCTATACAAATACTAAATAAATGCAATGTTAAGAGGCACTGCTACTCAAAAAAAAAAAAAAAGGAATTCAGTACATTTATAGTTGTAGACTTAGTAAGAACATATCGGGTTCCTTCAGGAATTCTGCTGTTACATTCTATTCTCTCCCTAACTTGAACCAACTGAAATCTATCTAAAGACCTATCCATAATGGTCTGTATAGAATCAAGTCATTTCTTTAGATAAAAGACCTTTAAAAAGTTTTAACCCAAAGAATGGAAATTCACCAACAAGAACTCTTCAGTACTAATTAGTTAAAAATTTTAAACAATTTTCAAATTTTGTGTTTTTTGATCTGTACAGTGAAAACTATAAAACACTGATGAAAGAAGAGCACCTGGGTCGCTCAGTTGGTTAAGTGTCTGACTCTTGATTTTGGCTCAGGTCATGATTTCAGGTTCATGGGATTGAACCCCTCCTTTGCTTCCATATTTAGCAAGGAGTCTACTTGTCCCTCTTCCTCTGCTCCTCCCCCAGCTCATGTTCTCAATAAATAAATAAATACACTGATCAAAAAAAAAAAAAAACTGAAGACCACATAAAAATATGGAAAAACATTCCATACTCATGGCTTTCCAGAGTATTAAAATGTATAATATCCAGAACAATCTACGCATTTAATGCAATTCCTATCAAATACCAATAGCATTTTTCACAGAACTAGAACAATCCTAAAATTTGTATGGAAGCACTAAAGACCCCCAATAGCTAAAGCAACCTTGACAATGAAAACAAATCTGGAGGTATCAGAATTCTGGACTTCAAGTTATATTATAAAGCTGTAGTGATCAAAACAGTATGGTACTGGCACAAAAAATAGACACATAGATCAACAGATCAACAGATCAGAATAGAAAACCCAGAGATAAACCCACAACTACATAGACAATCTTTGACAAGAAGGATAAAATATCCAATAGGTAAGGGACAGTCTCCAAAAATGATATTGGGAAAACTGAACAGCTACATGCATAAGAATGAAATTGGACTACTTTCTTATACCATATTAAAAAAGAATTCAAAATGGATTAAATACCTAAATCTGAGACCTGAAACCAACAAAATCTGGAGAACACAGGCAGTAATTTTTTTGACATTGGCTTTAGCAACATCTTTCTAAATAGATCTCCTCACACAAGGGAAACAAAAGCAAAAATAAACTATTGGGACTCTATCAAATAAAAACTTCTGTACAAGTGAAGGAAATAATCAACAAAACTAAAAGACAAACTACGGAATGGGAGAAGATATTTGCTAATGATATATCTGATAAAGGGTTAAAACCCAAAATATATAAACATCTTATACAACTCCATAAGCAAAAAACAAATAATCCAATTTAAAAACGGGCAGAAAGACCGAACAGACATTTCTCTGAAGAAGACATCCAGATGGCCAACAGACATGAAAAGATGATCATCACTTACCATCAGGGAAATGTAAATCAAAACTACAATAAGATATCACTTGACACCTGTCAGATAGGCTAAAATCAATACAGGAAACAATAGGTATTGATGAGGACATTGAAAACGGAGAATGCCCATGCACTGTTGGTGGGAATACAAACTGGTGCAGCCACCATGGAAAACAGTATGTAGTTTTCTCAGAAAGTTAAGCATACAACTACCCTATTATCTAGCAATAACACTGTTGGTTATTTACCCAAAGAATATAAAAACAGTACTTCAAATGGATACATGTACCCTGAAGTTTATAGCAGCATTATTTATAACAGCCAAATTATGGACAAAGCCCAAGTGTCCATTTATTGATGAATGGATAAAGAAGAGGTGGTGTACACACACACACACACACACACACACACACACACACACAGAGGAATATTACACAGGCATAAAAAAGAATGAAATCTTGTCATTTGCAAAGGCATAGATGGCAGTAAAGTATATAATGCTAAGTGAAATAAGTCAGAAAAAAATACCATATGATTTCATGCATATGTGGAATTTAAGAACAAAAGAAATGAGCAAAGCAAAAGAAGATATCAAGAAACAGTCTTTTAACTAGAGAGGAAAAACTGATGGTTAACAGAGAGGGTGGGATGGGATAAATAGGTAATGGGGATTAAGGAGTGTACTTGTCATGATGAACACGGAGTGATGTAGGGAAATGCTGAATCGCTATATTACATATCTGAAACCAATACTGTATGTTAACTAACTGGAATTAAAATAAAAACTTTGTTTTTTTAAAGATTTTATTTATTTATTTATTTGACAGAGTGCAAGCAGAGGGAGCAGGTGAGGGAGAAGCAGGCTCCCCACTGAGCAGGGAGCCAGATGCAGGGCTCAATCCCAGGACCCTGAGATCACAACCTGAGCCAAAGGCAGATGCTTAACCAACTGAGCCACCCAGGCATCCCCTTATATTTTTTTTTTAATAAAAACTTTTTTTAAAAAAAGTTTGTCTTTTTTTTTTTTTCCCTTAAGATCCAGTATTCTATTAAATAGTATTGGTATTCTATCTCTTTGGACTATTCTCTCTGCCAAACTTTGTCTCATAAATACAGCAAATTACCCTAACTCCATTCCAGTTGCTGGGATTTTTCATATACAAAATGTGTTTGCTGATGCTAAGTACCTTCTTGCTTTAATTCTCATAATCATTTATTACTAAATTCAAGATTACTATACCCTTGACTTTGCTACCAGCTTTTGTGTGCTTATTTAATAATTAACATTATTAACTGTTTTATTAAACATACTGAAGTTGTGTCAGGATTTTGTTTTAGAATGTGAAGAATGATTATACTTTCTAGGTCATACCATCAAGCCTTTCATAGTACAGAATCAAATTTAAGTTCTTATTTCTGTCACCAATATTCTTAGAGGTAAATACCTTTGCCTTTTGTTGGTAATGAATCTGATTCTATTTAGCCTTGATTACCAGTGATTTGCTAGATTTCTCTTCAATAATTTGAAAATCTCTATCCTGAATAGTTGTTTATAGGAAAAAATGTATATTTATTTTTAGTAGTTTATACTGTTAAATTCATCCTTGGCAATATAATACTGAAAATACAAGACAAGGCTGTCTACATGGTCTAGGTGACATACTAATGAGTAAGGTTACTTATCTATGTATGGAAGGATTAATGTCTTCCACTGGCATTCAAAAGGAACATATCTATCATCCAAAACAAAATAAATTCTATGTATTTCTACCTTATGTGTAACATGACAAGAGGAAGGGAAAATAACATTCACTGAGGGATCACTCCCATGTGAAAGTCATTGGTAAAAGTCTCTTGATAACTATCACCTCATTCTGTCCTTGCAAAAAATATTGTGTGCATTTTATAGTCATTTACTTCTTGCCAAGGTAACACATGGATAATGTTAAGAAAGCTCTATTTAAATTATACAATTGGTTGGAAATAGGGTGGGTAGTAATTTATAATTGGCCTGGTTTCCACAACTTGGAGCCACAGTTGTCAATGTGTTGCTTATCAGCCAAAGCAGCTCAAATCTTTCTAGAAGATCAAAAATAGTAGACATTAAAATCCAATATGACATCATCCATATGTGCACTACAAATCTGAACTCTCCTTTTCTCAGGTATAAGCTGGTCATTATAATGTTTCCTTATGAAAGTGATATTTCTACTTTTGCCACATCAATTAGTTTTACTAGCTTAAAGTTTGGCAAAAACCAGAGATAATCTAGAATTATTTCATATCTTTTCTTCCTCTGTGCTTCTGGACAGAATCAACACTATTATGAAAAGGTTGCAAATGATCTGTTCCTATATTCTTTGAAAAAGTAATGCTGGCTTATGCCACCAATGCAAGTAATGTATCTCTGAATATTGACAATATTTTCCAGGTCATACTATGTGATTTCAAGATATTCTTTAAAAATTCAAAATTGGAAAACAAATATCTAGATTTAGAGTAGTATTATTTAATGTATTCAATTAGTTTGACACCATATAAATTCTGTCTGCAGAGTAAGCCATTAGAATTAATGCCAAAAGTATTGATAACTCTTTAAGATGAATAAGAGGTCTCCAGAAGAATAACACTTCACCTGAAAAATTTTATTATAAAAAGTTAGGAATTTTGCTTCTGAATATAATATGTGAACACTTGTATTTACATCTGAATTTATGCATCTCCTCTTTTTTTAACTTGTGGTCTATAGCTGTGTAAGTATACAGAGGTATAATCTAAATGGTAATACAATTTGCCCACAGGAGGCCTGATTAGGCTATTCAGCATAACTCACACAAAAATGCTTAAAAAGGAAATTTAAGTGTACAAATGACACCTGACTAGATGATTAGTTCTCTGGAATCTTGGAAAGAACATGTACACCTTCAATAGTTACTGCTATTTTAAAATATCAAATGGGATAAGCTAAATGAGAAATTGTTTTTAAACACTTTTTAAAATGTTCTTGATGTTTACTACTTTAAACCACTAACGTTTTCTATCTGAAAATAATTCAGATTTTTAAGAAGTACTGGTTGTATTTCATTTCATTTTTAAGCATTCCCTAGAAACTGTCACTAACATTATTCTTCCAAAGGTTTACATAATTGAAGTCCTCTCATAAGTGGCCTTATTTAAATTTCTCCAAATTGTGCTAGATTGTACACTTAATTTAGTCATTCAAGTGTGATCTTTTGGAAAACAATAACTCCATAATAGATGATAATTACTACACTGAAAACTCAAAATGCAAGCTACATAGATTTTAAAAAACATATGCACCTTAAGCTGGTTAGATCAGAAGTGGCCAACATTTCAGTAGTGGTGTAACATATGATAACGATGTGCACTCTGAGCTCAGAACTATCTCCTGGCACCACTTCTCATTTTTAATAACCCTTTCAATGAGAGTCTTCTTCTACTTTACCAGTCCTCTCTTAAAACTAAAGATCCACAGAAGGAACATTACAATTTAACCTATTACTGCAAAAGAGGAAGTTTTTTTTCTCTTCATCCCCCTCCAAGTTTTCCTGAACAGAGGGGAAAATCCTAAATCATGGCCCATTGAACACGTGGTAGGGCCAGTGCATGTTAAAAGTTCACATATTTATCTCTCCACAGATGTTCTTTACTCTTCCTTTTGCTCCTCCTCATCCTGCCTGTCTACTGACTTCACGACTTGCTCATCAATGGTTTCAGTTACTATCCCAACTAAAGTTATGGTTTAAATCTGGCTAAAGAAGAGTATATGGTCTCACTTAGACTGTGACCCATCTTGTCTGATGCAATTCAACATTTAGCCCTGGTGTATCTGTCACTCAAGCACATTGTTTTTCTTTAGTTCTCATTTCTTACATGTAAAGGTCTCAGGAAAATAAATGGTCAGGGTGTTTTTGTTTTGATTTTTGGTAGAAAACAACTACCATCACAAGTTTCATATTTTCTTCCTCAAGCTCTCTCATGATGCCTCTGCTGGTAGAAACTATGCAGATGCTTGCTTTTCTAGAGAGTCTAAGAGAAGCATGTTTTCCCCCTCTGTTCCATTGTATTTGATGACAAGCAGACTAAAATATGAATTTGCAACAAATACGCCAATATGCAAAAAAGTTTTATTTTGGGCAGAGCAAGATACAGATATCTTTATGTTCCTGTACTAAAAGCAATTTTAAAATCCCACTGATACACTTAACATATTAATATTATCTCACAATATATGGACAGGTCATAGCACTTGGGAGCAAAACCATATTATTATTTATCCCACTGTGAAATGTGTTCCTGGTCAAATAGTGAAACATGATGAAAATAATCCACAGTTATGCTGTGAATTTCAAGTACATTCAACTACAAGTGGGTATTTTTAATGAATAAGGAAAAATAAGGGCTCCTGTATATAGGTCTACATCATTTTCACTGAAAAATATGGGAAATAAAATCCTAATGTAAATGTAATTCTTAAAGCAAAGAATAAACAGTAAAATGAGAAAACGATGTTCCTAAGCTCTAGTCTTAGAGCTGGAATGTTTGTTTAAAGGAAAATAATGTTTTGCAGTTAAAATAATAAAGCTTACTGTATAAACATAAACTTAAGAATGACTCTGTGAATAAAGTCAAGGCTTGGATGAACAGTAGAAATGTTCAGGCTTTGAGATTAGTTGTTTTGCTCTCATATCGTTTTTTTTTTAAATTCAATACCAATTAAAATACTTCTCTACACTATGGCCATATTTAGAGTTTACAATGAAATGATTATACCTCTTTTTTTGTCTTTTTAAGGTATTTTACTAAACTTATTTTAAAAGTTGGGATGGGGAGCCTGGGTGTCTCAGTTGGTTAAGCATCTGCCTTTGGTTCAGGTCATATGATCCCTGGGTCCTGGGATCAAGCCCCACGTTGGGCTTTCTGCTCAGTGGGGAGCCTGCTTCTCTCTCTCTCTCTGCCTCTCTCTCTCTCCACCTCTCTCTCTCTCCCAAATAAACACATAAAATCTTAAAAAAAAATAAAAGTTAGGATAAGAAAGAGGGGTTTTCTCCCATTCATTGTAGGTAATGGGAAGGGTATGAGTACCTAGAGAGAATTAAAGAAGAAGAATGAATTGAGTGAATATTTGAATAAATCCCACAATGGGATTGGAATAAAGAAATCAATGAGTGAACCTTGAAATGTGTAGTAAGGAAACCAATGATAAGAATAATTAAGGAAAGTTTCTTTTATTGCAATAACTAGTCTTATGAATAAATGTTTAAACATATTGGAAATAGACACACGAGGGATATATTTGAATCAATATTGGAACATATATGGAATCTTACCTTAAAGGACTTCCTAACACACTACATTTTTTTGGTTTCTAATACTGTGCAAGTGGCTGAAGATTGGTGAAATTTATAATCAGACATAGGCAGTCATTTGTTCTAGCACTGGCATGGTCCCAACCTTAAAGGGACAGGTTATTTTTCTCTCCTTTTGCTATTATGTGTTTAGTCTGTAACATTTATCAAAACTTTATTGAGTATGATAGGGATGAAGTCAGTGGAAGATTTTGATCCATAGATGTTTTTGGCTCCTCCAGGAAAATTCCATTACAAATGCTACATAACTACCCCCTTAGCCAAAGTCTTCCTGGGTCAAAAAGAATCCTAAAATTAAAAGGGGTTAAAAAGTAAACAGTTTACTGTTCCCATAGTTACTATTCAATTGAGACCATAACCAGAGCGATGAGCTGACTGAGTTGGGAGTCATGTACTCTCCTATACCTGAAAGGGATCTAAAAAGAATGATATAACTCTGATCAGATGTAGGAATGGGATCAATCCTAGTACCATAGGACAGCAATTAAAATGTCACCTGTAATAAAGAGAAAGACTCCATTACTCATGTTTGAGTTCTTAGAGTTTTCAAGTTCCCACATCTGTGCAATCTGAAAAGAAGGCCCATTTTCCTTTCTCCCCTTGGTATCTCTCAAATTTTCAAATCACATGACACTCAGGTAACAATCATGCTCTACCCCTAAACATAATTAAAACTGCAAAACCATCCACCTCCCTCTAACTTCATTACCCTGTCTACACCTCATTCCTTCTCTTGTTTCACTCTTGACTGGATCTGAGCCCTTCTTGGGGAATCCTTTTGGTACTTACTATGTCAACAAGAAGTTTACTTTTACATCTGTTGGTACCTGGTGTTGTTCATAAACATTGATAAATTCTTAAACGAAGATGGGGAAAAAAATTGCCTAGAAGCTAACAGAGGAGGCTAGATGCCCAATAAGGCACTGCTTCACCAAATAAATGATGGATAGTCAGATGAGGTAGAAGGTCTATCTCTCTGTACACAAGAATAAAGGGAAAAGGACAGCAGAAATGAGAAACCTTTTATTTATATAAGTCTATTATAGCCTACTTAATTCATAATTGTTTTAGTGTTGCTTTGGCTCACCTTTCTCAAAACCCTACCACAAATAGCTCTTATGATAAACAATATTATTGTGAAGTTCATCTTTCAGAACATACCTTTAAAAGTCTGTTAATTAATTCAATTTTTTGCACACACACCATTTAGGCAATTGAGGTCTGTTGTCAGGGTGAAATTACTGTTTATAGGAAATCCATATTAACCCACAATAATAGATTTATGTTGAGTCTCTAGCAGGTCATTTGGAAGTCAAGGGTTGATAATAAAGAAATTACATGAAAAGGAAAGAATTGGTGGAATATCTAACATACCTATAAATATCACATACAAATGTGTAATATATATGTATACACACACACACACACATATATATACAATGTCAGATGTTTAATATAAATATAAATACATATATAAAAAGTTTGACATTATAACATGTGAGTCTAGTTTGCTCCTTCACAGAACAACCACAATGAAAACAGAAAGCAGAAAAATCATCATGTCAAAACTAATGGATAAAGTTAGATTTTAATATGGCTAGACTTCTTAAAGATTTATTTATTTTATTTTAGAGAGAGCATGAGCATGAGAGCAGGGGGAGGGGCAGAGGAAGAGAATCTTCAAGCAGACTCCTTGCTGAGCATGGGACCAGAGGCGGGTCCCTCTCATAACCCATGAGATTATCAACCTGAGCTGAAACCAAGAATCCGATGCTTAACCCACTGAGCCACCCAGGCCCCATGATTAGACTTTCTATTATTTTTAATTTGTGTATATTTTGCTTATCCATCTAGATCATTTCTAGAACTTTAAATGCTTTCTTCTTAAAATATTGTTTAAAGCAATAGTAAATCTGCAAAATGTTTTGGGAGGTCTGGGAGTTCATTTTTCTTTGTTTTGTACTGGGGAGGAAAAATGCTCAGCAAAACAATTGTTGACGGCATTATAAAAATCTTTGTTCTTTGTGTTTTGTTTTTTTTTTCCCATTACTGGCCCTAGATACTAGTAACCATACAGTGCAGAAAACCCAATGGTTTTAAAGTTCTCCCTTACCCTCCCCCACACAAAACTAGTATGACTCTGTTAGGGCATTATGTACTTCAGTATTTTAAAACTCTTAAAACCTAAGAAGAAAAAAAAAACCTGCAAAAACATGTTTCTCAAGCTTAGAAGTGTTTGGGTGTGATAGTACTTTTTTTCTTTGGACATCACAGTAACTATAATGACTGAATTCAGTATAACAGTTGATTTTCCCCAGGCATTCCACTTTTGAATTCATTATATAGTGTTGTGCAGCATAAATAAAACCCAGCATTTAGAAACAAGTAAACAGAAGAAGCTGGGCTTGTAATAAAAATTTAAACAGAAATTGTCAACAAATTATTTACAGATGTATTTTCTACCCCCAATTTGACATGGATTGAAGTATAAAAATAGTTGCCCACTAATTTTGACTTTTTGCCACAACTGCAATTGATTTTGATTTCTTTCTGCAACTTTAGTTGTATAAATGCAAATACAGATATGAATAATGAATATGGATTTAGTATAAAGGTGGAAGATTAGATATAAATAGATATAAAGAAATGATGGAAGTAGAGACAGAGAGACAGAAATATGTGTTCTTGCCCGTTTGCTAGAGGATCTTTGATCATGTACTCAGATCAATCAATGATTGATGGTACTCTGGCTCAGCATTTCAAGGATGTAGATAGTTCAGGAAAGAACAAACTTCTGGGACTGATTTTTTAATTCTACCTTTTTAAAAAAGATTTTTTTATTCACAGAGAGAGAGATGGTGAGAGAGAAAGAGAGAGAGCACAAGCAGGGGGAGTGGCAGGCAGGCAGGCAGGCAGAAGGAGGGAGAGAGAGAAGCAGGCTCCCTCCAGAGCAAGGAGCTTGATGCGGGACTGGATCCCTGGACCCCAGGATCATGACCCAAGCCAAAGGCAGCTGCTTTACCAACTGAGCCACCCAAGTGCCCCTCTACTTTTTTATTTTACTGTAAATAATAGGTTTTAGCAAAGTGTAAATAGGAAAATGTTATCATTACTTTAAATTATTTTTACTAGCACCATAGCTTTTCAAGGAGCTTATGCCAAATAGTACATAATATTTTGCACATTTAGCTAGCCATAAAAAAATGTAACCCCTAAAACCAAGTCAACCCATCATTACTCAATTATTAAATAGTAAAAACAAATGAGTTTATATAAAACATTATCCTTTCAGATTTTAAGCATATCTGATATTGACATCAAGGATATCTTAAAATGCTAAACATCTTAAACATTTAAAAATGGCCAAAAAATTTGGTTATATATTACCACGTAGATTTTTTAGATTAATTTTTTAAATATCAATTTTATGGAGTTAAAATACAGATAAATAGATGTTTGCCTATGTTTTGGATTTCTCCCTTTGGACTGTAATAAAGTTCCCTTACAACTACATTTTATAATTTTTTTCCTAAATACGTAAATTTTTAACAGTACCCAGAAAATGTGCAGATCTACTCACACTAAATGGGTTACAACATATTTTACTGGATATGTAAGGGAGAAAACACTAAATTTTCTAAGTAAATTCTAGAAAGGATAAAATGAAAAGGGTATATGGTTGGAAAGAGAAAGAGAAAGCAGCCAGTAAGAGGAAGGGAGTTAGAAATATAATGTGGAGTAGGGTATACAGTTAAATTATTTGCATCCTGAACTATAATCTTCTCACTGACTCCCTAGCTTCAGTGAATCATGGATTACTTGTTCTCAACTGTTCTGCAACCCTCCACAGAGGAAGATAATATTATCCAATTTTACTGAACTCAGGTATGGTCATGTGACCTGGTTTATTTTAGACAATGCAATATGAGCAAAATGGTGCATCATTTCTGACTAGACATTATACAAATCAGTATGTGCTTCATTCAGGTCTATTCTCTTCTGCCATTTGGAATATTCTTTAGGAACTATAGGTAGGAGTAATTCTGACAGCTCATGTCCAGGAAAAAAAAAAAAATAAGATCTGTAATAGAAGAACAGCTGACCTGAGATGGGCATTCAGCATGAATTATAAATGATTTTGTTATCAACCACTGACATTGTAGGGTCACTTGTTCCTGAACATAACCTATGGTATAGAACACAAAGATCTTATATATATTTTGTTTATTAGTGTGTATGCTTGCTTATTTCATTAGTTGAGATCAACTAAAGAGGCTGAGTACCAATTTTCTGGCAAAAATGATAGGCAAGATGTGTATAGCATAAGCAGGAAGAGGAAACGATCTATAAACCAAATTTGTAGAAGAGCTGAGAATCCAAAGTAATCCTTACAGCATAAGTTCCTCCATGACTGACAAAATTAGAAAGGAATGGGAAGTTTCACAACTCACGGAATAACAACTGGAATCATTCTTAGTAGTGAAGGCTCTGATATTACGGCTATGTATATTATTAATCTATTACTTTAGAAAATTATTTCAGCTCTATTCAGATGCAAATATTTCTGGCAAATCTCAAAAAAAACCTTCACAACTGCAATTTTATATCAGTCATTTTCCTCTGGTGTCTGATATGATTGTCTGATTATCTAAACATCCATTAGTAAACCAACTTTCCTTGTTTGTAAAATTATAGGTTTCTAACACTGAAAGCATTTGTTTATTCATTCTGGCAGAATATTTGTAACTGACTGAGCATCAATAAATATGTTAAGTTTAAGGTGTTCTTTCAGAATTACAGGTAAGCTTGCTAAAATCTTTTAGTATCAACGATGTTATAATCCTTAGAGAAGATGCAAAATGTAAAAAACAAAAATAAAAAACCTTTGTTCTCTTTAGGAAGAAATTGTATAATTTGTTTTCACTTTTTTAACCTTACAAAAAAGATTTTGTAAACATATAAAAATTATATAAATCCAGAGAATTTTAAATATTAGTAGAGAAGTTTCCAGTTATCATTATTTATATTTATTTTTTCATTGGTCTTGTGAATAAAATTAAATTACATCTTAAACATCAAATTAAAGTATATACATTCCCTATAGTGCTCTTTGAAGCATCAAGAAGGATATTAAAGAAAATTTTTAAAAAAATCTATAGCCAATCACAAAGTTTAACTAAAATTAGATATAGTTGGTGATAGGATGAGTTTTTCTACATATATTGTTTACAGCAAATTATAACTACTAAGCATACTCTGTACTATACCATGTTCTGGTAGCAGTTACATCAAAAATATGTAGCCCTAGAAGAGATCTCATAGATCAAGGAAGAAAGTGGACGAAGAGTAGTCTGCGATAACTTCATGAGTTTTGCTGCCCATTGTGGAGGAGTCCATTATGCAATGACCAATTTGTCTCAGGATTGAATGAAATTTAGAAATACTAGGAAAAGAACGCTTCATGGTGAAGTAGATATAAATCTTCCAGAAAACAGAAATGTTGTAAAACAAGATTCAGATTTACATGTAACCATATTCAAGTTGAGGTGAAGACAATATAAGCAGAGACTTTAGGAGACAAGTGAAAAGCCAGGCTTGAAATACAGGAAATCTTTGAAGGAATGGAATGTTCCATTTGATCACCATAAAATCATCTTTGGTGGGGATCCAGAGAGAGTCAATGTATATCTGTGGGGTAATGTGCCTGATAAGGAGTAAATTTTCAACTGGCTTTGTAAAATACATTTCTATTTAACTCTGAGCATCCTCCTCTTCCTTAGATTTCCAAACTTGTTTAAAAACCTCACCATCATCATTTCAATTGCTTCTCCAATTCTAAAAATTTGCCTTTCCAAATAGAATGCTACTGACAGTAGCATATAGTTTCCAAGTTTTGTTACAAAATGTGGCTCTGCCCAAATTTGACAGTGGCTGAAAATAGGACTTATATTTGGTAGTTCTATGTGCTGTCTAGAATAGTTTTGATTATAGAAAGGATCAATACCCATTCACCTGGAGAACATGTAAATTAAAATTAGCAAATATATTGACATATAATTAATAATATGAAAATGCCTTTAGCAATATTGCTTCCTAAAATAATCCTTATGCTATTTTAAAATTTAAATAATTGCTATAAGAAGTTGGGTGATTTCTTTTATATTGCTTATTCAATCTGTTAAATGATAAATGTTAAATTTCAATGAAATTTCATATTGGAGATTTAAATATAAATGTTAGCTAAAATTTCTTTTAAATCTCTTGTGCCATACAAGGTATATACTATAATTCTCAAATTAAAATTATTTCTATAGTAACATTTCACATGTTTTCTGCATAATGATAATATGTTTTAGAACTACCAAGCCAATAAAATTATGCTATAAATTCCTGATAAAATAGTCTATTTGTCCAAATACATACCTTTTATGTTTGACCATTTCTCTTTTGGAAAGTACAGTGTTTGAGGTGACAGGGAATTTATTGATGTTACTCAGGTTTTGTTATTGTTGGGCTATGCCAAGATTTTACTCTCCAATAAGCACCAAGCTCACAAATTTTCATACCTTCTCACATATCTGATCTCAACTTGGATTTCCTATGAATTTTCTTGTAGTCTAATCATTGATAAAAAAAAAAAAAACCTTATCAGCCAGAATATTTGCAAGTTTCCTAAAGTATAAATTTAAGTGCAACTTAAAAAGTTCCACAAAGATAATATTTCTTAAACTCATGAAGCATTTTGGAAATAAATTGGGGGAAAAGTTCTTTTTCCCTGAGCATTTCCCCCTCTATATTCATATATACATATATGAATATACATATACATATATATATCCTTGTATATTTAATTTTGTTGCGTTTCTTTGTTTTACTTCTTCTTTTTTCCTATCCTCCTCATTTTAAGTTTCCATTCATAATCTTAAAATTCTCTCTAAAGACTAGGAAAAAAAATCTGCCAAATCCTATAATTGTGTCATCTTATTGATTTCTTTATTTAGCGCTCCTTAACTAGGAACAGCTGAAAAGGAATGAAAGCAGCTATAGTGAGCACATGTTTTACTTCTGCTAAAAATCATATTATCCTAGGTGGATTTAACCTTATTCTGATTGTTTTTATTGTTGCAATGGATATTTTGGAATAAGAGTAAAAAAACTGTTTGTGTTTCCAATTGTTAAGCACAATATTGGTGCAATTAGCTTCTGGCAAAGTCTTCAGTTCTTCAATAATTGCTTTCTCTACTTTGTCCCAAATTCAAAACAGTTAATGGCAGGGCCATGTCTTTTGTGTATACATGGATAAAGTGAGTGCCAAAAGGCAGGTGACTCTCATAATGGACAAGCTTATATATCATTGAGTCCTGTTAAGAACACCAATTTTGTCTCCTTATACTATAGAAATACTTTAACAAGGACAAAGTTATCTACTAGAGCCTGAGTGGGGGGATTAGATGGGGCAGGGTGCTGGGTAATAATGACCAGAAATCTGTGGGACAAAATCTCTTGCTCAAGACCATTTATATTGGTCTCTGCCCATGCATTTCTATGTTTTCTTTACTTTGACAATATCCATAATTGATCATTCTTCTTGATCTCAGAGACAAGATGCTTGTTAAGATTCTAATCATCTCTTACATGAAATTATATACAATTGCATTAACTAATCCATCTTCTTGTCCTAAATATTTCCTCTTCAATATTTGTAAAGAATTCTCTCTTATTTATAGGTGAACTGGATTCAATATTTACTCCCAAGTTTAATGACAATGAGTATTTGTAAAACCATAATGGGTCATTTGTGCTAGTTAGAGAATGTGGATATTGCAAAATATAACGTAGTGTATTTGTCATATATTACAAATATATAAATATAAATTCACAGATCAATTAAAACATCATATTTATGTAACATTATATCCCTATATCCCTGAAGAGTTATATAAGTGTATATGTGTATGTGTGTGTGTATGCGTGTGTGTGTGTGTATACATATATATACATATAATAATATGAAGAAAAGTAAATTGTGTAACATTTTATTATAATTTTGGCATTTTGTCTTCACACATTTTAGCAATTCTGCTTTTTATCATAGGCAATGGTTGTATTTTTCCTAAACAGGAATATGTTATTTTATTTAAAACTAAATCCAACTTGACATTTCTATGCACAACCATTCATATGTTTATGAGATGTTCTGATCTCATTATGTCTGGGGCAGCTGTCACCAAACAGTATCAGCAGCAGAAGTATATGGATCCCTGACTGCTAAGCCCGGGACTCTGCCCGTCTAAATGTACTGTACCTGATGTCCAGAAGCCACCATCTGGGCAGCAAGGGCACGCCTCCAGATTCTTACTACTGCAGACATTAACAGCCTCTTGAACTATAAGGTGACCCGGCAGCAGGAAAATTAGCCCCTGGGAATAGAGGCAGGTGGCAACCATTTCCCCCAAGCCATGTTGATGGAAGAAGTGCCTACATTCAAGGAATTCCTGAACCTGAGCCAAGCAATGCCCGTTCCTTTTGCCAGCTAACCATTCACTATTCAGTCTCCTCACCTGCTTCATTCTCTTGAGAGCTATACAAGCAGTACTCGCCAGCTGCCCTGCTGGAGATGGCTCTGCTGTGACACCAGAGAAAAGCTAGGCTAAGAAAGCAGCGAGTGCTAACAACCAAGTAAATCAGTGTAAAAGTAAACAAAGGCCTTTTCCCTATTTTGTTTTTGTTTTTGTTTTGTTTTGTTTTGTTTAGGTTAGCCTTGTATTCTGATTAAAAGAAAGATATGTAGCGATGGGCATGAGCAAAAGTCCATTAGAACAGAACCTGTTTTTCAGGAGGTTTTTTTTTTTTTTTTTTAATTTTTAAATTTATTTTCAGCATAACAGTATTCATTGTTTTTGCACCACACCCAGTGCTCCATGCAATCTGTGCCCTCTCCAATACCCACCACCTGGTTCCCCCAACCTCCCACCCCCCGCCTCTTCAAAACCCTCAGATTGTTTTTCAGAGTCCATAGTCTCTCATGGTTCACCTCCCCTTCCAATTTCCCTCAACTCCCTTCTCCTCTCCAACTCCCCTTGTCCTCCATGCTATTTGTTATGCTCCACAAATAAGTGAAACCATATGATAATTGACTCTCTCTGCTTGACTTAAAATTTAGCGGAGGCTAACTAGAATAACAATTTCCACATACTGTAGATATTCATTAAATAAAGTCAGTAAATACAGAGACAGACGCTCATCAATTTTCTTTCAAGACTGTCCCTGTCTCTGCTAGCTTCTGTTTCCCTCAACTTGGTTCTTTCTGCCTTTTTCTTTGTTTTTGCCTGATTACATAAAGGTCAGGAGGTACCCTTTTCTTACCCAGCAACAATCTCTCTTCTATTTCCTTGCTACATAAAGTATTGTTCATGGACCAACCAACCCTAACCTACTGAACGAAAGTCTGCGTTTTTATCAAGACACCTATACTTCCCCAAAATAAGTTAATGTTTGATAATTATTCAGTGTCAGTAATTCTTAAGGCTGGGATCTCATTCTAATCACCTGAGGAATGTAAAAACTACTAATGCCTGAGACAACCCTCCAGATTTTGATTTAATTGGTTTGGGAAAGTGCCTCAGAATTAGTGTTTTCAAAAGCCCCTGAGGTGATCCTACCTCACATTTGAGAAACAAAGCTATTCTTGGATTCTTAAAATGTATTTTGAAAGCTTAAATCTAAGCATACATTAGGGAATCCAGTTCATACAGAATTGTAAAAATAATGTCCGAACCTAGAATAGTATTACAGGAAAGAGGAATTGATTTATGGTAAAGGAAAAATACCTTCCATAGATTGCAGAATAATTGTACAAGGGGGTTTTTTAACTGTGAATGATTATATATATTCAAAAACTATGCTGTAAGACTTTGATTTTTGAGAAGACACATCATTTGGGTTGATAAGAATTCTATACAACTCATTAAGAACTGTAAAAATAAACAGATTTTGAAGTTAAACTTCTGTAGTGGTGATAATTTCTTAATCTTTACTAAAAAATTGTAAGGAGAAGTACATCATCATTATGTTTTCTTACTTGCCAATTATTCTATGAGACCATGACATTGTGTTTATTAAAAACTGAGATCACTCAGTCTGCTAGGAAACAGGAAAAAAACCTATTAGAATAGTTTTCTAAGAATTTGTTGTATTTAATTCTAAACAAATAACAATGATGTAATTAAATTCTAAAAGAGGAATGGACACAAATTAAGAGATTATGAGACAAAATATAAAACAGTACCACCTTTTAATTATTTTATTTTACCTTGTGAAAACCTGGGTACTTTTATAGCAAATACAAAAGAATTACTAAAATACATTATTTTAAACTCACATAAAAGAGAAAGTATTTATCTAAGGTAGTCCTAAAGAGATCAAAACTGTCCTTTTGAGTTTCACTCATGAAGAAGGATAAAGACAATGTGAAAATGGCTATTAGCATATATGCTGTTAGGGCATTTTTCCTTCATATATAAAGAAATTTAAAAATAGTCTCTATCATTAGTCTCTATCATAAAGTTCACAGGTTTACAGTTACTACAGACAGAAAATTAAAATAAAATTACAAAATAAAACTTCATACACTGCTGTGGGTTTAACTAATGACGGATTATCCCAAGCAAATGATGAAATGTACACAATGGAATATTTCTCAGCCATTAGAAAGGATGAATACCCAACTTTTGCATCAACATGGATGGGACTGGAAGAGATTATGCTAAGTGAAATAAGTCAAACAGAGAAAGTCAATTATCATATGCTTTCACTTACTTGTGGAACATAAGGAATAGCATGGAGGACATTAGGAGAAAGGAAAAATGAAGGTGGAGTAATGGGGATGGGAGATAAGCCGTGAGAGACTATGAATTTTGGGAAATAAATGGAAAGTTTTAGGAGGGAGGGAGCTGGGAGGTTGGGTGAGCCTGGTGATGGGTATTAAGGAGGGCAAGGATTACATGGAGCACTGGGAGTTATACACAAACAATGAATCATGGAACACTACATCAAAAATTAATGATGGGGGCACCTGGGTGGCTCAGTGGGTTAAGCTGCTGCCTTCGGCTCAGGTCATGATCTCAGGGTCCTGGGATTGAGTCCCACATCGGGCTCTCTGCTCAGCAGGGAGCCTGCTTCCCTCTCTCTCTCTGCCTGCCTCTCTGTCTACTTGTGATCTCTGTCTGTCAAATAAATAAATAAAATCTTAAAAAAAAATTAATGATGTACTATATGGTGACCAATAAAACACAATAAAAAAAAAGATGAAATAGATCTATGATCTTATGCCTAGTGTTTAAATCTACACTATAACATCCTTCATATTTTCTTTGAACTCAAAATATTGTCAAATGAAATGATAAAAATAGTATCCAAAATTTCATGTAAAGATAGTCACAAAGTACATTTCTGTAACCCCCAATGTAAATATGATTATATTTACAAGTACCATGATTTTTATATAGTGCTCAAAAGCATGTTTAAGCTGTAACTACTTCTTGTCAAGAAACAGATGTGTTGCCATGGAATTTGTGAATTTTTTAATATTTTCTTCATTACATATTCAGTCTTTAACAGTACAGTGTTTACTTGAAAATCTCAGATTTTGGCAGTTACTAGTATAGTAATGAGTGAAAAATGAGAGAAAAATATTAATGAAGGTAATACTTAGAAGAGCCAACTTCAGCAAATCTAGTAATGAAGCTTTGTTAAGGCACTGAATTTACCCTAAGATTAACTCACTTGAAAATATGGTGCTACTTTTGAGAAAATATCCTTTCCAGGAAAGGTAGCTGCTTAGAAACACAATTCCACCCCATTATAAGAAAAATAAGAAACTAATCATCAAACAAAATTATAGCTGTAAAGCATTTGTACATGCACTCAAATATAATTTTTGCAAAACTGCTGTGTGCCAAGTACTGTTCAGAGTACTTAATAAAAATGCAACAAGCTACAAATTGGAAGAAGCGAATATTCCCTGAGGGAACTAAAAAAATGACAAAATAATAAAAAACATTACAAGATAAGTTAATTTCAGAGGATGATAAATGCCATGAAGAAAATAACATAGGTGATAACGCTAACATGATACCCATGGACCTCTATTGGTTTGATTTGTGGTGTATTGATTTCATTATTTGATGAGGATTTGGGGTTATTCCAGTGTTAGGCTATTACAAATAAAGATGCCAAAATTTGTGTGCATGTCTTTATATGGACATTTTTAAAAGATTATATTTATTTATTTGAGAAGGAGAGAGAGAGAGTGAGCACAAGCAGGAGGAGGGGAATAGGTAGAAGCAGACTTTCCACTGAGCAGGCTGTCCATCATGGGGCTCAATCCTAGGACCCTGGGATCATGACCTGAGCAGAGGTCAAACACTTAACCAACTGATCTACCCAGGCACTCCTGGACATAGGATTTAATTTCTTTTGGTTAAAACCTAACTTTGGACTTAAGGATGTACATACTCTCAAAAGATGTATAAACAAAGCCTGAAGACAGAACTTGAAACAAAGCTTGAATGATTTGGTATAAATACATATAAACACAGTGTTCATAATATATTCAGATCATATCCCATGTTCTTTTTAAAGGAAAGATAAAGTACTTGCAGAAAAGGAACATAGGTGTGGTCATTCAGACATGTGAGGGAACCAAGCCAACATTAGTACCCTACAGATTCATCTCAAGGTGACTAGTGGTAAATTACCTCTATAATTATAACATATATAGCAAAAAGTATGTACATTTTAGCTTTATTTTGCTTTGTATTTAAGTGATAGGTAAATTATTTATAAAAGATTTCAACATTTACTTAAATATTTAAACCCTCAACTGTGAATTTCCCTGCCAAGAAATTTAAACTATATATTATTACTCTAATTCTTAACATGGTTAGCATTTTCATGGATCAGATATTATTCTCTAAAGGAAAACATCAGACTTTCTAAGCATTGAACAGACGAGCACTATTGGAGAAAGAAGGTCATTTTAATAGGAATAGATACAGAATGCAATAGAAATTCCAATATTGAAAACTTTAATACTGTGTTTAGTGGAAAAGGTCTTTGCTATTTATATGCTATGTAGAAAATATAAAAACTATTTTGGGGGGCGCCTGGGTGGTTCAGTGGGTTAAAGACTCTGCCTTTGGCTCAGGTCATGGTCCCAGGGTCCTGGCATAGAGCCCCACATCGGGCTCTCTGCTTGGCGGGGAGCCTGCTTCCTCCTCTCTCTCCGCTTGACTCTCTACCTACTTGTGATCTCTGTCTGTCAAATAAATAAATAAAAGCTTAAAAAAAAAGAAAACTATTTTGATCTTGATAAAATCCCAATAGTTCATTTTTGCCCTTGCTTCCCTTGCCTTTGGCAATGTTCCTAGGAAGATGTTGCTGCGTTTGAGGTCAAAGAGGTTGCTGCCTGTGTTCTCTAGGATTTTGATGGATTCCTTTCTCACATTGAGGTCCTTCATCCATTTCGAGTCTATTTTTGTGTGTGGTGTAAGGAAATGATCCAATTTCATTTTTCTGCATGTGGCTGTCCAATTTTCCCAACACCATTTATTGAAGAGGCTGTCTTTTTTCCATTGGACATTCTTTACTGCTTTGTCGAAGATGAGTTGACCATAGAATTGAGGGTCTATTTCTGGGCTCTCTATTCTGTTCCATTGATCTAGATGTCTGTTTTTGTGCCAGTACCATGCTGTCTTGATGATGACAGCTTTGTAATAGAGCTTGAAGTCCAGAATTGTGATGCCACCAACTTTGGCTTTCTTTTTCAATATTCCTTTGGCTATTCGAGGTCTTTTCTGGTTCCATATAAATTTTAGGATTATTTGTTCCATTTCTTTGAAAAAAATGGATGGTACTTTGATAGGAATTGCATTAAATGTGTAGATTGCTTTAGGTAGCATAGACATTTTCACAGCAAAGGAAACAGTTAACAAAACCAAAAGACAACTGACAGAATGGGAGAAGATATTTGCAAACGACATATCAGATAAAGGGCTAGTGTCCAAAATCTATAAAGAACTTAGCAAACTCAACACCCAAAGAACAAATAATCCAATCAAGAAATGGGCAGAAGACATGAACAGACATTTCTGCAAAGAAGACATCCAGATGGCCAACAGACACATGAAAAAGTGCTCCACATCACTCGGCATCAGGGAAATACAAATCAAAACCACAATGAGATACCACCTCACACCAGTCAGAATGGCTAAAATGAACAAATCAGGAAATGACAGATGCTGGCGAGGATGCGGAGAAAGGGGAACCCTCCTACACTGTTGGTGGGAATGCAAGCTGGTGCAACCACTCTGGAAAACAGCATGGAGGTTCCTCAAAATGCTGAAAATAGAACTACCCTATGACCCAGCAATTGCACTGCTGGGTATTTACCCTAAAGATACAAATGTAGTGATCCGAAGGGGCACGTGCACCCGAATGTTTATAGCAGCAATGTCTACAATAGCCAAACTATGGAAAGAACCTAGATGTCCACCAACAGATGAATGGATAAAGAACATGTGGTATATATACACCATGGAATACTATGCAGCCATCAAAAGAAATGAAATCTTGCTATTTGCGACGACGTGGATGGAACTAGAGGGTATCACGCTTAGCGAAATAAGTCAATCGGAGAAAGACAACTATCATATGATCTCCCTGATATGAGGGAGAGGAGATGCAACATCTCACAAAACAAACTGAGGGTTGATGGGGGCGGGTTGGGAGAGGGGGGTGGGGTTATGGACACTGGGGAGGGTATGTGCTATGGTGAGTGCTGTGAAATGTGTAAACCTGACGATTCACAGACCTGTACCACTGGGGATAAAAATATATGTTTATAAAAAATAAAATTAAAAAAAAAAAACTATTTTGGAAGAAGTAGTAGTAAAGAGCCTGAAAACAGATTCCTGATGGAAGATTTGCTGTCAAGAATAGATTGGGGAGTCTGCTTTCTAGCAAAAGAAAAACGACTTTGGGCATGTAGAAAAGATTTTTTTTCCTTCTTTTTTTTTTTTTTTTTCTCTAACTGAACCAGTATTCAAGTGTTCTAAGAAGTTATCTCATTAGGGAGTCCAATATTTTCTTTTATTTTCTTCTTTTTTTTACAGACAGAGATCACAAGTAGGCAGAGAGGCAAGCAGAGAGAGAGGAGGGGAAGCCAGCTCCCTGCTGAGCAGAGAGCCCGATGCAATGAGGGGCTTTTTCCCAGGACCCTGGGATCATGACCTGAGCTGAAGACAGAGGCTTTAACCCACTGAACCACCCGAGCATCCCCAATATTTTCTTTTATATTCAACATGATATATTGAGTTTCATGCATTCTAAAGAGTGCATAGTTCTTGATTTAAAAAAAAAAAATAGACTTTCATCTTGATTTGTTTCAATTTCTATCTTTCTCTCCATGGGAAGACTACTTGAGCCAATTAGGCTTGAAAAGATTATTGAGAAAGACAACATAAGTGATTCTGCAATAGGCCTTGAGAATCAAATTAATGCTACAGTTTGATATGCATGTGAAATCATATCCACTTCGTATATTTAAAGTCTGAATCACTTTCCTACCTCATTGACATTTGCCCAAGATCATTCTGCAAAAACCATCAGGGAGTCTTAAAAGAAACAAAACAAAACAACAAAAAACTGTGCCTGAATTCCTTTTTTTTTAAAAGATTTATTTATTTGATGAGCAAGATCACAAGTAGGCAGAGAGAGAGAGAGGAGGAAGCAGCCTCCCCGCCAAGCAGAGAGCCCAATGAGGGACTCGATCCCAGGACCCTGAGATCATGACCCGAGCCGAAGGCAGAGGCCCAACCCACTGAGCCACCCAGGCGCCCTGTGCCTGAATTCTTTAACAGACTTTTATTCCAAACTGCTTATAACCAAGTATTATTTCAGATCATCCTTTTTAAATTAAGAAACAATAGTAAAAATATTTTAAAATATCTCATATTTTTGATATGTAAAGTTCAAAAGAAATTTCACCACTATTACATGCAGGGGAAATAAACAAATCTTGCTTATTCTATTGTAAAACATATATTAAAAGTCTATTTAAAAACTTAATTTTGATACAATACAAATCTTACAAACATAGCTTTCCCACAAATCAAACTGGGTAAAATTTAATAACAAATACGGTTATAAAGATCACATTAAAAATAGAGATGATTTTTTAGAATCATTTTAGAGTAAAAATTAACAGAAATTAATGAATAATGGATCACAATGGTTAAAAAGTACTTAATATTTAAGGCAAGGATGACTAAGATATCACTAAAGCTCCTGAAAAAAATTATGAATCTCAGAAGTAGCTTCAATTTGCAAGATGAAATTGAGAAATTCATTTTGTTGCAATAAATTATGAATAAGGCACTTGTGTCTTAAGGTGTGATTTTCTATTTCTATGTGTATGTTCACGTATAGAATTAGAAATCAGATAGTAGCTAAATACTACAAATATGGCATGTCTTATATTCATTTAAATTATTCAAAGAAAAAAGTATAGCTACATGATATAACTTTTTAAAAATTATGTTCAGTTGCCAAGCCAATAACTCACATAGCAAGAATGTATGGGCCTCAATATTCTTTTTGTAAATAAACCAAGGTCCAACACTCATATCTCAACATAATTTTGTTATTCTTTCCCTGTTATCACCGAATAGAGCTTCTTGTGAAGTGATAAAAATGGTGATTCTCTTTGGCAAATATTCCAAAAGATGAAGGAAAAAAAAAAAGAGGACTAAATGATGCTAAGAAAATATTAGTTCTTAGGCAGAAAATGGTATGATATACCTTGAAGATGGAGTACCCTTAACGTACCTAGAGCTATTTCACAATGATGGCTTCAATAAATATAGCATATGCTATTATTTTCAAATAATAAAAATTATGAAGGGACCTACCAAATATAAAAATTACTCCCAGATAACAGATGAAACTTTAGTAAAAGTTGAAAAAGCATTAATCATGTAATAATATACACATGGACAGTTGAATCAATATGACTATAATTTGGGGGAAAATACAAATATTAGACACCTTTATGAAGTTTTAGCTAGAGATGAGGTCACTGAAGTGAACATTACTCTGAGTAAATGTTGATTTGGATATATCGAAGGACATATTTCTTTAAATAAACTCAAAATATAAAGGGAATGGCATTAACTGAGCTATGTGTCACAAAATTATTTCCAACAGATCGAAGTATGCCCATAGGCAAAAAGGGTTATCACTGGAATAAATGTTCAAATCAATGAAAATAGCCTTATGGAATGTAATGATGCCTTGAAACATATATTAAAAGAAAGAAGGGAGGGGAATGTCAGGATTTAATTTGGCAAATGACATTTTCATCAGCTATAATCTATTAATTAAGTGAAACATGCATGAAATAATATTGGCCTTAGATTTCTATAGAGTAATTTGCAGAGAATATGATATTTGTAAAAGACAGCTACCACTCAATGTTCTTAAGGAAAGCCCCATGACATGCATAATTCATCCCTTACTGGTACTCTTGACCAGTCAGAAAGGAAGGAACACTTTACCACCTGGGTGAAATCATCTCTGTTCTATGGCTACTAAGTTTCATATGACATTCATTCAAATAATTGGCTATTTCACATTTTTATCTCTTTACTTTTAGATACTTAGATACAAAAATTTATAGTTAATAATACTAAAGTCACCCTACAATACCCACCATTAACTATATTGAGAATCATTCATTCCCTTAAAATTATGTCCTAATTTTTTATTTATAGGCTCATTAACTATGTGTTTTATTGTTTAATGGAAGGAATTATAAATACATGATTCAGGAAATTTGTTTTTGGAAACGTCTATAGAGTCAAATACATCCTAATAAAAAGACCTTTAACCAAGTACATTCAGTGAATTGGGGGTAAAGAGAAAGATAAGAAACCTGGGGAATATTCAAAATAAGGGAGATTAAGGTGTCACAGTTGGGTTAGCATCTGACTCGTGGTTTCAGCTCATGATCTGAGGGTCTTGAGATCAAGCCCTGTGTGGGGCTCTGAGGTTAGAGGGGAATCTGCTGAAGATTTTCTTTCTCTCT
This sequence comes from Enhydra lutris kenyoni, assembly GCF_002288905.1. Lineage (NCBI taxonomy): Eukaryota > Metazoa > Chordata > Mammalia > Carnivora > Mustelidae > Enhydra > Enhydra lutris. Next base: position 40,369,342 of record NW_019154088.1, on the reverse strand, counting down.
CCCTCTGCGCTTCCCCCCTTTTTATATGAAAAGTTCAACCTTAAAAATCAGGCTTTAATATCATCTCTGTATTTAAACGATCCATGCTGAACATTTACTATGATGATTTAAGTGTTTATTCTGAGAACTTCGGAGCAAAATAAAAATCATTAACTAAAGCTACAAAATATATGTGCATCTGAAAGAACAAAGAACAAGTCGTTGGTCTGAAAACGAAAAGCAGCATTACTGTCAGCAATTAGTGTTCATTTTGAAAACAGGTTTTCATTTGAGTTCACATTTTTTTTAATGGCATATTCTGCCAAGTCCGAAATTCTTGCCTACAGCTTTACAGCTTTATGTGTCACATATTGCCAAGTGCAAGCTAAGTTTTAAAAAAAAAAAAAAAAAAAAAAAAAGAGGGAGCTTGGGTGGCTCAGTTGGTTAAACATCTGCCTTTGTCTCAGGTCATGATCTCAGTGTCCTGGGATCAAGCCCTGTATCAGGCTCCCTGCTCAACAGGAGCCTGCTTCTCCCTCTCCCTCTGCCTGCTGCACACTCTGCTTGTGTTCTCTCTGTCAAATAAATAAATAAAATCTTAATAAAAAAGGAGGAAAGGAACTGTCCCCTGCCTCAAGATGCCACGAACATGGTTCTTGACATCACAGAGAGCTGACTCAAAGGATTTCAACTCAATGACCTATCACTCCATGTCACTTAGGGCTGGAGTTAAGCTACAGCTACTTCGTTTCTTTGATAATGAGGTGTGACTATTTGTGCATAAAATGTGTCACTTCAAATAAAGTTTTCAAAATAAAGTACTGGTAGCCTTCCAGAATAATGGCATTAAAAAAATCCTATGTCCTATTAAAAGCTGAAGTATACCAATTCAATCTGAAAAATCAGACCTCTACTTTTGCATAAGACCAGCAATTTTAAAATATGTGCTCCCTGAAATATCCTACTAGTTTTAAGCATAATTTTTCTAGAATTTCTAACATATACAATTATGAAGTAATTATTAGAGAACTATATGAAATCTACTTGTGATTACAATTGAGAGATGCATTCATTTAGGATACAAACAAAATAATGCAACCCAACCTTAAATAAGTAATGTATAAAAGTAAGGAAGTCAGGAAGAGATCAACCAAACTAATATGGACAGGTTTCTGTCAATGCTCATTCTCATAGATTATAGTGTACAGGACCTGATTAAAAAATATTGTCTCTTCAATTATCATATGATCTCCCTGATATGAGGAAGTTGAGAGGCAACGTAGGGAGCTTGGGGGGTAGGAAAAGAATAAATGAAACAAGATGGGATGGGGAGGGACACAAACCAAAAGAGACTCTTAATCTCACAAAACAAACTGAGGGTTGCGGGGTGGGAGGCTGGTTGTGGGGTTACAGACATTGGGGAAGGTATGTGCTATGGTGAGTGCTGTGAAGTGTGTAAACGGGGCGATTCACAGACTTGTACCCCTGGGGCTAATAATACATTATATGTTAATAAAAAATTAAAAATTAATAAAAAATTAAAAAGTTAAATATTGTCTCTTGCTTAACTATATAGACATTTGTGGAAATATCCTCAAATAAGCCAATTTTATTTGTTCGAAATATCTATACTGGAAAATATATGTACATTTCTATTATTATGTTGCTACCCATTTGGATAATAGATGATAGAGAGATGTATTCCCCCAGAGTATTATTTTTGCAATGCTAGCAAGCATTACATTATCTTTTTTCCTTAAGAATTCTAAGGTTTCAATACTGGCTACCTTAAGTTATAATTCTATTTTCCTTGTAGGCCTTTTGGGAAAATCTTTGTAAGGGGATTTGGGACTCACAGCACTCAGAGCAAAGAGAGTAAAACTCTGGAGGCATTAGGGTAAAAAATAATAATGGGTACTGAAGAAATTGCTCTAACAGATATATCAATACAGGTACATCTCAGTTACACTACATTTTATTCAAGTTTCTTATTCTCGAAATAAAATGGGGAGATTTTAAGATTTCTGGGAATAGGAGTGCCTGAGTGGCTCAGTTAATTAAGTGTCTGCCTTCAGCTCTGGTCATGGTCCCCGGGTCCTGGGATCCAGTCTCAAGTCAGGCTCCCTGCTCAGTGGGGAGCCTGCTTCTTCCTTTCCCTCTGCTGCTAACCCTAATTGTGTTTGTTCTCTATCAAATAAACAGAGAAAATATTTTAAAAAGAAAAAAAATATATATATAACTGGGAGTAGCCCAGACAATGAGAGTCTGTAAACTAGGGAAAATTAATGACAAGAACCTTGTGGTCTTAGTGGAAAAGGGGCTTATAGTTATGCTGATAAGTTTAGATGTGTGGTACGATTGCTAAAGAACCACAGTAAAAATTATTTCAAGGTAAATGACCACTGGGTTTATCTGTCTGTTGGGTTGTGTGTTTTAGGACCAGGCTAATATTTAGGTGTAAGGTATAGCCTGCACTAGTTCATGCTGTGACCTCTAAATATTTCCTCCAAATATAACCAACTGATGCTGAAAAGTACTGCCTTTGTTAGATTACTTTGGCTAAATAGAAAAAAAAAAAAAAAGTCTTCATTTCATGCTTGTAGCAACATGTATCAAAAAAAAAAAAAAATGACAACAAAACAACAAACAGAAGCAGAAAGAACCTGAAGTGAGATGAAATAAAAAACTCAGCAAAAATGGAGCAAAAGCACATAAGAAGAATGTAATCCTCCAAGATTCTGAAATCACTGAAATTTTCAGAGTTTTCCCCATCACATGAGATAGCAATTCATTATTGCATCCACTGGAGTAGTACACAATACTACTGAGGGAGAGAGGAAACTCAGAGGCCTGAAAATTTGAGAGATGTCCAGGAAGTGGTTACTTAGGTGGAAGTATTTGGAATGAATCCAAGAAATACTGAAGCCACTACCTCAGCATCTCTGCAAATGTGCTCTTCTATAACATATGCACCAGCTCTATTACTTTCCAGTACAATCTAACCTCAGCTTGTGCATAGTTTTAAATTGCTGCAGCTCCATTCATCACCTCAATGACACATGAATTTTGACTGGGCTCCTTGCTGCTACCTAACTTCTTTTTAAGTGAACCAAATTTGTGTTCTCAGAGAAGAGCATTTGATTAAGTCAATATGTTTGGTAATCATATCTGGCTGTATATAGAGTATAGGTAAAAAGGCAAGATCACCTGTTGAAATACCGTCATCCAGGACAACCTCCTAGGAGCAACTATGGGTGGGGAATGATCATTTATAAAAATATACAATGGAAGAAGCAATAGCTAGTATCTACAGCTGCAGTCCATAATAATTTTATATTTTGTTTTTTGTTTTGTTTATTTGTATTTTGGGGGGTTTTTTGTGGTAAAATTCCAGAAATTCTTCAAACAATGTTTGATTTGGAAGTGTTTTTGTTTTTGTTTTTCTGGAGAGACTAAGATGAAACTTTGAAGAAACTGCTCATGAATTTGGAGATTCAAAACCAAAAACAGGATAATACTAATTACCTATTTAGTTTTCAATCAGGCTTATGATTACTTCTAAGAGTGACTTAAGTAGAAAAAAACAAAAACTAATATTGTACAAGTTTATAATAAAGCACCCATATTACTTTCTACTCTACTGTGACTCCTTTAGATCGGTATTGAATCTAAAGTCATCAGGGAGTGGCACAAGGCCAGAAAGCAGACCTATCTGGATCATCAATCTTTACGCAAAATTAATCTTTTATGTGGAAAAATAAAAACTGTTACAAAAAGCTGTTTATAAGGAAAAATTTTAGCAAAACTTTGCTTTGTTAATCAAAGAAGGCCATTTAGGATATTTACTATTCATTATATTCTTAGATTGTATGAATAAAATACAATAGCACCCATACTGTCAAATTACATACACCACTGAAATCATGAAATAAACTTTTTATCTAGGTTTTTTTTTTTTTAACTGCAGTGTTTTGGTCTGAATATAACTGATATTATTACATATGGTTAGGGTGAATAAAGGAGAACTATTGTGATCACACGAGTCTAAGAATAAAATTTAAGACAACTTTAAGTATGTAGAAGAAATTAATTAACTACCTGGCAGTAGCTGTTCTATTGTCAGACTCTACAAGAATAACTGATGACCATGCCATCATCTTCTCTACAATCAGCCACCTACCCACTTGACCTTCCTCACCTCTGCTCATATGCCAGGCTGAAACGATAGGAAGAACATCTGGGCATGTTGCCTATCCAAAGTCTCCAGGGCTCTTGTTGCTGCTCTGAGCTTAATCTTTATTTAACCTTTGTGTTAATGATGAAGGATTGTCCCTCTGTCAGCAGTTCTCCACCTACAGCGCACTTTTGTCACTAGTTCCCAATTTCAACACCAAAGGATCAGGAAGCATGACTTTGCCATCCTATGTAATCTTTTCTTTTCTTTTTTTTTTCCTGTTTTCTTCCTCAAATTCCCTTATAGCTTCATCTACTGACCTTAAATATGAGATCAAGTCAGAGATTCCTTATGCATAAGATACTTCCTTGGCATCCGTTTGGCACTATTGGGAGCTGCCTTAACTTTTAGCACATCAGTATGTCTCTTATCAAATCATATTTCAAAAGTTATGAATGTTTCTACTTTCAGAAATGCTGATGGCTCATTTCAAGAGGCTCAGAGCACAGAAAACTCCTACTGTTTCAGTTGAACTACCAGCTTATTTAATAAAACGTTTTTCAAAACGAGAATGAGACAAACAAAGTCTCTCTGGTACATGTACCATAAAGTTTAGGTATTAGATACATTTCTATAAACAGAAACAATGTAAAAGCTAAGAAAAGTGCTAACAGGAAAAATAAGAAGGCATCTTAGTGAATCACTTTTGCAGATACTGGAATTTGTTAGGTATTCTTCAGTGAGATGTGAATGCATGCTGGGCATTGCAGCTCATATAGAGGAATAAAATTTCTATTAGTAAGCCTTTAATGAAACTAAAGATGGTTTAAAAATACTAAAAAGTGAAAAAATCGGTAACAAATTTATAAATAATCGTATATAGTCATTTTTTTTCTTATTATGTTAACAAACAACATCAGCTGGAAGAAATAAACAACACTAGGGTGTGTTTATCTTGGGTAGCATTCATACTTGATCAGCAGTAATAAGAGCCTCTGAGAAAATAATTGCTTCATGCCAGGTAACTCACAAGTGTCAGACTGCTTAGCACCCAAACATAAGAGCCATAACCTCTATTGACTAATGTCAGTTCACATTATCACCATCAGTTAAACAACAGCTATTTTTAGATTCATGCATATTAACAAAGTGAAATGAAAAATATTTCTAACCTGAATTTCCATAACAATAATATAAACACATGGGTAGTTATATTGAAGGGTTATGACAAGTTGGAAAAACACATGGGGAGGATGTGGTAGCATCATAGAAGTGTCAGCTGGGATAAAAACAATGAGAGATCAATCTACTACACTCATGTTAGGCTGTAAAGTTACCTCCAAATACTTCTCTGATACACCATATCTTCCCTTTGTCTAGATTACACAACTTCTCATTCTTCTAGAAAGAACTATTGACTCTCTACCTGTGGTTTGGTACTTATTTTAGTTCCTCAAAGATCTGCTACTTATCTTAACTTTTTCCCTTGAAATCTGGCTATTGGCTCTTAGACTATTTTTTCTGGAAGTCCACTCTATTAGACTCAGGAGTTCATTTTTTGTTAAATTATTTCTTCCGGATTCAGCTACTAAACCTTCAAGACCACCTAATCCAATCTCTTCATAAGGAAATGGGCACACCAATCCAGTCTCTCAAAAATGGTTAGTAATCCACATATAACAACCCTTGACAGGAAATTAGAAAAGGAATAGAGAATTCCGAGAACTGGTAGAGCTATGCCCTATTTGATCACTTACTGATAATGGATTTGCTGTGATAGTGAACTGATTTGTGTCCAGGGGGCTCTTATGCTTTTTGTCCTAATCTGTATCACAGGTTTTCATAATAAGCTGGGTAGGAACTTGCTTTGGTCTTTCTAAAGTGTCATATACATGAAGAAAATATTGAATTAATATTGGTGTACTAGAAACTGAACTCCAGATGCGTAATCCTATCCCCATCTTAGAAAATTTGCCACTGTACAACCCTTAGAATATAGATGTGACCTAAAAAAAAAAAAAAAAAAAAAAAAAAAAAAAGAGTGGTATTTGCATTTAGCTTCCAAATGTACTGAAATTTAATTTTAGCCAGTGAGGTGCCCTGAAAGGATTTACCAACTGAAAAGAAGTTTTATCACTGATATACTTATGTTTTCAAACTGAGATTTATATTCCCTCTTAATCAATAACAATTAGCAGATATAACTTTGTAATCATTATATTTTCCTTCCTTTTGAAATTGCATTGGATCTTTAATGTTATTTTTCACAAGAAAATCCATTTTGAAAATTAAGGCAGCTTTTCATTTATTGTTTTTTATTTACAAATATTATTTTTCTGCATATATACCAGAGAGTTTCTGGCTATATACCAGAGAGACTATAAACCTATTGGATTGATGTTTATGACTTCCAAGATCTGGTTCAAGGTAAATTTCCAGGAGCATACTTATTATAACCCTACACTAATTCCTCTTGGGCTAACCACTTTCTTGTTCAGTTTTTGCCCATCCTCTTTCTTTAATGGTGAATACTCTTCCTTCACTTCAAAAACATGGAATTCTTATCTTCAAGGCACAAAGGTAACGATGAATGGGGCGCCCAGGTGATCAGCTGGTTAAGCAATCATCTCAGGTCATGATCTCAGGGTTTTGAGATTGAGCCCCACATCAGATTCCATGTTAAGTGTGGAGTCTGCTTGAGATTCTCTCTTTCCCTCTTCCTCAGAGCCTCCCTCTGCTCTCCCTCCAACCATCTAAAGTTAATAAAAAAATCTTTTAAAAAAGGTAACGATGCTAGAGTTAAGAAATACATGCATTTACACATGCAAGTGCAGCTGTATCTATCTCTATGCAAATTTCTCTCTCCACAAGTTTAAACTGTATTTTAAATTAAAATCCAAATCTTCCTTATTTATTCTAGCCTTCTTGGGTACTTAGTAACCCCATTCTCTGAGGATGAAAAATGTTGCTCTCATTATGCTCAGTATGTTTACTTATTGGCTCAACCTTTGAAAGAACATAAAATAATTTTGGAATTTCCATCACATACCTCTATATAAACACAAATTTCAAACTAGAGTTCAGTATTTGTATACAGTATTTTGTATCCCTTAGCTTAGAGTATAGAATCAAAATACCATTTCTATCGTTACTTTTTTCCAAACTGTTAGTGATTTTATTCCTCATCCCTGCATTGTGATGAGGTGATTCATCTGTTACTGTTTATACTGCATGTGGGTTCTGTTATGGGCTGAATTGTGTGTTCTCCAAATTCTGTCCCCCTTCATATGTTGAAGCCCTAACCCTGGTTACCTCAGACTGTTTGGAGATAGGATTTTTAATAAAATCATTAAATTAGAAGGAGGCTGTTAGAATGAGCCTTAAATCCAACCAGTGTAAAGTCCTTATAAGCAGCAACAATGTGGACACACAGAGAGACAGCAAGGCAGCATGCATACAGAGAAAAGACCATGTGAGGACATGGTGAAAATGTACCTGTCTGCAAGCCAAAGAGAGAGGGCTCTGGAGAAACCAAACCTTCCTACACCTTGATCTTAGACTTTCAGCATTCAGAACGATGAGAAAATAAATTTCTGTTGTTTAAGCCACCAGTGGCATTTAGTTATGATACCCCTACCAGACTAAGATTGGTCTCCCCAAACTAATACTGGGACACTAAAGCAAATTAAGCTTGCTTAATTTTAATTGTGTATTTATTTTAAATATGTGACATAGTAATATAAAATTGGTTTATGAAATCGACTCTCTTTTAAACTGGAGTGACAGATTCATCATTAGTCTCTCTGTAAATATGGGGAGCAATTAGAAAATGCTGACAGGCTGAGCTGTCCCTTAGACGGTCTTTCAAACAGTGCCATGGATGCATTCCTGGAAACCTATAAACTTCCAAAACTGAATCAGGAAGAAATTGACAACCCGAATAGACCAGTATCTAGTAACGAGATTGAAGCAGTGATCAAAAAACAAGAGTCCAGGACCTGACAAATTCCCTGGAGAATTCTACCAAACATTCAAAGAAGAAATAATACCTATTTTCCCGAAGCTGTTTCAAAAAAATAGAAACAGAAGGAAAATTTCCAGACTCTTTTTATGAATCCAGCATTACCCTGATCCCCAAATGAAGCAAAGACCCCACCAAAAAGGAGAATTTCAGACGAATATCCCTGATGAATGCGGATGCCGAGATTGTCAACAAGATCCTAGCAAATAGGATCCAACAGTACATTAAAAAGATTATCCACCATGACCAGGTGGAATTTATCCTTGGGTTGCAAGGGTGGTTCGACATTCACAAATCTATCAATGTGATAGAACAAATCAATAAGAGAAGAGAGGAGAACGACATGGTCCTCTCCATTGATGCAGAAAAAGCATTTGACAAGACACAGTATCTGTTCCTGATTAAAACTCTTCAAAGCATAGGGATAGAGGGAACATTCCTCAATTTCATAAAATCTATCTATGAAAAACCCACAGCAAATATTATCCTCAATGGGAAAAAGCTCACAGCCTTCCCTTTGAGATCAGGAACATAACAAGGATGCCCACTCTCACCACTCTTTTTCTACATTGTACTAGAAGTGCTAGCAACAACAATCAGACAACAAAAAGAAATAAAAGGTATTCAAATTGGCAATGAAGAAGTCAAACTCTCTCTCTTCACAGACGACATGATACTTTATATGGAAAACTCCAAAGACTCCACCCCCAAACTACTAGAACTCACACAGCAATTCAGTAATGTGGCAGGACACAAAATCAATGTACATAAATCAGTTTTTTTTTAAGATTTTTTATTTATTTATTTGACAGACAGAGATCAGAAGTAGGCAGAGAGGCAGGCAGAGAGGGGAAGCAGGATCCCTGCTGAGCAGAGAGCCCAGTGTGGGGCTCAATCCCAGGACACTGGGATCATGACCTGAGCCGAAGGCAGAGGCTTTAACCCACCTAGGTGCCCCAATCAGTTGTTTTCTTACACACTATGAAAATATAGAAAGGGAAATTACAGAATCAATTCCATTCACTATAGCACCAAGAACCATAAGATAACTGGGAATAAACCTAACCAAAGAGGTAAAGGATCTATACTCGAGGAACTACAGAACATTCATGAAAGAAATTGAAGAAGAAACAAAAAGATGGAAGAGCATTCCATGCTCATGGATTGGAAGAATAAACATTGTCAAAATGTCTATACTGCTTAGAGCAATCTATACTTTCAATGCCATCCAGATCAATATTCCACTGACATTTTTCAAAAAGCTGGAACAAACAATCCTAAAATTTGCATGGAACCAGGAGACCCTGCATTGCTAAGGAAAGTTGAAAAAGAAAAACAAAACTGAGGGCATCACTTTGCCTGACTTCAAGCTTTATTACAAAGCTGTGATCACCAAGACAGCATGGTACTGGTATAAAAACATAGACCAGTGGAATGTAGTAGAGATCCCAGATATGGACCCTCAACTCTATGATCAAATAATCTTTGACAAAGCAGGAAAAAAATATACAGTGGAAAAAAGACAGTCTCTTCAATAAATGGTGCTAGGAAAATTGGACAGCTATATGTAGAAGAATGAAACTAGACCATTCTCCTACGCCATACACAAAGATAAACTCAAAATGGATAAAAGACCTCAATGTGAGGCAGGGATCTATCAAAATCCTAGAGGAGAACATAGGCAGTGACCTCTTGGACATCGGCCACAGCTTCTTTCAAGATATGTCTCCAAAGGTAAAGGGAACAAAAGTGAATATGAACTTTTGGAACTTCATCAAGATCAAAGGCTTCTGCACAGCAGAGGAAACAGTCAACAAAACAAAGAGGCAACCCATGAAATGGGAGAAGATACTCGCAAATGACACTACAGACAAAGGACTGATATCCAAGATATAAAAACTCCTCAAACTTAACACACAAAAAACAGATAATCACGTCCAAAAATGGGCAGAAGGCATGAACAGACAAATCTCCAAAGAAGACATACAAATGGCTAGCAGACACATGAAAAAATCTTCATCATCACTAGCCACCAGGGAGATTCAAATCAAAACCACACTGAGATGCCACCTTACACCAGTTAGAATGGCCAAAATTAGCAAGACAGGAAACAACGTGTGTCGGAGATGATGTGGAGAAAGGGGAACCCTCTTACACTGTTGGTGGGAATGCAAGTTGGTGCAGCCAATTTGGGGAACAGTGTGGAGATTCCTTAAGAAATTAAAAAATAGATGGGGCACCTGGGTGGCTCAGTAGGTTAAGCCTCTGCCTTCAGCTCAGGTCATGATCTCAGGGTCCTGGGATCAAGCCCTGCATCAGGCTTTCTGCTCAGCAGGGAGCCTGCTTCCCCTTCTCTCTCTGCCTGCTGCTCTGCCTACTTGTGACCTCTCTCTCTGTCAAATAAATAAATAAAGTCTTAAAAAAAATTTAAAAAATAGAGCTACCCTATGACCCTGCAATTGCACTACTGGGTGTTTTCCCCAAAGATACAGATGTAGTGCAAAGAAGGGCCATCTGTACCCCAGTGTTCATAGCAGCAGTGGCCACAGATGCCAAACTATAGAAAGCGCCAAGATGCCCTTCAACACACAAATGGATAAAGAGGAAATGGTCCATATATACAATGGAATATTATGCCTCCATCAGAAAGGATGAATACCCAACTTTTGTATCAACATGGATGGGACTGGAAGAAATTATGCTGAGTGAAATAAGTCAAGCAGAGAGAGTCAAGTATCATATGGTTTCACTTACTTGTGGAGCATAAGGAATAACTCAGAGGACATTAGGAGATGGAGAGAAGTGAGATGAGGGAAATCGGAGGGGGAGACAAACCATGAAGAGACTATGGACTCTGAGAAACAAACTGAGGGTTTTGGAGGGGTCTGGGGTGGGGGTTGGGTGAGCCTGGTGGTGGGTATTATGGAGGGCCTGTATTGCATGGAGCACTGCATGTGTTACATAAACAATGAATTTTGGAACACTGAAAAGAAATAAAATGAAATGGGAAAAAAAAAAAGCAGTGCCATGGATTCTTCCCTACAATAGACTTGAGTTCTCCTTGATGGCCAACCCAGAGTATACAGCTTCTTTAGAATTTCACCAGGACAGACAGGACCCCTTTTGTTTCATCCTGAAGTTTTCATGAGTACAAACCATAACAGTTGGATTTTGTTTAAATTATCTAGCATTGTTCAGATTGATAATAGTTGTCAACAAAAAAATTTATATAGATAATGCAGATAAGCAAATAATTCTAGGGACTTCATCAGAAAATGTTTTAATAATCTGATTTACAGAGCACAATCACAAAGGCCTTTAATTTTGGAAACATTTATATTTTTCCACTGTCCAATTTACCAATAATAGAAGTGATCATTCTTCTTAGTTAATCTCTAGGCAAAAACAGCTCAGGAAAAAGGATCAGAAAGCCCTGTGCAGGGTGGGTTCTCCAAGTTTAGAAGTCCAATCTGAAGGATATGATCTCCAAGTTCAGTGGGTTGAGTACTGATATCCATGTGTGATATTAATTAACAAGCAATTATAACCAAGGAAATTTGCCAAATATCTTCTATGTTTATTATCAATTTGAAGTGCCTATTTTTTTTTTTTCAATTTAGTATGAATCCATCATCAAGTTTTTAAGGAATGTACCAAGCAGAAGTATTTTGAGGATTTGGGCACTGATTTTAAGTTGGAACCTGACCTCATCATAACTCAGTTAACATCCAGCTATTTTAAACTCAACTTAGAGGTGATGAGTTTAAAAGATAATGTTTCATGTTTCTGACACACAGCAAGTACCCAACTATTACATTACTTTTTTAATGACAATATTTGCCACATATGATTTTTATACAAATTAGCAATGATGCATATAAAGTACTTAAAACAATCCTGCTGCATAGTAAACATTAAATACATAGTATTAAAAATACATTTTATAGATTACATAAATACTCTAGTTGCTTAAGTACATTGTGTATGCTCCATAAGAAAAGAGAGATTTTAAGAACTGCAAATTTCCCCTATGGAGTTGAAATTTTAGAAATGCAGTGATTAATCAGTTTTGTAGTCTATCTGTATTGCTTTTCAGAAAGCTAGTAAACAGAAAATGGGCATGCTTTTATGTGAAAGAATCATAGTTCTCTATACAAATTTGCCATCTAAACTACTGAAAACTAAGAGAACTCAAAGTTTATTTTGTGGTATAAAAAATAATATCCCAATTTTCTTACCTATTCAATAATCTTCAAACATTAGTGAGAATAATTTCATCTTTATAGACTATGGCCCTTACTATACTCTCTATGTATACAATAACATCTCTTTTTAAATTTCTTGAGCAGAATTAAATTTTCACTTGGGGTCAAAAATAAGAATGAAAATTTTTAAAAATGACTTTGTGAACCTTCAAAAACATACTATACATCCCAATATTATTTAGGCTTGATTACTATCTGAAGAAGATAAGCAGCTAAGGGACACCTATCTTCAAATACAAATTACAATAAATACAGCACTCTATTGCACTGTGGTGGAGAAATACTCTTTCCAACAATGTGAACCAAACGCTATGCACTTCTAAAATTCACATTTAGCAGCATTATCATGGTTGGTGTCAACTCAGCAGCAAAATCATTTGACAGGGTCATTTAAAAAATGGCTGAAAGTGGATGATATGACAGCAATTTGCTAAATTTCAAATAGTGACATGATTATTGTTCTGGCAAAAAGTGCTAATAAGGTGCCTGCTATCTGACTCTGTGCCTTATTTTCAGTGATCTGTGGTGGGTTGCATCATAAGCCGCATAGAATGATGAACATTGTGGTACATTTATGAATAAGATAACTAAAAAGTCAAAACCAGACCCATTAAGCAAAGTGACTTTAGAGGCTAAAGTGCTAAATCAAATGAAAAGATCTTATTTGGATTCAAAAAACAGCATTAAATGGGAGTGAAGCTGTCATAGGAAAGAATGAGACTAAGCACAAGAATATAATAGGCACTAATCCTTGCTTTTATAAAAATCAAGGACATCTTGCATCTGTGTAGATTTTGCTATGATGCTAACATAAAATACAAATTTAACCTGACTTTAAAAAAAATAAGTATAAGAAAGTAAAAAAAAAAGAACATTTCAATAATAGTTTAATTGACAATCACATTTATTATTCCAGTTGAATAAATACCATAACTTAGTGGAAATGCTAAAAGAAAGTTTTTTAAATGAATTTAAAGCAAAAATGCCAACATCAAACTTTATACCTGATATTTTATATATCTGTTGAACTTTGTATGAAGTAGTAATTTATCTTTCAGCTTTGACTTTAATTTTAAGTGATGTTAACTGAAAAGATACTTTTAACAATTAAATAGAATTTAAATGTTTATTGTAGAAAGGAACTTGCTTTTCTATAAATGTAAAGAGGAGGGGCGCCTGGGTGGCTCAGTGGGTTAAAGCCTCTGCCTTCAGCTCAGGTCATGGTACCAGTGTCCTGGGATAGAGCCCCACATCAGGCTCTCTGCTCAGCAGGGAACCTGCCTCCTCCTCTCTCTCTCTGCCTGCCTCTCTGCCTACATGTGATCTCTATCTGTCAAATAAATAAATAAAATCTTTTAAAAAAATGTAAAGAGGAAAAAAACAGATTTGAATACCAAAAGTTTTTTCTAAAGTATGTAAAGATATAATAAAATACTTTATTATTGGATTGAAATTAGTTTGTATAGGTATATAAGTCTTCCAATGGTAACCTATTATTTTTAAAGGAGAGTTGTTATGAGCAATTGAAATTCAACTCAATATCTTATTTTTAATTAGTACTTTTACTATTTTCTACTTTTCTATCCTTGTTTACTGCTTTGTAAAGTGTACATTTTTATCATTTTTACAAATGAGGAATGGAGACATTAATAAATGCATTAGAGTTAATCAAAACACCTATTTTATAGAGTTACATATACACAAATTTTTATACAGCAATGTTGGGATGGTTAATTTTATGTGTCAACTTGACTGGCCAATGGTTACCCAGATTAATATTATTCCTTGGTGTGTCAGTATAGGTGTTTTATGGTGAGATAGGTAAACTGGTGGATTCAGTAGATTATCCTCCCCAATGTGAATGGGCATCACCTAATCCATTAAGTGCTTAAATAAAACAAAAAGCAGACAAAGGAAGATCTCACCTCTTTATTCATCTTGCTTGGTTACTGAGCTGGGACATGGATCTTCTGTTGTCCCTGTGCTCTTCCTTCTGAGACATTCCCATCCAGACTTTTAATCTACACCATTGTGTTCCCTAGGTTTCCAGTTGGCAGAAGGCAGACTGGGGGACTTCTCAGCTTCCATAACCGCATAAACCAATCCCTTATAATAAATCTCTTCATATGTAATTAATGAAAATCACTAATAAGAATATTTAAATCTCTCTAGTTATTTTTTGTCCTAGTATATCCCTCTTTGTATAAGTATTCAGTTATGATATGTAAAGTTTCTGCTTTTCTTATAAGCCAAATACAGCAGGATCTGATGAATACATAACCTTTTTAAAAAGATTTACTTATTTATTTATTTGTGAGAGAGAAAGTGAGCTAGCAAGCAAGAATTTGTGTGAGTTGGGGGAGGGACAGATGGAGAGAATCTTTAAGCACACTCCCTGCTGAGTGCAAGGCCCAATTCAGGGCGGGGTTGGGGTGGGGAGTCTCTATCCCACAATTCATGAGATCATGACCTGAACTGAAATCAAGTCTGACACTTAACCACTGAGCTACCCAGGTGCCTCTAATAAGTGCATAGCTTCAAATATCACCCCCAAACTCCTCCACATATTTTAAAATATTAGTGTGAATTCAATTTATACTGAAGACTGAATTTCTGCTCATTAATATTTAAAATATTTTAGAATTTTTTATCTTAAGAAAAAAGAAATACAGTTTTTATACAATAGACAAATAATACTCTTGACTTGTTTAAATTGAAAGATGAGATTAAGAAGATGGTTTAAAACACAGATTTCAAATTAAAAATAATGTGCAGATAGAAGAAACACTTCCCATTTTCCTAGAAGAAGCTGGAAACCATAGGAATAGAGGGAAATTGATAAGAATAGGGATAAAATCACCACAGGCATATTGACTACACTTAAGCAGAATATGGGAGTACTCTCCCAATAGGAATTCTCATTATATTTCTTATTTGAAAGAAGTAATGACTAAGGACTAGATTTTAGTTGCAATGCACTGAAATTAAAAAAAAAAAAAGTTCTTTTTCAGTCTCAAGACTCAGTAAAGATATTCTCTGAAAAGGCAGTTAACAAAATACCAAGGTAAAGACTAAATTGATATTATAAAGTATAAAAATACAGATGTATTTTAATGAAAAGAATTACTTTTGTTTTTAAAGGGAAGTGCTAAAATCTCCAAAAGACAGAATAGCCGAAGGCCTTTTATCCTCATAGTTACTAAAAGCCCAAGGAATCGTTTAAAATTAGTACCTGGGACTAACAATAATATCGATTATGATGAGACTAGCAATACTTGCCTCACAGTCTAAAGTAGAGATTCTCAAAAGAGAGCATTCATTAGAACCTATGGAAGGCTCGTAAAACACAGATGAGGGGGTGAAACCACAGAGTTTCTGATTCAGTAGGTCTGGAATGGGGTATGCAATTCTGCATTTCTAACAAGTGTCTAGGTGAGGCCGATTCAGCTGCTCTAGAGAATACTCTTTGAAATACAGTACTTTAGACTGTGATCAGCTCATTTCAGGAAATATTGAATGGTAAGAAGAAACATACCTATTAGGTAGGGTACTCATACTTGTTAGAGTGGAAAAAGAAACAATAGACTTACCTACACCTATGCTGCAACATCCTGACACACATGCACAACTTTGAGACTGAAAGCTTGAGTCCACTCAACCATCAAATGTGAACCAATGACTGCTCTTCATTAGGAAGGAAGGAAATTTGAGAGCTAACTTGAGATCTAGCTATTTTCCAATTTTCTGGGCTGGGGTACAGCGACATTCCTTTAAAAAAGAAAAGAAGCAGGTGACCCAGTCTTATCACCTTGCAAACATGCTAGTAACACGCTGTCATAGAAAACAGACCAATGAAACTGGAATTAAAAGAAAGTCCACACAAAAGAAATTACCTTAGTGGATCTCTAATTCAGGATTGCTTACGATCTACGGATTTACAGAGCCGAATCCTTAGAAAATATAGCATAAAATAAGTGATCATTTAGAGTATAATATGAAAATGTTTCATTATCTAAATGTTCCTTTTTCTATGTGAGCAATGAAAGACCTCATTAGAGACCATATCTATTACCCTGAATGACTAACATGGGAAGGAAGGGCTTGGAAAGACATATGTATTGCCCATAGCTCTTTCTTCCCATATTACAGATACAAGCCACTAGGTAGCTTCGCTATTAATCTGAAAGATATGAAGAGGCACATGTGTTAGTGAACCTTTGTAGTAAGAGTTCAGCAACAAAATAACTCGCTCATCCTGTTGAGTAAAATAAGACATGAGAAAAGAAAATACAATTTAAAAATGAGAGATTGGTTTGAATACACATTTCTCCAAAGGAAAATGTCCAATTAGCACACAAAAAGACGTTCAACATCATATGATTAGAGAAATGAAAATCAAAACAATGAGATGCCATTTCACACCCACTGATGGCTATGATCAAAAAGATAATAACTAGTGTCCCTGAAGATGTGCAGAAATCAGAACCCTCATATGTTACTAGTGGAAATGTAAAAAAACAAAATTATAGTCACTTTGGAAAAGAGTTTGGAAATTGCTCAATAAAATAACATAGTTACCACACTACTATAACTATAGTTGACCCAAAAATTCTACTTCATAGATATATTAGGTATCTACCACATTAAAACATATGACCATGCAAAATTTTGGATGTGAATGTTCACAGCAGCATTATTTCTAATAGCCAAAGGGTTTAAACAACCTAAGTGTTCATCAGCTGAGGAACAGATTAACAAAATGAGGATATCTATATAAGTTAAACTGTGTTCCCATAAATGTATGTCAAATTCCCAATCCCAGTTACCTGTAAATGTGACCTTATTTTGTGAAAGGGTCTTTGCAGATTTGTCCAAGTAAATATGAGACCATTATGAGGTCTTGATGCAATATAATAGGTGTCCTTACAAGAACAGAAAAACACTGTAAAAACAGAGGCACGTAAGGAGAAGGCCATATGATGACAGAGGCCAAGACTGCAAGCTTTCTCTGCAAGCCAAAGGAAATCAAGGATCTAAGGAAAACAGAAGCTAGGGCAAAGGGCAAGGAAAAAGTCTACTCGGGGTCTCAGAAAGACCATGCCCTTGCTGATACCTTGAATTCAGATATCTAACCTCTAGAACTGTGAGGGAATACATCTCCTTTGCTTTAAATCCAGTCTGTAATACTTAATTATAGCAGTCTTAGAAAACTGATACAATGTATACTATATCACACAATAGAATATCCAGCCAGAGAAAAAAATGCTGTGCTGATACATACAACATGTATGAACCTTAGAACTAGCCAGATGCAAAGGGACAAATATTGAATGATTCCATGTAAATATCTGGAACAGACAAATCCATAGAGACAGGCAGTTCAGTGGTTGCCAGGAGCTGGAAGAAAGGAGGAAAGGAGAGTAACTTGCTATAGGATATAAGATTTATTTAGGGGTGATAAAAAAAATTCAGTAATTAAATATTGGCGATTACTGTATAATTCTGTGAATATGCTTAAAACTATAGTAATTTATATTTTAAAAGTGACTATTATTATATGTGAATTAAATCAATTACACACTAATAAGGGGTAAAGCAAAATGTCTCAAGTAGTCAGGATAACTCCCTCCTTACAGAAACCAAATAGCTTCATATGTTTATAATTTAAAGAATTTACTAAGACCTCTCACGTAGGCAAGACTTCTGTGCAATATTTGGATTCATCTTGGAGTACATTGAAATATTTGTTATTAAGCAATCTACTTGGAACATTGCTTCCAGATTTCTGTATTATCTATAACTTTCATCCCATAGTAATCCAGTTCCTTCTAGTGCTTATCCTTAACTGAGATTTGACTTTCTTCAAAAAAGAGTACTTCTGCAGCTGCCTAATGTGGAACATGAGCATGTTCCTACTCACATGCTGAAGTGCTTGGGTTAGAAAGCAACTATTTTCCTAATTACTGTAACAACATCCAAATTACCACTCTTACTATCTCATATATATAAAACCCTGTCTTCTTAGACAAAGTTCTTTCCTTCAGTTAATTCTCCCTGATACCACCTTGTTATGGTTGGTTACAAATTGTCTTTGCACTTTCCACTGTTCTTTGAATGGTCAACTGGCACAGACACCCTTATTAAACTAACTCAGTCTTTCCGGTCTGTACCTTAAGATTAATAGGAAGGAATGCGATTCTTTCTGGGTTTACCTATGAAATTTACTTCAAGAATCAGTTTTTTCCTGGTTAGGATTTTTACCATGTTTACTTTATATCTTTGCTCATATCACAAATATGATGAGAGTTCCCAAAATATGGCTCCAGTTTTAAGAGCTCTAGCAACAATTCTCAAAAAAAAAAAAAAGGAAGGGGAGGGTGCATGGATTTACAAATATCCCTAAGGGCACCTGAATTTTTTTTAATTAAATGTGAGACTTAGTACTGAGACTGAGATCTAAACAGAGGTTAAAGTGACTACAAACCCTGTGCTCCAATTGAATAAATGTTCCTTAAATAATTTATTCAGCCATATCTGAGTATAAGAAGTAGAGACTCCTAAAACTAATTGAAGTTTGGGCTTTTTTATTTTTCAGGATAAACATAAAATGTCACAGATATATGATCTTAATTTAATGAAAATTTAAGTGAAAATATGATTCATGCCATTGTAGCTGCAAGTTAATGCTGAATTCAAGCAACTCTCAGGCCTCATTAGAGGCCCTTCAGTCTAGAGATCTGTCAATGATAGATCACCTAGTTCAAAGTAGTTATTCCTATCATCTGAACCTATATAATTTCATTGGTAAATAGTACGTCATGGTCCCTAAATATATTGTATTTATACACCATTTTATTTGGCTAGTCCTTTATCTTTTTTTTTTTTTTTTTTTTTTTGAGAAAGAATGAGAGAGAGAGCATGAGAGGTGGGAGGGCCAGAGAGAGAAGCAGACTCCCCACCAAGCAGGGAGCCTGATGTGGGACTTGATCCCGGGACTCCAGGACCATGACCTGAGCCAAAGGCAGTCGCTTAACCAACTGAGCCACCCAGATTCCCTGGCTAGTCCTTTATCTACATGGTTCTTGTTACAAATCTGAGAGAGAACAATTTATTGAAGTCCTATAATAGAGTAACTTTACATATACATATGGTATATTTGCCCTTGGGTCAGTTTTAAACCTTTGAACCGTTACTAGTTTTCTCTGTTACCAAAAGGAGTCCTGTAAGGGTTGTGAGTGAAACAACAATCCTTAGAAGACGGTATAAGCAACAAAGTTACCTTGAGTGACATAATTAGTAACTTCACCTATTCTTGAATGCCATACCCAAATATTCTTTTCCCTACATTCACAGTTTCAAACCATACACAGCTAAAATATTCCAACTCTCAAATTAAGAACATCAAAGTCTCTCTTTTCTTCCTTACTGGGAAATCTTCAAAGCCATATCATAAATTTTATCTATCTTTTAAATTCCTTGATGGCAGTGGTTCTCAACCCTGGTTAGCATATTACCATAACCTGGGGAGACATCAAAAAACACTCATGTTTGGACCCCATCCAAAGCCTATTAAATTAAAATTTCTTTGGGTGGAACATAAATATTGATATATTTTAAAAGTCCTTTAAGGATACAGACCTATAATCATTAAACATTGTCAAAGTCCACAATCCCAATTGATAACCACTTTCTAATACGTCTATAATGACTTATTTCAGGGTTATATTTTTTCTTAACTGTGGCCAACCAAACTACCACAGAGTGGCATATACAGAGATGTGGGGCAAAAGACAGAATTATACTGGTTCAGTTTGAGTTCCAACATGCACAGTGTTTGATCTCATCACCCCCCCTTCTTAGAAAAATTAAAAGCTATACAAGCTAAAAATCAAGGTTTGTCTTGGACATTTCAGCAAACTGAGGTTGTAAGGGCACATGACTGATACAAAGCCAGGAAAGACAAGTGCAAGTGCATCCAGAGAGATAGAACAAGGTGGGTCCAATTATGGAGAATAGGAATGAGGTCTCCATCTTTCCTGTGCTAGCAAGAGAGGGTAAAAATGGCACTAGCCAGTGGCTCCATTCCCTAAAAAATTCCCTACTAGTCCCTGGCCCTCTAGCAGATGGTTTAAGATAAGCAAATAAATCTCCCTCACATATAGTCCAGTCATCTATCAAATTGCTGCCTTTGTTACAGTCTCAGAATAAGTGAGTCTGCATGTAAGCCCCTCAAAAAGAGTATCTTAGGTCCCCACAGCCCTCAGAGTCTTGGCCTTGATTTTGCTGATTTTTTTTTTTTAGATTCGATATTAAAAGCATAATCTATGAAAGGAAAAAATAAGTTGGACTTTTTTCAAATTACTTATTATTACTAATATTAAAAGGCATTGTTAAGAGAATGAAAAAAATTAATAGACTGGGGGAAAATATTTACCAAACACTTATCTGAAAAAGGACTTTAATCTTAAATATATAAAGAACTCCTAAAACTCAACAATTAGAAAGTAAACCACACAATTTAAAAATGAGCAATATGTTTAAATCCATCACAAAAATACATATTCAGATGTCAAAATAAGGATGTAAAGATGCTCCAAATAATCTAAGTAAAAGCAAATTTAAAATGCATCAGATACCACTATATTACTATCAGTACAATTAACAATTTTTAGCATGCAAGGATACTTTATGATTAATTTTTTTTAGATTTTATTTATTTATTTGAGAGGGAGAGAAAGAGAGAGCGAGTGAGCACAAGTAGGGGGAAGGGCAGAGGGAGAGACCGAGAAGCAGATGAGCCAGACATGGGGCTTAAGGTTTTATTTACTTACTTGAGAGACAGAGAAAGAGAGAGAGCGAGTGAGCATGAGTAGAGGGAGGGGCAGAGGGAGAGACAGAGAAGCAGATTCCCCACTTAGCAGCGAGCCAGACATGGGGCTTAGATCATGACCTGAGCCGAAGTTAGACACTTAACCAACTGAGCCACCCAGGTGCCATCTTTATGATTATTATTTTTTTTAAATGACAATACCAACTGATAGAATACTGAGCAATGGAATGATTCTCACAGCTGGGTGGGATTATAAGATGGTATAGTCATTATGTAGATACTTTTGTTCATGATTTTATCTATGATCCAGCACTTAAACCAAATTCTAGTTACTTGCCCAACTGATTTGCAAACAGGTCATACAAAAACTTTCACAGGAATGCTTATAGGGGTTTTATTCATAATTGCCAATAACTAGTAGCAACCATTATGTCCTTCATATGTGAACTATGGCACCTCCATTCAATAAAATACTACTCTGCAATTAAAGTATTAAGCCATTCAAAAACAGGGATTGATGTTAAATACATATTGCTATGTGAAGATAATGGTCTGAAAACACCGCATAATGCAAATTCAAATCTTAGTTTCTAATACAGTCACCTGGTTAAAAGAGTAACAGTAAAAGGTAAAAGAAACCACCTTTCCTTAGAGAACTGCCTCATTCTAGGGCTAGAACATGAAATATACATGAGCCTAGAATATCTTGCAGTGTCAGAGAACAAGATAGTTCAAGGGAAAAACAAAACAAAACAAAATGATGGAGGTTTGTCAAAGGAACACAAGAACCAAATGAAAGAGTTTTCAATGGCCAAGCTGCAACAATTTGAGAAGTACAATAAAGTAGTACTACATTATAAGCCAAAGCATAAAATCAATATCCATGAATCCTTACTTATATAAATAAATGCTTGAATATATATATACATAGGTAAGAGATAATAGATAAACCTTCTATACAGAATAATTCCAAATAATTTCTGTAGAAACCTTGCCCTAAAGGAAGTGCGGGCTGTGCGCTTCCTTCTAGGAGTACAGAATGGAAAGAAGGTTTGAATAGGGTAACTTTACAGTCCAAAAATCTGACAAAAGTAAAAAAAGAAAAAAATATATATCTGACAAAAGTTACTTCACCCAACCGTGGGATCATGGTTAATATCAACAGTAACAAGTCATTTTGACAGAAAGCATGTACCTTTAACATGTTGTAAGGAGATGGATACTTAACCTCCACAGTCTTCTCTTCCAGAACCATAATACTCATGTAATAAAAAGGCAAATATCAGACCAATTCCAAATAAGAAATATTCTATAAAATACCTCGTTACTTTGCCTCAAAATTATCAAGCTCATCAAAAACAGCAAAAGCCTGAGAAACTGTCACAGCCTAGAGGAGCCAAAAGAGACGTGAATACTAAACATAATGCAGCACCCTGAGAAAAGAATACAACAGTAACTATAAAATCTGAACAAAATATGGACTTTTTAAATAGCACTGGATCAATGTTATCCATTAGCTGTGACAAATGTGCTACTCTAATGTAAAAAATAGGCAAACTCTGAAGGTTATTTGAGAATTTTCTGTATTATCTTTGCAACATATCTGTAAATCTATAACTATTCTATTATTAAAAAATGTATTAGATTATGTGATTGGTGTGATCACGTGATCACACCAATGTGATCATGATGTGAGTTGATTGGGTGACCAACTATGACTGATAAAATACTGGCAACTAGGATGATTCAATCTGTTCAGTTTTTTGGTTTTTTATTTTAGGATTCTGTTTATTTCAGAGAGAAGGCATGGGGTGGAAGGGTCATAGGGAGGATTCAACCTTTTTTTGTAGGATTCTATTTATTTCAGAGAGAGAGAGCATGGGGCGGCGGAAGGGTCATAGGGAGAAGCAGACTCTCTGCTGAGCAGGGAGCCCAGTGTGGGACTCAATCCCAAGACCCTGAAATCATTACCTGAGCCAAAGTCAGATGCTTTACCGACTGAGCAACCCAGGCACCCGAGGATTCACTCTTGAATACTAAACTATTACAGATTGCCAGCTTCAATTAAAGACTGGGAAAAGCTCCTCAAAATGTGAGCCTCTAGGTTCTTTACCCACAAACATACGGAATTAAAAATAATCAAAACATAGTTTTGTATTTCTTCTGTTTAGGTAACAACAACTCCTAGAAACATACCTTACTGAACATTGTTTAAGAGGATATGATCTTGGGGCTGCCTGGGTGGCTCAGTGGGTTAGGCCTCTGCCTTCAGCTCGGGTCCTGATCTCAGGGTTCTGGGATCAAGTCCTGCATCAGGCTCTCTGCTAGGCAGGGAGCCTGCTTCCTCCTCTCTCTCTCTCTCTCTCTGCTTGTGATCTCTCTCTCTGTCAAATAAAATCTTTAAAAAAAAAAAAAGGATATGATCTTGAACTGAGAACAATTTGAGGATAATTGGGATTACATGATGGGACTGATGGACATGCTAAATAGCCAGTCACATGAAGAATAGTGAGGCCTGT
Organism: Enhydra lutris kenyoni; assembly: GCF_002288905.1. Taxonomy (NCBI): domain Eukaryota; kingdom Metazoa; phylum Chordata; class Mammalia; order Carnivora; family Mustelidae; genus Enhydra; species Enhydra lutris. The sequence goes on along the minus strand of NW_019154088.1, from coordinate 40,345,554 downwards.
TTTACAAGTCAATAGAATAATAGAGATGAGAATCATGAAAAATCAGTGGACAAACATATATTATATCTTTAATACAGTGACCTCCAGCCAGTGGTTAACTTGGCCTTATGGGGTTAACTTAGCCTATCAAGCTCTCCATATTTCTCTAGAAAACTCAATCCCTCATTGGGAAGTAATAAATAATGGGTAGAAAGGCACCTGGAATTATTTCCTCTGATACTGTACATTCCTGACCCTGAAGCAAATCCCTTCATTGAAAAAAATGAGGACAGGAGCTAAAGAGATTGGTGACCACTAGTGTATCTGCATGCCATACTTGAAATAGTCATCCTGTTTTTCTTTTCTATACTCTGCATTTCTTTTGGTGAAATGTTCAGTAAAATGATTTCTAAAATATTTGAGGAGGAGGTAACCATTGATATGTTGATCTCAGTGTGAACTAAACATAGGGTTTCGAATGTTACATTGATTTCCTGGAGATATATGCGCATGACCTTAATATTAACGGGAATATCATGGTTTCTGATAAACTAAAGCCAAAATACCAGAGGACTTCTGTGCCCAACAATATAAAAATATCTATATATATCAGTAATCATCACTCATCTTACAGGACTCCTAAGGAAGTACAGGGAGTGTCTACCAATAAGTGTATTTCCCTCTCCCATACACATTCCCCATTAATTCATCTTCTCAGAACTTTGTCACAATTGGCCTCCACCTGAGAATGATGAGGAAGTGTGAGAATGCTTATTATAACAATGTTGATGGACAGCTCTTAATTTATATTTCTTTACAATCTTTTTCAAAGGCTATTTTTATTATGGAAAGTGTTTTCAGGATTGGAGAGTAAAGCCCCTGCCAGAACTCAATCACATGGCCCCAACTGCAAGTTGGCTGAGAAATGTGGAAGTGCATATGAATATTCAGTGAGTGTTCTTTGTTTCCAACACAGACTTTAAGATGCACAGTCATTATAATACGGTGAGGTGTTTTGTAATTGAGGTTTGTTTTTTTTTTTCCATAATTGAGTTTTATCAAGGAAACTAAGATTAGCAACATCTTCTTATTCTCTCTTCACTCAAGTCCAAAAGATGCAACCAATCCAATATACAATTCTTAGATTTGTAATCACTTTTAAATTAACCTATGATTTTAACTATGCAGTTCAACAAAATCTACTCCCAGGGTTTGAACTGCCATGTACATGTAACACTGCAGAGGTCAACAAATCCCTAACCCTAGCTCATCCATTCCAAAGCTTGAAGTTCACCTACTGTGGTTCACTTACTGGATATCTCCACCTGGAAGTCCAAAATATGATTCAAAATCAGCATGTCCGACAATAATTAAATCATTCTTTTAGCCTTGCATCTATCCCTTCCCCTCTGTTTTCATCTTATCAAATGATATTAACAGTTTCCTAGTTGTTCAGCCAAGACCTGAATATTTTTGTTCTTTCTTCATTTTATTTTACTTTCTCTGTCCTTCCCCCGTTAAGTCAATGAGGAAGGCTGATGATTCTATCTTATTCTATCTTATTTCCATCTGTGTTTCTCTATCCCATGCCTCAACTCTAGTTCAGGATAATAGTGTCTCTTTCTTTGGTTTAATGATCTCCAATCAATTTCTTATACTACATTGTGACCTTAATAAAAGACTAATCTGATTATATCAGTTTCTATCCTTAAATGAATTTCAAAATACTCAATGTTTACAAATTATGGCAAGGACTGTCTCTTGTCTACTTCTCAAGCCTTGTCTCCTATATTTCAGTCATTACTGACGTTCCTCCCTTCTCTCTTTCCTCTTGCATTTGCTATTCACACATATGATTTCTACACTTAAATGATTCTGCTTCCCTCATCCCCTTTCACTCTCAACATTTGTCAGAATAATTTCTGTCATGCTTCAAGTCTCACCTTAACTATCTCTGTTCCCAGAAAACCTTATTTCATTCATTTACACCAGATAGGTATTTCTTTTCTTTTTTTTTTTTTTTTTAAAGATTTTGTTTATTTATTTGTCAGAGAAAGAGAGAGAGCAAGCACAGGCAGACAGAGTGGCAGGCAGAGGCAGAGGGAGAAGCAGGCTCCCTGCCGAGCAAGGAGCCCGATGCGGGACTCGATCCCAGGACGCTGGGATCATGACCTGAGCCGAAGGCAGCTGCTTAACCAACTGAGCCACCCAGGCGTCCCTACACCAGATAGGTATTTCACCTATACATTTCCGCAATACTTCTATTATATATCTTAAGTATATTTAATTATACTTGTCTACTCAAATGTTTTACCTTGTTCGCTATTCTTGACATTGAATATTGTTTAATTTTAATCTCAATTTTTATTTAATTGTATTATTTAATTTTAATTAATTTTGATGTTATATTTTCTCTAATGTCATAATATTCTCATTTGTCGAATAGCTGTAGTACATTGAACAACTCCTAAATATATACTGTTGGATAGCCTCTTTTATCTATATATATATATTCAGTATAAGTGACAATCATTACTGGAAAAAAAAATTACAAGAGTATTTATATTAATTGCTCTAAAAATCCTGTCCTAATTATTACCACTTTAAAAATTGCTGTATCAGGACAAGTAAAAATTAACATGTCCCATATGATCAATAATTCTGAAAAATGAACTTTACCTTATCAGTGTTTGTATACAAGTGGGAAAACAAAATGCAATATGAAATCCTGTCTTTGAAATTGCCTCTCAGAAAATACAATGGGAAATTATACCTACTATATTTTCTAGAATATAAATGGAGTTTTTATAAAATATGGTCCATGTTCTGCCTAGTTATTCAATGTAAATTTTATGAATATTTATAATGCTATACATCCATCCCAATAGTTTCTTTGATAAACTTTAAAAAATATTTTAACAAAGGGGTACCTGGGTGGCTCAGGCAGTTAAGCATCCAACTACAGATTTCAGCCTAGATCATGATCTCAGGGTTGTAGAATCCAGCCCTGCACTGGGGTCTGTGTTCAGCATGGAATCTGCTTGTCTCCTCACTCTGCTCCCTCCCTACCTTCTCTCTCTCTCTTTCTCTAAAATAAATAAATAAATAAAATCTTAAAAAATATATTTTAACATGAAAAACTGTCAGATACATTGTCTGTGATGTGTGATGTTCATGGTGCCATGTAGTTTTCAAATGAGATCCTGCTTTTAATATATCTTGAAGAGACTGAAGGGAAGGAAAATGGGAAGAATTGGGAGATAAAATCAGTTCTAGAGGAAGAATGATAGGTATTTGTCATGTGACTTTATAAAGTGTTTGCTGCAGATGGGATTAAAAAAGACATATTAAGGGGCACCTGGGTGGCTCAGTGGGTTAAGCCTCTGCCTTCAGCTCAGGTCATGATATCAGGATCCTGGGATCAAGCCCCACATTTGGCTCTCTGCTCAGCAGGGAGCCTACTTCCCCCTCTCTCTCTGTTTGCCTGTGATCTCTCTCTCTGTCAAATAAATAAATAAAACCTTAAAAAAAAAAAAAAAGACATATTGATGTTAATTGCAGACTAATTGGCAGAAGTGCCTGAATTTCCAGGTAAGACAGGTTTGGATCCTGCCACGAGTCCTCTGTGAAACTGTCCTCTCATTATTTGTCAATAATTCCCTTTTGATTGCTAGTTTCTGTTTATGTCTTGCCATGGATTTTAGCCTTTTCTGGACTCTCATAGCCCCTCTGTGTGCAGTCATCTAGTGCCAACCCAATTTGGTGGCATTATATTATCTTTGTTTTCTCCACTGTACACCATAAATAATAGTGCTGAAAAGAGATATCATTGTACGGAGATTCAAATATGACTATAGGAGATACTATATGACAGCACTCTACAGAAGATAGTTTTTAAATGGCACTCAGTTCCCAGTTCTTAAGAAAGGTCCTCAGCTTCATCAGTCAACACAGGCACCAGCTTTCTTCTCTTTTCTTCCCATTTATCACTTTATTTTTTTTCATTGTTTATCTATTACATCCCTAAATGCCCATTTACTTTTTACTAGACAACCTAACTGAACATTTTACAATCTCCTCACATCTCATGCCCATGCACTCTTAGCCTATATCCCTAAAGAACTTAAAAATAGTTCTCTAACCAAAGGGAGTTACTTAACAAAAACAAACTTTGATGTGAACTAGTTTGAGTGATTACTCCCAGTAAACTAACTTTTTCCAGTGGGTACACTTTTTTTTTTTTTAAGATTTATTTATTTATTTGAGAGAGAGAGATAGAGAGACCATGGGTGGGGGGAGGGGAGACGGAGGGGGTATGGAGGAGCAGAGAGAGAAGCATACTCCCTGATGAGCAGGGAACCAGCCAGGGGCACATTTCTTAACTGTGCTTTCCACCCATAAGTAAATTAATTACAAGAAATCCTTCTTATCCTGTTCATTTTTGTTCTACCAGTATTTATCATAATGCTTGGCAGCGTGTTGATGATTTAAAAATGTTGGGAAGATGGAAGAATAATTAATTAATTAATTAATTAGAAAGTTATTAATAAAATGTCCCTGGGGATATCACAGACATTTATTCAGTATAAAAAATATGGTACATTCTAGCTGCAGTCCTAGGAATCAGAGAAAATGAGAATGGCAATCATGCTTATAATGTTATATATGTTGCTGCAGCATAGGTTGTATCTTTGTAATGTATACTATTGTAATAGCAATAGTACTTTCACTGCTTATCTAAATCCAGTTCAGTTTTTATGCTGATTATTTAATACTCCTTGTAGAGTGCCTCCATTAAAATATAAAAGAAATGCAGGATTTTATTTTGGAAGTTTAGGTAATGCTGGCATTTGGTTAGTTAACTGCAGGTTGCTGAAGTCCTTTTTGTTAGCATTATAGTTAACTGCTGATGGCCCCTAGAGGACAATTTTAAACACATTAGTAACCAACTGCCTTTCTAAAATCAGTTCTTCCAAATATAAATGTTGTTCTTGTTGTTCTTGATGATTGTTTGCATAAGTCTCACAAGACTTACTCTCCCATACCTAACTTTGATTTCCTATGCCTGCAGTTATTTCACATCTTTGTGCTTAAGCTGAACATGAGTGTGGTTCCTCTTGGTCAATCTTGCCCCACTGTTTTCCTCACCCCTCAAAACCTACTTTCTAATACACACCTTCTCTTCATCTGTCTTCTACCTCTAACCACAGTTCTTTTTTTTTTTTTTAAGATTTTATTTATTTATTTGACAGACAGAGATCACAAGTAGGCAGAGAGGCAGGCAGAGAGAGAGGAAGGGAAGCAGGCTCCCTGCTGAGCAGAGAGCCCGATGCAGGACTCGATTCCAGGACCCTGAGATCATGACCTGAGCCGAAGGCAGCAGCTTAACCCACTGAGCCACCCAGGTGCCCCTCTAACCACAGTTCTTATGCAATAAACTCCCTACTTTCCATTCCCCTTTATCTGTAATCTATTTTCTTGTTACTTCTATTATTTTTCTAAATTCATTTATATTTATTCTTATCTAAATTTTTAACTTTTTCCAACTTGACTGTTTTTGGTTGATTTTTCTCCTCCACAAGTAAATGACCATCTAATAATAGTGGCAGAAGTAGTTCTACAAATCCTATCACATTAGAAATAAAATTACTTTATGTTACACACAGATTATTTGAGAAATTAAAAGGAAAAAGGAATCGTCTAATAGATGTAATATAATACATACTAAAACCTATTTTTAATAATCTTTGGTGCACAATTCTTGCCAATTCATTGATTACAAAGTAACATGTGATAAAAAAATTGAAAAATTTATACATTTATGTTTACAATATAAAACTTTTAGCAAATGATGACATCATCTATTAAATTATGAAAATAATTAAATGATTATAATAAGGGGCAACCAACTGTCGATTTCAGCTCAAGTCATGATCTCATGGGTCTTGGCATCCAGCCCTGCATGGGGCTCCATGAGCAGTGGGGAGTCCACTTAAAGACTCTCTCCCTCTACCCCATCCTCCACAGCACACATACTTTCATGGTCATTCTAAAATAAATCTTTAAAAATAAATAAATAAAAATAAATGGTTATAATGAAGCATTTTATTATATCTTTTCTAATAGTTTGATAAAGTTGGGAAAATAGAGTTTGATGCTTGTATTATTGATAATAAAATACAATATTACTATTCTACTTAAGGAATTCTTGGAGTTCTCAGAATTTTATAAATAGTAGGTGGGAATGTTCTGTGTTTCATTATGAAAGCAGACAGACACAACTACTTTAGAACCATCAAGGTAAGGTATTTATCTTGTTATAAAAATACCAAATACTGAATAAACTAGTTCTAGATAATATTAGATAGGAGAAAAATATTAAAACATCTATGTACTCTTAGAGAAAGTTTTGGTTTATGAGAGGTTCTATGAAATTGCCCTCCTCATATCAAGAACACAAATGACCAGGCCCATTTCAGAAGGATATTCTCAAAGGAAGTGTAATTCATTGTTGTAGTTTACTACAACATTACTACATAATGCATACTTTAAGCTTAAATATTATATATACTAAACAAAACTGCAATCCACTTAACTGATTATTCTTCTTAAATATATTTATCAAAAACATTTTTATTTCTACATATGTAGACAAAGATGTCACTATAAACTTTAACCTCACTACTACTTAAGACACAGACTTATGGACAGCAACATTGGAAAGAAACTATTTTAACATTATAGAGCCAGTTTATTCTGAACAGAAAGATCATTCTAGAAGGTCTTTGACACAATTATGTAGCTATTTACTTAGGACATGTTATTTATAAGTCCTAATATCACAAATATAAGGAAGTCATGAACTTGGAAGATTTTCTTTAATAGTGTATGAATATTACTTATAGCAACAGAAAAGAGTTTATAATAATAAATTGCATAGAATCTGATTTTTAAGATAATGGATAATGTACTAGCAGCAGAGGGACATTTACCCAGAAGAGAAATTTAGCACAATATATCTTTCCTCACCTGTCTTTCATGACATTGAACGTGCTCAGAAAATGATTCTAGCTGAAAAGTGTCTAGCAAAGCCAAAGGCTTACCATATTTGGTTTCCTAACCTAAGAGTATCTTTGTACAAAGAGGTAAAACAAGAAACACTTAATAGCTTTCACCATGAAGTCCTCTAATTTGCTCCCTACTGCCTTATGCAACTCGGTTATTTTATTTTCTTTCTTTAAATTTTTCTTTTCTTTTTTTACTTTCCTTAGAGTGAGAGAGAGAGCACCTGAGGGCAGGGGGGGAAGGGGCAGAGGGAGAGGGACTGAGAGAATCTTAAGCAGACTCCACGCCCAACACAGAGCCCAATGTAGGGCTCTCATGACCTTGAGATTATGACCTAAGCCATTCTCAAGTCAGTCACTTAAACCACTGAGCCACTGAGGTGTCCCTCATTTTCTTGATTCAAGTAAATCAAGCTTTACTAATTAAAACTAATGTTTATTAAAATAAATGCAGAATAGCATGGATTTATTTTGTCATTTAACAGTAACTCAAAAAATTAAATGTTAAAATCCATATTAAAACCTGTTTTTGTTTTAGTTTACTACAAATTTTACTTCATTCTCACAATTGCTTCCTAACAACTGTAGGCATATAGTTTAAAGGAAAAACACCAATGAAAAACAGAGAAATCATTTGATATTCATAAAGCTGATAGAGCTAAAAAGCAAATCAGCCTATTTGAGGCAAAGTGAATGTCATTCAGAATCTTATACAGGAAACTGTGTATATCAGCTTTTTTAGTAAAGGTCACACAGTATTTTTATTAGCGCTACATATTTTTCTACCATCATACTCCTACCTTACAAAAAAATCGAAACCTATTTTAGCATCCTTTTAATAAATGTGTTAAGTGGTGATAATACATATTTAGTGAGGGTGATTTAAGTTTCCACCAAAAATTTTTAAAAGGAGGAATCATATTGTTTTCACTAAAAAATACAATGAGGTTAGAAGCCAGCAATTGATATTATCCTCTATTTTAACTTAATTAATTCAGTTATCTCCACAGAAACTACTGTATCTAATCTCTGGAGCATAACAACTATTGGTTACAGCAAAACTGAATCTTTTATCTTTTGTAGGAAAATTTTGGTGCACTATATATTTTAAAATAAAATTAAACTGTATCAAATCCTTTGTTTCTAGTTGCCATATTCAATTCATTTAGTGACTTAAAAAGTTATTAAAAAAAAAAAGCCAGGAAACAACTTCAGTATACGATCACTATTGCAGATAAATTAAGAAAGTAAATGGACATGTTCCATTTGACTATGGTATCATGTATATGTGTTTAACTAGCAAAAAGCATCAATTTAAAACTCTGTATCAATGATGACTTTTAGGAGGAAGAATTTGGCAGAAACCCAAAAGAAAAACTGAAACTATAATGGCTTTTATCTGAGTTATAACCATTGCTGTTCAACTGCCATGTATTTAGCTAAGTGATACTGAGAATAAAATCCAACATCAAATAATTTTAATTAGAAACTAGTTTTTACAAATATCTCCATAGTGAATATATCAGGTCATTCCCAATAGAAATGGGTTTATTCAACTGCCTCAACAAAATTATGTTGTTTGCTCAAAGTTTTAATTCCATAAAATATTCTAACTTAAAAGTCTGAGTTGATATATTTTAGTGTATATAAACCTTTTCTTTGGTACTTAATTTTCCATAAAGTGTACATGACTATTTGCATGTTCCTTTGGCAGTAGGCACCCTTTAAATGATGAGATAATATCTCAACTTTATGACAAATACATGCCACATATTTCATAAGCCTATTTTTGTGATCATTCTTTGATGCCTGTAGTGATTATCACTTTCAGCATTATTTGGATTCTCTCTGTCCTTGGTTTTAACTAGCCAAGTATATAAATTAGCTAACCTACCAAAACAATTGAAAATATTTACTCCTCTATACTTTATGTAAAATATATCCATATCAGGGTATCTTGCTAAGTATATTGTACAAAATACATAATTTGTAATTATGTATGCATATGTTTTATCTTCATATTCAAACACCAAACCCCAATTGTGATAGGGACTAGCATTTTTCATATTGGCTTGAAAAAATTATTTTCTGATAACTGTTTTTCCATATTTTATTTTTATAAACTTTGGTAAATGAAAGCTAAACTACTACTGCTCTTAAGCTTTTATATTTTACTGAGCTTTCCCCTAAATGTTATAATTCTCATCATTGCTGCCACAATTATTCAATTAAGAATTTCAAGAATTCATATCAGATCAACAACCTGGTTAGATGGAAACAATGGTAGAAATTTGTAGACGAGAATTGCACTGATTCCTTTTGGTCCAAGCTTACAACTGATTCTATTGGCATGAAATTTTATGTATTAGGTTATATATTTCCTTCATTAAAGTATGGGGGTTAATTTTATATAATAAATAGGTCTGTTTATTTTTAATAATACAAAGGTAAAAACCTTGGATTCTCAACCTTGGGTCTGAACTATATTAGTCCATGAAACCATTAAGTGTTCACTTCATAAGGATGAGGATCTCTTCTCTGCCAAAATTAAGTAGATAGTAAAAAGATCCGTGACTGCCAGAGGTTATATAAGTGGGGGGTGGGGGGAATGGGTAGGGTATGAATAGGTGGAGTACAAAGGATTTTTTACAGTAGTGAAAATACTCTGTTAGATATCATAGTGGTGGACACAAGTCATTACTTATTTATCCAAGCCCACAGAATATACAACACCAAGAGTGAACCCTGATGTAAACTATGTGTGATTATGATGTGTCAATAGACTCATCAGCCATAACAGATATACTATTCTCGGGGGATACTGATAATGGGGAAAGTTGAGCAAGTGCAGAGATAGGAAGTGTATAGGGTATCTCTGTAACTTTCCCTCAATTTTGCTGCGAAATTTAAATTCCTCTCAAAAAAAGTCATGTTTTCTTTTTTAAGGCAAAAAACAGTATCAGATAAAAAAGAAACAAGATAGACTGAGTAGAATAGACTGTTTCATAATCAAGTAAATCTATAACTGTTCTGACTTATATTAATATATAAATCCTCCAAACTATGCACTCAGAGGCACTGCTCTGTTTAATTAATGCTATAAACAGATTTTTGTTTTCAGGAAGAAGTTTGTGATCCAAATGTTCATTACCATTATCCCAAAAGATTAATATTTCAGAATATATCCTTTATCATGGCCCCAAAAAAGCATGTCTATAATAGGTACTGATTAAAATTATTTTGCATTAAAGAGAAAAAATCTTCAATTTATCTTCATAATGGTAAACTTATTTCATTAAAACAAGTATTGCTGAACCTCCTATATATGCCAAACCCTTTTCTACTAAATAAATGTTTTGAATTAATGAAATCTTGCCTTTGATATTTATTAGTATAGTTAACTATTCATGTCTTTATTAGCATCATATTAATCACTAGGCCTCAAATCAAAAGCCAGTTAACTTTTCTGCTATAAAGAATTTCTTAACAGTAGAACTTTCCTCTTTTCCCACATTTGCCTTCTATACTATAAGGCAGCAGAATCTAAGGCTGAAAATTCTGTAGAGAAGCTTATGAAATGCTCCCTGGAGAGAGAATAGTTTCTTAAATTTAGCAACATCTATGTTGTTTTAATTTGTAATAGGTCATTCACAGAAACTTTGTAATTATTTGCTTAAAATTCAAATAATTTATAGTTTTATATATATTTTAATTCCATATAATTCATGGAGGATGGAGTAGGAAGGGAACTAATTACTTTATGCAGTTTACACTAACAAAAATTATGGACTTTTATTTCCTTTACTATTCCTAGAGAGTATATTTAAAGCACACACTTAAGACAAGAAAAAACAGTCCATCAAATATCTCTACAGACTGATACCATTCATTATTTAAATTATTCCATTATCTTAGTCTTTAAAATTGAAAAAAGCAAATAAATGGGCACAAAAACCACTTGCAAAAACTGAGGGTTTTGGAGGGGAGGGGTGTTGGGAGGTTGGGTGAGCCTGGTGGTGGGTATTATGGAGGGCAGGTATTGCATGGAGCACTGGGTGTGGTGCATAAACAATGAATTCTGGGACACTGAAAAGAAATAAAAAATAAATAAATAAAAATTAAAAATTAAAAAAAAAAAATCAGAAGCCTAACTGAGTTTGCCACCCAGGTGTCCCTCTCTCCATTTATATTGTACATTTTCTATTCTGAGAATGAAATTGACATCATCCAATGGACCAAAGCCAAAAGATGAGGTATCATGTCCATCTTTCTAACTACTATTCCCTATAGTCTTGTAAGTGATGCCTCAGTTATAATGCCAAATTTCCCACTTCTTCACAATTGTAGGATGCTTCTGCAATGCAGAACCATCAAAGTAATGAATGATGAACTCATTCCGTAGAGTCCAGAGAGCCTGCTATACAACAGAGTAATCTAATGCCATTTATTAGCTTTAGCTGTGCATGGGCTGTGAGTACTGGGGCAAGGTCTTTTCTTTAAAATGGTCAAACAAAATTCTAGGATATTGAATAAAACTGCAACCAAACACAGAGATGATATAAGTAAATGGAGATTGAAAAATGGGACCAAACAAAAAGAATCCAAAAAACAGAAAAATACAGGGAAAAAAGAGAATATTAGAATGAGTAAGAGGTAATGAGTCTAAAGAGGAAGTCATGTGGAACAGTTTTTCTTATGTAAGGAAACTAAAATTTTATATCATAGAAATAAATTATTTTAAAAGGACAAGTATGGCCACCTAGGAACAGGGTGTTAATCTGTATCTCTTTAACTTCCTCCTTGGATTTTTGCAACAGGTTTCTGAGGGATACCTTTTTTCCTAGTATGCTTTTATATTGCTTCAGGAGTAATAGATGTAAGAGAAAACATTTTTAATCTTCTAATTTTGTTTCAAAATCCACTGTATATTGCCCTTTTTCATTCAAATTAAATATGAATAACCCCTTCATACTTTAGAGTAGTTCTTCATGATCTGGAAGCTATCGACCACTGAAATACATCACCTGTCAAATTTTCTACTTGGAACCAAACCCTAATTATATTAAAATAATTCTCTCTCTCCAAAATGCCATCCTCTTTCAAGTCACCTTTCTTAGTATGTGTTTTATACTTCAATCATAGAGGTTTTAATGCACAATTCCTTCAAATAATACCTTATTTCTTTGAGAGCAAGATTAACCAATCCAATATTTATTTGTAATACTTACCTGCCTATATTTTAGTTGTGACTCTTTGTTTTACTTATAAATTATAAGCTTTTGGTTATTTATCTCTACTTTGCAATTTCAAAAACTACTCTTCCCTACACAGTACCTAGAAAATGGTACTCAGTATTATTTATATCATTTCAACTATAAGTGGAATTATAAACAGGTTATAGGAGATATAATATCTATATTGTAAATAAAGACATAAGAGAATAACTGAAAAATTATAACTTATCCTGCTATTTATACAGGCAACAGTGTAAAGAGCCAGGGCTATATATTTTCTCCATTTCTCAAATTCCTTATTCTCTAGAAAGAACTAAAATTTAATTGTATCCTAAAGTTCCATAAATCAGTAAGTCACATTACATAAGAATAAAAATTAGCTTTAAATGATCTTTTACAACTTTTTTTTTTAAGTCTCCATCTTATAGGTCTATAGGTATTGCTAAGGGAAAGAAATAAGTAATGTAAAGGTTGAATCACTTTCAATTAGCAATTTGGTCATACATGGAAGGTGCATGGAAGAGAGTTTCTTATATTATGTACCCTGTGATTATCTTCTTGTTAATGAGATCAGAGTTGCTCATAACCTAATGATATGTCAGTTGTTAATGAGATGTCAGTTGCTACCCTATCTTTCACTTACACTTTATGTTTTGTTTTGGTTTTGACTTTCTTTTTCTGGCAGCACTTAGGTTTTATTTTCAGTATTTTTCAATTTTCTATCATAGATGTAAATATGAATTGCTTTGAAATTACTCGTTGGTGTTAATCACTGATTTTTTTTTAAATTAACATATAAAGTATTATTTGTTTCAGGGGTACAGGTCTGTGATTCATCAGTCTTACACAATTCACAGCACTCACCATTGCACATACTTTCCCCAATGTTGATCACCAGCCACCCCATCCCTTCCAGCCCGCTCCCCTCCAGCAACCCTCAGGTTGTTTCCTGAGATTAAGAATCTCTTATGGTTTAGCTCCCTCTCTGGTTTCATCTTATTTCATTTTTTCCTTTCTTCCCCTATGGTCCTCTAACGTGTTTCTCAAATTCCACATATCAGTGAGATCAATTGATAATTATCTTTCTCTGCTGGACTTATTTTGCTTAGCATAATGTCTTCTAGTTCCACCCACATTGCTGCAAATGGCAAAGTTTCTTTTTTGATGGCTGCATAATAGTCCATATTCCATTGTGTGTGTCTGTGTGTGTGTGTATACATATCACATCTTTATCCATTCATCTGTTGATGGACATCTAGGCTCTTTCAATAGTTTGGCTATTATGGATATTGCTGCTATCAACATTGGGGTGTGTGTGCCCCTTCAGATCACATTATATTTGTATCTTTGGGGTAGACACCCAGTAGTGCAACTGCTGGGCTGTAGGGTAGCTCTATTTTCAACTTTTTGAGAAACCTCCATACTGTTTTCTAGAGTGGGTGCACCAGCTTGCATTCCCACCAACAGTGTAGGAGGGTTCCCCTTTCTCTACAACCTCGTCAACATCTGTCATTTCCTGACTTGTTAATTTTGACCATTCTGACTGGTGTGAGGTGGTGTCTTACTGAGAATTTGATTTGTATTTCCCTGATGCTGAGTGATATTAAGCACTTTTTCATGTGCCTTTTGGCCATTTGGATGTCTTCTTTGGAGAGATGTCTCTTCAAGTCTTCTGCCCATTTCTTGATTGGATTATTTGTTCTGTGGGTGTTGAGTTTGATAAGCTCTTTACAGATTTTGGCTACTAGCCCTTTATCTGATATGCCATTTGCAAATATCTATCTCCCATTTTGGTTTTGTTGACTGTTTACTTTGCTGTGTGCAAAAACTTTTGATCTTGATGAAGTCCCAATAGTTCATTTTTGCCCTTGTTTTTCTTGCCTCTGGCAATATGTCTAGAAAGAAGTTGCTGTGGCTAAAGTCAAAGAGGTTGCTGCCTGTGTTTTCCTCAGGGATTTTGATGGATTCCTGTCTCACATTGCAGTCTTTTATCCACTTTGATAGGGAATGCATTAAATATATAGGTGGTTCTTTGTAATATAGACATTTTAACAATATTAACTCTTCCAATTTATAAATATAGGATACCTTACCATTTATTTGTATCTTCAATTTATTGCAACAATATCTTATAGTTCTTTTTGTTTGTTTTATTTTTTACTGTCCTATAGTTTTTCATTTATAGATCTTTCAGTCCCTTGGTTAAATTGTTTCCTGTCTCTTTGTTGGTCTTCTTTTGTTCTTCTATTTTCTCTCCTTGTTTTGTTGAATTATCTCTTTTCTCATGTAGCTCTCTGAGCATCTTTAGAGCAATCACTTTGAATTATTTTTTGTGCAATTCTTTTTTTTTTTAAGATTTATTTATTTATTTGACAGAGATCACAAGCAGGCAGAGAGGCAAGCAGAGAGAAAGGAGGAAGCAGGCTCCCCGCTGAGCAGAGAGCCCATGTGGGGCTCGATCCCAGGACCCTGGGACCACGACCTGAGCTGAAGGCAGAGGCTTTAACCCACTGAGCCACTCAGGTGCCCCTGTTGTGCAATTCTTATATCTGCATTTCCTTTGTGTTAGTTACTGTAAGTTTACTGTGTTCTTTTGGTGGAGTTAAGTTTCCTTGATTCTTTCTGATCCCTGTAGTCCTGCATAAGCATCTGCACATTTGGAGAAACACTCTCCTATTCCAGACTTTAGGGACTGACTTCAGTAAGGAAAGACCTTCACCAACAGATGGGAGAATGCTAGAGTGTGTTGTGACCCCGGGTCTAATGATACCTGACACCAAGTGCAGGAGTATATAGCAGGTTTGCATCCGGGGGGGTTGTGAAGTCTTATTGGCTCAGGCTACTGGAGTCTACAACATTAACAACATGTGGTCCTTGCAAGTGCAGTAGAGGGTCCACACTGGTTGCAACTCTGTTGGATTCCTTAGCTGAACCCCAAAGTTCAGCAGCTAGGGACCAGGGCAGATAGTGGTGGTGGTCAGAGCAAGATCGTGTGTACACCTTTGGCTGTGAGGACCAGTAGTAGGTGCCTGTGTAGCAGCAAGTTCAGTTTCAGACATACATCTGGTGGTAGGGGTCAGGGACAGAGAGAGTGTCTGAGTCAACTGTGTGTGCAGTGACAACTACCAAGGCCTTAGCTGCATAATGACACCACAAGTGTGCATATGGCAGAAGATGGTAAAGAGACTCTGCCCAGTGGTATGTAAGTGCATAGCCAGATGGGTTAGCCCAAAGTACACTCTCAGTGGTGGGGGTCACTTGCAATGGTCTAGGCTGATTCCTTCCACTCACACAGTCACAGAGACCTGAGATGGCTGCTGATACAAATCCTAGCTAGCAGGGGGCAGCGGAGTGGTTGAGAGAGAGGACAGGGACTCAGATGGTTGGTATCAGCAAACATGAATACCTATGGGGTAGAATCCCCCAAATCTTAAAAGGGTCAACAACATTGCTGGCCATTGGTTTTTAAGTAGTGAAAGATACTAGACTCTCTGAAGAGCTCAGTGGGAATCAAGGTTTATTTGATGCTACATAGCTGGCATTGATAGTTATTGTTCTTTCTTGTGACCATGCACTTCCATTATGTCTCAGATTTGCTGGGCTTTGGGCAGGGTGAAACTGAAGCAGTTTCTTTGAACTATGCCCTGAAAGACCAGTTAAGCTGGTCATTCACCCCATTCTACCTTTTCTAGTAACAGGACTCTTTCTAGCTGGAGAGCTCCTTCTTGGTGCAGAGCAGTCTTGCCTAGAAGATGGGATGATGCAGGGAAAATGAAACTGTTCTTCCTTTGTTTATCGAGTGGTTATTCTGTTTTTTATTCCACTGTGTGACCACAGTTTCTTAAGTGGATTCCTAAGCTCTCTCAGTGCCATTTGCTTTTTGTGAAAAGCTATTTAATTGTTGATCTTTGTTGGGGGACAGAGGTTGGGGTCTCCTACTTCATCTGGGTGATATCATTCCTCTAAAATAAATTGTTTGTTTGAAGGTTTTTGACAGTAAAATTTAATTTCCTTCCATGTTAAACCTACACTCTTAGAGGTTAAAGTTTATTTTTCAGCATATTTAGTACGGGGATGAAGCTCTTTGGCATCCCAAGTTTATCCTGGATGTCCTTTGACCTTTGCTATACCAGGTAATCCTTCATCTTTATTTCTAGCTCCAGTGTCCTTTGAAATACTTAAAGCAAAACTCCATCAGGATTCAAAATGTAATGTTTAGATCACGAACCGGCTTTACTATTTACCTGTCTTCATGTCTTTCAGCTTCTACTTTATTTTTGGCCTCTGAGGATTTGCTACTTTCTACCAGTTCTGCATTAAATTTGAAATACTATTTAAAATATTTCATTCTAGAAGCACCTGGGTGGCTCAGTCAGTTAAATGTCTGCCTTTGGCTCAGGTCATGATCCTAAAGAGTCCCACATTGGGCTCTTTGCTCAGCAGGGAGTCTCCCTCTCCCCCTCCATCTGCCTCTCCCCCTGCCTCTCACACTCTCTCTCAAATAAAAAAGTCTTTAAAAAATAAAATAATTTTATTCTATGTATTTTAGTTCGTTTCAATGGGAGGTTTTTCAGTGTCTTTATTCTATTATACTACTAGAAAGAGACATTTTATATCACCATTCATCCTCTTAATCACTTAAAAGTTTCTAGCTCTGAAACTACAACACTGATTTCCTAAATTTGTTTTTCAGAATCCTTTAACCAAGTTCCTTTTTCACAATGTCTCTAATTAGAATAATTTGAATAGATTATCTGTCCTTAAGTATTTCCACAGATAAAACATATACAATTTCCCCCTAAATCAGCTATCAGTCTGTGGTTATATATTAAAAATATAAATACTTCACTGTGTAATGGTACCAATTTCCTTCTCTAGTTTATTATGACAATTATGACATATGCTTATACATTTGACTGGGAATCTGTTTCTCGTAGAACATCTCTTCCCAATTTCTTGAGGTGTAGTCCTTTCCTTTGGCACTGCTGTATTTTAAACCACATGGGAGGAGATGGCTAAATCCCAAACCAGGTGACCTCCACATCAAGCAATAGGACCCAGGTATCACAAAGTTATTAAAATCCTCTTTTGAAAATTTGTATTTTAAATGGTTACACATAGAGTCAAAAGACTTCTGAAGTAGAGGCACTGAGGTCTGTGCCCTAAAATGAGACCCCAGATGTACTATAGTCACATTATTGAGCTGCTTTTAGTTATGTTAGCAAAACAGTAATCTTTACTTAATTTTTTAAGTCACGTAATTCATTCATAAGAACTCTGTGATATTGACAGATGCTTCCTAGGTCTGCATCCTAGAATGGCTTAAATTTGATATTAAAAAAAAAAAAAAAAAGAGGAAGAGAGAAAGCAAGGAAGAAAAGGCAACAAGCAGGCATTTATTGACTAATATCCATGAAAAGTTGCAGACACGGATAGAGTCAGGGCCTCAAACTATGGTAGCATAACACACAATTTCTCTTTCTCTTGGTAGTAACCTTGTCGAAGTTGACTTCATTGTCTAGGCATCTCTATAAGCAGTCATCAAGAAATATGTCTATAGCTCCATTGTTCTGCCATGACCTAAATTTCAGATAGATGGAATGTATCTCTGCAGTTAATTACAAAACAGATCCTGGAAAGATGTCATTAAAGAAAATAATTTGTGTCCTAGAGCAAGGAAGAGGAGAGGCTCTGCCAAAGTCTAGGTTACGAGACCACATGAGGAATATAGTAGGTGAAATAAACTTCACTCAAAATCACATGGACCAGGGGTGCCTCGGTGGCTCAGGCATTAAGCATCTGCCTGCAGCTCAGGTCATGATCTTGGGGTCCTGGGATCAAGCCCCGCATTGGGCTCCCTGCTCAACGGAAGCCTGTTCCTCCCTCTCCCACTCTCCTCCCTGGCTCTTTCTCTGTTAAATAAATAAATAAATTAATTAATTAATTAATTAAAATCTTTTTAAAAAAAATCACATGGACTCTGGCTCTTTCTCTGTTAAATAAATTAATAAATTAATTAATTAATTAAAATCTTTAAAAAAAAATCACATGGACCAATATAGTATAAGTAGTGGTTTTTCAAAAAAAAAATAAGCTAAGATAATAACAAAAAGGGAGGCAAACAATAAGAGACTCTTTAACTACAGTAAACAAACTGAGGGTTGCTGAAGGAGAGGTGGGGTAGGGCTGAGGTAACTGGGTGATGGGCATTAAGGAAGGCACTTGATATAATGAGTGCTAGGTATTATATGCACCTGATGAGTCACTATATTCTATCCCTGTAACTAATAATACATTATATGTTAACTAAATTGAATTTAAATGAAAACTATTTAAAAATCAAATTCAAATGGAAAGAGATGCAATACAGTATCAGCCAAACACTACAATAGCCATTATTGTAAACAAACAAAAGCAAAACAAAACAAAAACTTCATATTCATTTGCATTCTTCTGAAATGCATCCTTTTGAATATATACACAATACTTTATCTCTAATGATATTTAACCAGTAGTTATTAAGTCCTTAATAATAAGGACTTAAAGTCCAAAATATGTACATTCCAATTTACCTCATATGCTTTTTCCCAAGAGATTATCTGCCAATGAACAAGCATCATGAAATTTTATGTCATTAGTTAAAAAGAAGACATAAGATAGTAACCAGTTGAATAGATCAACTGGAACATATAATTTAAGTACATAAGGCAATTCAATTCAGGAGAGTGTTTTTACCCTAGTATCTAGAGGATAGTATGTTTTAATCATCAAACCTGTCATTGACTATCATGAATTTATGTTTGAAAAGAATGTTGCTATACGCAGCTCATGCTACTGATAATTTACTAATAATTTTTTTTCAATGATTTGTTTAAAGTTATTTGTTGTGTTCAATTTTCTGAATGAAAAATCCAAATCGATTTATTTTCATGTCTTAATTACTAACAGAAAAAATTTTGTCTTGAATCATATTCGGCCATATCTACACCTATATCTCTATCTCTCTATATATATCTACACCTATATCTCTATATCTACACCTGTATCTCTCTCTCTATCTACCTATCTACCTACCTATCATCTGTATCATTACCTACCTAACTTGCCCTGTATAATCAGAGTAGGAATTAATATGTAGATGAAAGTATGTATGTTTTGGAAACAGGTGGGCTTATGTATCATGTTGGGCAGGAAATGTAACCATTGCTCAGTTTCTTCTTCTGTAAAATGAAAATCATGGGCGCCTGGTTGGCTCAGAGGGTTAAGCCTCTGCTTTCGGCTCAGGTCATCATCTCAGAGTCCTTGGATAGAGGCCCGAGTCGGGCTCTCTGCTTGGCAGGGAGCCTGCTTCTCCTTCTCTCTCTCTGCCTGCCTCTCTGCCTAATTGTGACCTACCTCTCTCTCTGTCAAATAAATAAATAAAATCTTAAAAAAAATGAAAATCATAACATCTATCTCAGAGTTTTCAGAAAAAATTGGATAGAATATTTAAAATACCTAACAAGTTTGTCTGACTGAAATCATTAAAATGTGTTTCTTTTCTCTAACTCATTATTAAATCTTTGCCCCTTATTTTCACACATAAATGATCAACAGTACAAAGTTCAACTGCAAAAGATTGCTCACCATTACCTGTAATTTTTGGTCTCTATGACTTAGATCAAGATAGTACCTCACAGAGAATACAGAGACAATTCTTGTTCCACCTTCAAAGGACAGCTTAAAAGTGTTTATGTAGCATTTCCATTACTACATTTCAAAAATTGAATTAATCACTTTCCCCTTTGTCCTCCATAACCATCTCTGAGCATTTATCACATTCTTGTGTGTACTATAATTATGTTTATAAATTTCTGCCTTCTTCAGCATATCAAGCCGCCAGAAGAAAAAGAGTTATAAGAAATAACTGGGGAACACACATTCTTATTTATGAACATTAACTATAATTTTGTTTCTGTGTCCTCCCATAAAAAGAGTAATTTTTTTTTTAATCATTCTCAACATGTGACAGAAAAGCATTTAGTACTGTGCTGAGTATACAGATAATGCTCAATAAAGTGAGTTACTATTTACTGGTCAGTAGAGCCTTTGGGAAGTAACATAGCTTAGTATTTAGAAGATGAGACTCTGGAATCTAGATTTGAATCACAGTTCCTCCATTTTCTGAAAGCGTGGAATTTCCACATTTGTAAAATGAAATATTAATACCATCTACCTCATAGGGTTATCATGAAAATTTGATGAGTGATTCATTCAGTAATTGCAATGACATTAGAAGAATATAGTAAGCCCATATTAAATAAAGAATACCTGAGAGTTAAGCTTCTAGAATCAAAATGCTCATTTGAAGTGCTGGTCTACATTCTCTATCTGGGTAAAATTGTGGCATTTAGCCTCTCAAAACCAATTTTTTTTTTTCCATCTACAATATGTGAATGCTATGCCATATTTACCTGGTAGTATTAATTGAGATGATGCTTATATAGGGTCCAGAGAAAAGTGAACTATAGGAGTATAGGAGTTACTACCATCATTTACCATTTGAAATATTTCTTAACTACTCCACACTATTTTTGCCACTGAACCCTTGGAGAAGACTCTTTATATCATTGTGCTCTATCTTCCACCTAACAGAATATGACATAAATTCTAAGAAATAAGATTTCTTTTGGAATATCTAGCTATTAACATCTGAAACTTAGCTATTCAAAGGCATATTTTCATAATTACCTCTTTTCAATGTCATTAAGTAAGGCACCTTAGGCTAAACAAATTCCTAGAAGAGACACTATTTTCTCACCATTAGTCACCTGAAAACAGGCAATGTATAATCCTTAAAGACAATCAACACTTTAACACCTTAAGGATAAGTGTATGGAAGCAAGTTCCCCTTTCAGTTACAGCTGATTAATTTCTTTAACTCATTAAAGAAATCAGAAATAAAAATAATTTTGACATATCAAAATTAAATTCTTACATTATTCTGTACTAATGCCGGCAGTTAAACAGAGTTCAGTTGCCAATCAAGATTTATAGAACCCTAGATAACATTGTTTACAAACACAGTTTATTGCAGAAAAAAAAGATGAAATAGCAGCAGTATTAATGGAAGGGCATGAATCACACCCAAAGTTTCACTCACAACGAGAAGTTTGAACTGACCTGGTGTGATTCCAAATTGCCTTATCTCTGTAAAGGTTGGGCAGATGTTTTTCTCTCTCAAATCAAGAACCACTGACACAGGCATGTAACATTCTAGAACCAGGACAGGACTGTCTGTACCCTGCTGGTCACCTGGCATATTGTTTTTATGTAACCAGTGGCAAAAGCAAAGCCCTCTGGGAATCTTACAAAGACCAGGTGCAACTCATGAAACTCACTCTATCAATAAACAATGCCAACAAATGGTTCAAATTACCCCAAAATTCTTTGGCAACTTGGCTAAAAAGCAGTACTATTAACCAGTCTATTTGGGGGAAAATGTTTTAGTATAATAAAGTTCAAGGGAAGAATAGTATAATAAAAGTTCATGGAAATCAATCGGAAGATAATCAAAACTCAAAAGACAAATGGGATGTGTAGTACATACATATTCAGAAAAGAATAAACACATAGCAAAATAATATTTAAATTCACAAAAGTCAAATAAATCAACAGAACATCAATTTTACTCTCTTCATATTAATTTTTATTACTTTTCAAAATATAAATTTTACAAATATTAATGTAATTAGCAAGAATTAAATGAGACAGGCTCTCTCATACACTGCTGATGGGTATAAGAATTGATGAGAGTCTGTTAGCCTGAATTTGGTAACCGGATATCCCTCCATTAGCTATAGGACTCAAACAACTGTCTAGAATGGAAATTAGGACTTTAAGTAATGCTGTTCTATAACTTTAAAAGTCTCTACTAACTCTTTGAATGTGTCAAATATAAGTTTAAAAAATCTTCTAGATAGTTAAATAGATTTATCTTCTTTCATTTGGTAAAGCAAATATGGAGGATACATATATTTTAGGGTTTCCTTTTATGTAAGACATCTCTCGTATAAAATGTTTACCCCTTTAAGGCCGCATCATGTATATTAACAAGAGGCATATCGATATCTTCTAAGACATTCACTTATGTTTACTTTACATTTAAATTTAGTATCTATTTAAGGGAAACTCTAGTATTATTTGTGTTTCAAATCAGGAGACTCATAATCTAATATTGGTTCTGTCCCAAGTTTGTTAACATATTATAACTGACTCTTCCAGTCACTTCACCAGTGAATTCATAATTCTTTTGCAATTCCCAGACTCTGATACTTCTTCCTTCCTCTTTCTCTCCTCCTCCCCTGCTTCCCCAAGAAAACAGAATCCTCACAACAGAAAGTACCTCAGCTTTCTCAGTCCACACCCACGTGCACCTGCACAGTTCTCTACTTCTTGGTGGCTGGCTCCTGGGCAGGTCCTTTGACCTTCTGGGGAATTTATAGCTATTGAATCCCCCTGATCTCTCATACATATTCCTAATTTCCCACTTAAATCTTCTCTTTACTATTTGCATAACTAAAAATCAAACATAAGTTTCCTACCTCTTTACTTTTTTCTCTGAATAGTCCTACCACCCTACCATTTCATAGCAAAACTTTTTGAAAAATAATCCTATTTATTACCTATTACTACAGAATAAAAATAGTGAATGACACTTGTTAAAACATGGCAAGGAAGACTTTATTCAAGGAAAACTATTCATCATGGTAGGCATGATGGAATAGGTATAGGGAACACTGCCATGAAGTTTTGCAGCAAGGGAGAGATTGGGCTCAACTCTGAGGACAGCAAGGGCAAGCGTAAATTTGTAGCCAAAGAACAGTGTGGGAATTCAGTAGACGGAAAATTACTAAGAGGGTTGGGGCCACTTTGGCTAAAAGGACCTAACAGGATTCTTGCTAAGGACAGGCCAAGGTAGTCAGATAATTCCTGGAGGATAATAGAACCTGATCAGATATCAAGGGTGAGCTTCTGGCTAAACTGATTTAGCAAGAATTCTTGCTAAACCTGAATTTTAAAAGGTCAAGATGTCAAGAAGATTCAGGAGCCTGAGTAAAGGTAGGTCAAGCAAAGAATTTTGTCACTATCTCCTTATGGTCACCTCACAAGAACTCCCCTAATAACTTCCAGTTACAGTTTGTTCCATCGATCTACAGAAATCACTCTTTATAATGACAAAAATGACCTATATGTATGCAAATCTAACATAAACATAATGGGCATTTTTCACTTCTTATTCATTTTATTTTCTTTGTTGAAAGACTTTCCTCCCTTTATCCTTTCTGGATTTTCTGTCTGGAAACTCTACCTCACAGTAAAATTTTTATTTTTATCCTTTCTATTATTAGAGTTATTCAAAGCTCAACTATACGCCAATTTCCTTAATATATTTCATTCTCTCTGGCTACAATTACATTCTATGTGCAAATGTGTATCATACACTTGTATTTCTAGATTACTTCTCTCCTTTAACTCTCCCTGGTACATAATAATTGCTATATTAGAATTTTCTAGTATTGTTGATATCTGATTACTTTTAAGAGGCTCTCCTGAGTGCCAGGCCAAAAGAAGCAGTGAGATACATTGGAAAAAGCTCTACAAGAACAGATCACAGAGGTTTTTTTTTTTTTTTTTTTTTTCCTACTTCAGAATAATTATGTTACCTTACACAAGTAATTCAGCTTCTACTGACCTTATCTGTTCCCTTATCTATATGCAAATGCAGGATCTGCATTATTAAATAATCTTTAAGGTCCCTCCAACTCTGAAGTTTTATTATTCAATTTCAACTTGGCTGGCTCAATGATCTTGATATTGATATTGGTAAGTCACACGTCACCTTTATTATAAAATATTGTAAGGCATGGTGTTTATATGACTAAAAGGAAATGCATTTACAGCTCATGAGGTAGTTTATAATAGCATTTATGCTCCTAAAGGTATACTTTAGACATGGACCTGTAATATGACATTATAAAAAGAAAGAAAGTTAGAAAGATAAAAGATAAAAGAAAAAGCCAATGAATTAGGATAAAGAAATTAAACAAACAAAAATAAATATACACAAAGCTAAGGTCCAGTATAATAGAAAACAAAATATAGAACTAGGGGCCATAAATCAGAGAGAAGATGAAAATACTGGGAACAAGGTAGGAAGATGAAGATGATGAAAATACTAGGAACAAGGTAGGAAGATGTTCACTCACAAAAGTGAAGAAGGGATGCAGAGGAAGATCCTTCTGTGTGCGCCTACGCCAGAAGGGCTGAGCATCCTAAAAACACTATTGATGAAAGATCTCACTTCACAATATACTCTAAAATAGTTGTGAAACATTGCAAAATGGAATCTACAAGTTGATACCAATAGGGGAAAAGAACACTCTTTAACTACTCTTTAACACTAGTACCTTCCTAGTCATTGTTCCATGCCCTGAATTTTTTTCTCTAGGCCCTTTTATCAAGATTTTCTATGCCAAACTCCAACTAAAAATAAGACCTTCAACTGCTTCCATGCGTATATAACTATCCATTAAATTTACAACCTAAACAACTAACCTAAAAGATCACTGAATTTAATAAATGAGGTACCATCATGTTTATAATATTGAATAATGAAGAAGAAATATACTAAATTGAGAGACATAAGTAGACAAATTTGGAACTAAAAATCTAGTTCAAAATACTCATTTCTGGGACGCCTGGGTGGCTCAGTTGGTTAAGCAGCTGCCTTCGGCTCAGGTCATGATCCCAGCGTCCTGGGATCGAGTCCCACATCGGGCTCCTTGCTCGGCAGGGAGCCTGCTTCTCCCTCTGCCTTTGCCTGCCACTCTGTCTGCCTGTGCTCGCTCTCTCTCCCTCTCTCTCTCTGACAAATAAATAAATAAAATCTTAAAAAAAAAATACTCATTTCTTTCATTAATTCATTAATAGTTGTGTTGGGTAAACAAATGTGCTAGTTACTAAGATTACAAATATGGGAATTATACAGTTTTGCTCTTAAAAAGGTAGGGTTTAGTACAGAACATCAACGTGAAACAACCGATTACATTGTGATGGATGTACACCAGAAAAATAGTGAAAATGAGTAGGGAAAGGCAGGGAGAGGTAGGAGGTCTGAAGGCATTTCAAGTATGCAGACACTGAGACAAAACAAAGACCGAGATCAGGAAAATATAGACCACCCTATCTCAATTATTAGGATTGAAATGTTTTTTTCTAATAATTAACACTGTAACCACAGAAAATAAAATAACCTGATCAGGCCTCAGAGGAAGAGTTCACTGTATAGACTAACCAGATCTAGCAATATATATCCGTCGGTTATAGATGTCACAGAAACAAAAACTCTCACACAATTTATAGGTGTTATGTTTAGGTCCAGGCCACTGACCTAACCACCGAACCACTAGCAAGTTTCCTAGTAAAGTCCTAATAAAAGGCCAGACATGAAAAGCTTTCAATGGCAACCTGGTCAGGACCCTCTCACTCCTGAGAGCTCATCTGTATCCTTGCTTAATAAAACTCTATTGCTTTGCTCACGCTCCTTTTTCCTCCCTCTCCTGCTTCAAGAACACAATGTTTCAAGAGACTGAACAAAGGAAATGTGACCTTAAGAATCATTCTTCCAAATGAGGTGGATGATGAGAAGTGAAAGAGATTGAGAGATGGAGTGAACATTTTAGGAAAAGGGAATAGTGGTTGCTGAGAAACAGAGCTATGACACTGAACAGGATAGTCTCGAAATAGTAAGGTAAGTTTGGATACAAGTTTCCCAGTGCTACAAAATAAATTACTACAAATTTAGTACTTAAAACAATTACTTATTGTCTTTCTGATTTTTTGCACCAGGAATTTGGCACATGTTAGCTGTGTTTTACACTTAGGGTTTCGCAAGGCTGAAATCAGGTTATCATTCAGTTGTGTTCTCATCTAGAGGCTCAAGTAGGGAAAGATTGGCTTCTGACCTTCCTTACTTTCCTAGTAGAATTCAGCTGCTTCCTGTTTTAATACTCAAAGTCCCATTTTCTTGCTGGCTATTGGTCAGGAATAATTGGTCAGGAATGCAAGGTATATTTTGCAAAGATAGCTTTGGGTGGATTAGAGGAGACTGAACTGAATTTAGGCAGAAGTAGAAATAGAGAACCCGTAATTAATGATGGTTATAATAATCTAGGTTAGGGCTTCTCACCAGGTGAAATATTTCCCAAGAAAGGATATTCTGGCTATCAGTAGTAATATATTTCATTGTCAAATGGTTGGGGTGGTGCTAGTGGGAAACTTCTGAACATAAAAAATGATCATCCTAGAGCACAGATTATGATCCTGAGTCCCAGAAAACTTTGAATGTGCCAGAAGGAATTCATTTGATCAAAAAGTTGTTTGAGAGATGCGTGGGTGGCTCAGTTGGTTAAACGTCCAACTCTTGATTTTGGCTCAGATCATGATGTCAGGGTCTTGAGATAAAGCCTTATGTTAGGCTGCACACTTAGTAGAGAGTCTGCTTTAGGATTTTCTGTCTTCATCTGCCCCCTCCCTGCTATCTCTCTATAATAAATAAATAAATCTTTAAAAAAAAAGTTATTTGAAATTGAGTCTACATGATACTTTTCTTTATGAAGACTATAAAATATAATTTCAATTATTTTAATATACACTAACATTTTCAGAAGAGCAGGCAGTTTGTATAGAATGAGAAACTTGCATTTTATGTGTTTGCAACTGTATAATAAGTGGTACATAATTTTGGAAATTATGTCAGCAATGGCAACACTGCTCATGATATTTCAGCTGCCAGTTCCACATCTTTGTAATAGTCTGTCACTGATTATTATTCATCACTGTGCTGTTCCTCAGCACTTAGGTACTAAAAATGCATCATTTTAAGTTCATTTCCTTTTGTTTTTCCTTTATGTTAGGGTTAGTATATTACATTAGTATTTTTAGATTGTTTTATAGGTTACAATAAATTTTGTTCAGAGGAATAAAATGAGTATCAAAAACTTGTTATAAAAATGGGCTTTCGGTCTGCCAGAGCCAAGAATCACTAATTTAGCTTACAGGAAATACCTGAAATGGGGCAATAGTGGTATGAATGCCAAAGAAAGAATTTGAGTTAAGCAGAGACAGTTCAACTTACTGATTTTTAGGTTGAGCAGTGAAAGCCTATAGAGCATGCTGTGAAAGCCACCCATAAACCCATGGCCTGTATCTAATAAGTCACATTCAGCTAATATAAGTATTTCCTATACATTCAGTTAAGTCCTGTCCCTTAGCTTCTCTGTCTGGGAATTTCTCTAGTCTGTATGAAAGTCAGTCCAAATTAATTAAGATTTGATGGAAAAATAGTTAAGTTTTCTCATCCCTCCGTGGGACACTTCTGAGACACATTCTGTGTAATTGTAGAGGGTCCTCAGTTGTCCACAGTATAAACTGCTCCATAGTTCATGCTTTATTAGATTTTCTCCCACCCCTGTATAATTGCCATACTCCTCACTCCTCCTCTCTAGGATTATTTCCAAATAAAATTCCTCCACCAGACTTTTTTCCCCTCTTCATGTCTATTTGGGATAGGAGTGGGAGTGGAGACCCAGGCTAAGTCAAAGAAAAAATAATTTATTAAAGAACTTTAAAACTTTTTAATTGCTGTTCTTCTGCCTCAACAAATTTTCCTCAGTAATTTGCACAGCTTGCTCCCTCTCCTGTTTAAGCTTTTGCTAAAATATCACTCTACTGATGAGTATTTCTTAACTATCTTATTTAAATGCTATCTTACTAAGTATTGCTAAATGGGACAAATTATTTTGCCTTAAAATATATACATGGATGAAATTTGCTATAAGGAATTGATTAATACAAATATAAGGCTAAGAAGTCCCAAGATCTTAGCAGGCTGGAGAGCTGAGAGAGCCAGCAATATAATTCCAGTGCAATTCTGAAGCCTTGAGAAACAGGAAAACTAATGGTATCAGTTCTAGTACAAATCTGAGTCCAAAAGAAGGAAAAGATGTTCTAGCTTAAAGACAATGGGAGAGAATTCTCCCTCAGGATTTTTGCTGTATTCAGGTCTTCAGAATATTGGACAAGGCCCACTCACTCACTTTGGGAAGACAACTTTCTATATTCAGTCTACACATTCAGATGAAACATCCTCAGGGACACACCCAGAATAATGTTTAATCAATTTGGGCACTGATGGCCCAGTCAAGTTGATGTATAAAATTAACCACTGTAAGTCCATCTCTTGTCAACTTTACACCCATATGTACTTCGTTAAACCATATATTATTTCCAAATAAATACAATAACAAGGTCTTAATTTTGACTAATGTAAAGTTCTAGAGTGATGGTTATACTTTTTCTTGATATCCAATAACTTAAATACTATTAATTAAAATAATAATATGAAATATTATGACATAAAGTCAATACATGTTATGTTATAGGATAAGTGATAAGAGAGAAAAGAAAATGAAAACATTATGATAAACATCTGTACACACATAAACATACTCATAATAAAATAAGAAGAAAGAAGTGTTCTTGACAATTAATCTTTGCTTCTATAACTGGCGACTTGGTATTTTTAACTACTTTCTTGCCATTCAGTATTTCCTTTGCCATCAGTAAACATCTCAGCTATTTGTCTTTCCTTACCTGATGATGTGACCCAACTGTCATTCTTGAAGAATCGGAGCCGTTAGTAGTCCTGACTGTATTGGGCCATTAGAATACTACATTGACCTTAGTCAAGGGGCATGGTAATACCTTACTATTGATATCAAAGTAACAGCCTACCTTTACAACTTAAGGAATTAGAAAAAGAACAGCTAACTCCGAACTAGTAAAAGGAAAGGAATAATAAAGATTAGAGATAAATGAACTAGAGACTAGAAAAACATTTATTTTTCACTAGAAAATCAATGAAACCAAAGGTTGATTTTCAAAAACTAATCAACAGTTGACAAATCTTTAGTCAAAATGACCAAGAAAAAAAGAGAAGGTTAAAATTACTAAGATTAAAAATGAAAGTGGTGACATTTTTACTATTTCTTCAGAAATAAAAAGGATTGTAAGAAAGTACTTGGAAAAACTGTATGCCAACTGTCTTAGGCTGCTATGACAAAATGCCATAAACTGTGTGGCTTAAAAGCAACAAGAAATTTATTTCTCACAGTTCTGGAGGGTGGGAAGTTTGAGATCAGGGTACCAGCTAATTCAGTGTCTGGTGAGGAATTCCTTTCTGGTTCATAATCCGCCATAGTTTTGCTGTGTCCTCACATGGTGGAAGAGGCAAAGCACAAATTCCCCAAGTGAGAGCTCTGCCTTTATGAGATAACCACTTCGTAGGGCCCAATCTCCAAATATTATCACATAGTGAAATAGATTTCAACACACAAATTTTTGTGGGGGTGGTCATACATATTTACTCTATAGCATCAATAATTTGAGTAACTTAGTTTAAATGGAGACGTCTTAGAATTCCTAGAAATAGAAATAATCATGAAGGATTAAATCACAGAGAAATATAAAAATCTGAATAGACCTGTAATTAGTGAAGAGAATGAATAAGTGATCAGAAACCTCCCAACAACAAGAAGAAGGCTTGAAACTGATGACTTCCCTGGTGAATTCTACCAAATATTTTAAAAAAGAACCAACAATTCTCCAACTTTTCAAAAAAAAATTGAAAAGGAGGAAACACTGCATAACTTATTTTATGAAGCCAGTATTATTCTGATATTAAAGCCAAAGAAATTTCCCCAAAATAAAATGACAAATATCCCTTACAAACACTAATGCAAAAATCTTCAACAAAATACTAGCAAACTGAATTCAGCAGCATAAAGACATGTTTATACACACAACATGATCAATTGGAATTTATGCCTAGAATGCAAGGATGTTTCAGCATTTGAAAATCAATCAATGTAATATACTTCATGGACAGAATAAAAGGAAAGAAACCATGATCATCTCAACTGATGCAGAAAGGGCATTCAACAAAATTCAACACAATTTACGATAAAAATACTCAACAAACTAGGAGAAGAAGAAAATCACCTCATTATAGTAGCCATATATGACAAGCCCACAGTTAATAGCATATTCAATGATGAAAGACTGAAAGCTTTCCTCTATGATCAGGAACAGGACAAGGAGGCACACTTTCACTACTTTTACTCAATATACTTGAAATCCTAGCTGAGTACTTAAGTAGGGGGAAAAAAAAGGAATCCAAATTGGAAAGGAAGAGGTAAAATTATCTGTTTGCAGATGCTATGATTTTATATGTAGTAAACTCTACATAAAATTTCTATAAAAATTTCTAAAATAAACAAATTCAGAAAATAGTGGCAAGATACAAAGTCAATACACAAAAATCAGCTGAAATTCTATAGTCTAATAATAATGAGCAATCTAAAAAAGAAATTAAGAAAACAATTGCATTTACAATGGCACCAAAAATTATAAAATACTTAGGAATTAATTTAGGTAAGAAAGTGAAAGACTTGTAAACACTATAAAATATGGCTGAAAAAAATTAAAGACCTAAATAAATGAAAACACATTCCACATTCATGGATTGGAAGGTTTAATTTTGTTAAGATGTCAATACTACTCAGAGCCATCTACAGATTTAGTACAATCTCTACCAAAATTCTAATGAAGTATTTTACAAAAATAGAAAAATCCATTCTAAAATTCATATGAAAACTTAAGGGGCCCTGAATAACAAAAATAATCTTGAAAAACAAGAACAAAACTTGAGGCTTCATGTTTCCTGATTTCAAACTATATTACAAAACTATAGAAATCAAACAGTATTGTGTAAGTATAAAGACAGATCTATAGATCAATGGAACAGAATAGTGAGGCCAGAAATAAACCCTCACAAATACAGTCAAATGATTTTCAACAAGGGTGCCAAGATCTTTTAATGAGGGAAAAGATAATCTTTTCAATATATGGTGATGGAAAAAGTAGATATCCATATACAAAAAAAATGAAGTTAGACCCTTACCAAACATCATATTAAAAAAAAAAAAAAACCTCAAAATGGATCAAAGACATAAACATAAAGCTAAAATTATAAAACTCTTAGAAGAAAATATAAGGCAAAACCTTTAGTTTGGTTGGATTTGGTAGTGATGTCTTAGCTATTATACTAAAGACCCAGGCAACAAAAGAAAAAAAAATAATAATAATAAATTTCATGGAAAGTTAAAAAAATTATATTAAAGACACTATCAACAGAGTAAAAAGGAAACACAGAATGGGAGAAAATATTTGCAAATCAAGTATCATAATGGTTTAATACCCAGAATACATAAGGAACTCCTAAAACTCAACAAAAAACCAAACAACCCAATTCAAAAATAAGCAAAGGATTTAAATAGACATATCTTGAAAGATTTATAAATGGACAAATAAGCATATGAAAATATGCTTTGACAACACTAATCATTAGGGATATGTAAATTAAAATTATAAATGATACCACCTTTGACACATTAGGATGGCTATTATCAAAGAAATAATAATAAAAACCAGATAATAACAAGGGTTGGTGCACTATCGAGAAGCTGAATTCTTGTGCACTGTTGGTGGGAATGAAAATAGCTTAGCTGCTATAAAAAAGAGTATGGAGATCCTCAGAAAAAAATTAAAAATAAAATTACCATATGATTCAACATTTTCACTTCTGGATATATACTCAAAAGAATAAAAAACAGGGTCTTTTTTTTTTTAAGACTTTTTATTTATTTATTTGACAGACAGAAATCACAAGTAGGCAGAGAAGCAGACACAGAGAGAGGGGAAGGCAGGCTCCCTGCGGAGAAGACAGCCCGATGTGGGGCTCGATCTCAGGACCCTGGGATCATGACCTGAGCTGAAGGCAGAGGTTTTAACCCACTGAGCCACCCAGGCACCCCAAAAAACAGGGTCTTAAAGAAATATACATATACCAATGTTTATATTGGTAAACAGCATTATTCACAACAGCTAAACCATGGAACCAAGCCAAGTATTCATGGACAAGTGGGTGGATAAAAAAATAAAGTGTATACATACAATGGAATATTGTTTAGCCTTAAAAAAGAAGGAAATCCTGACAACATGTTACCTCATAGATGAAACTTAAGAACATTATATTAAGTAAAATTGGTCAATCACAAAGATAATATTGTATGGTTACACTTATTTGATACATTTAGAATACTCAAAATTATAGATACAAAATATAGACTGGTTGGAATGCCTGGGTGGCTCAGTCGGTTAAGCAGCTGCTCCCATGGGTCCTGGGATCGACTCCTGCATCCGGCTTCCTACTCAGTGGAGAGCCTGCTTCTCCCTCTCCCTCTGCTGCCACTCTGCATATTTGTGCTCTCTGTCTGTCTGTCAAATAAGTAAAATATTTTAAAAATATACATATAGACTGGTTGTTGACAGAAGATGAGGGGAAGGTGGATGGGGAGATTAATTTTTAGTGGTTACAGAGTTTCAGTTTTGTGAAATGGAAGAGTTGAGTTGGGTGGCAGTGATGGTTGCACAATGTGGATGTACTTATTACCACTCAACTTAAAAATGGTTAAAATGATTAATGTTATATTACTGAATTTTACCAATTTTATATTATTATATTTTACCACAATAAGAAAAAAAGGGAAAACATTTAAAAAGACTTACTGACAGTAGGGTGGGAGCTAGAAATATAATTTCTCTGGCTAGAAATATAATTTGACTTAAAGTACAGAAAAGCAGTTACTTTGCTGCTTCTGGAAGCATTTGAAACTTTGCTTTTTTTGGTGAATTCCATATGTCCATGGATTTCTAACTGTGGGGTGAATTTAGGATCTAGTTTGCCCCACAGAGGCAAATTTGGTTGGTTTATGCTTGGTTATCCCCTTATCAAGTATAAATATTAATAGAATCTCTTTCTAAAACTTTTTAGTGATATATTCACACTAAGTAATGGACTTTCTCCATCATTTAGAAGGTTAAAAAAGAACAAAGCTCTGCCTAATATTATATTGTTTATACTGAAGAGATTGTATGTAGACTTTGTTACATTTGGGAAAATTTATATTCTCTTATATGGATCCAGAGATACAGTATTCAACTTTATGTTTGTGAACATATACATCTGATTCGCTTGACTTGAGCTTGATACTCGTTAATTGATACTTGTATTAACTATGTTAATACAAAACCCTCATGATTCTGATCTTTATCAGAAACTAAGGTAACTTAGATTGGCTCTGTTTCTGACTTCCTGTATTTAGGAGGGGTAAGTACATGCATATTATGTGTAATTTTTGTAATTTTGTGTATATTTGGTTTAAAGATTCAATTATTTATTTATTTGAGAGAGAGAAAGAGAGATAAAAGAGTGTGCACATGCAAACACACATGCACCCATAAGTCTGGGGAGGGGCAGAGAGAGGGTGAGAGAATCTGAAGCAGACTCAGAATGAAGCTGGTGCTCAGCACCAGCCCGGGGGGGCAGGGGGTGGCCCAATCCCACAACCTCAGGATCATGACCTGAGCCAAAACCAAGAATTGCCCACTTAACTGTCTGAATCACCTGGTACCCCTGTAATTATGCAATTATTAACCAGGAAAAATCCACTTTCTTTATTCTCATACTGATTAAAAAAGATCTCGAGATATTAAATTGTGAATTAAAGCCTAATATCAAGTATTTTACTGAATGTTTTCCCTCTGTATCATTTTCCTCACTTTTCTGGCAATAATCAAGAGTGAATAATAAGGGGAGGAAGGCCTGTGTTCTTGGCACAATATTTCAGGCAATTTTTTTCCTTTTTATTATCTTTTTTTTCCCATTTTATTTTATTTCTTTTCAGGCAATGTTAATATAGTTTCACATGGTTACACTTTAGGGAGAAGAAAAATCACTCCAAAAGAGAGGAGGGGACTAAGCAGGGACATTAGAGAACTAGGTTCTGCCTGACAAGTAAAAGTTTAGTACTTAAAGTATATATATGTAATATATATATATTACATATATATATATATATATATGTAATATATATATATTTTTTGTTTGTTTTGTTTTGAGCAGGATGGAGAACTAAGTGTATACTTTTTTCTTTTAGATGAAACAATAAAACTAGAATTGAGATAGATAATAGAAATAAGTATGTATGGGGCACCTGGGTGGCTCAGTGGGTTAAAGCCTCTGCCTTCGGCTCAGGTCATGATCCCAGAGTCCTGGGATCAAGCCCCGCACTGGGCTCTCTGGTCAGCAGGGAGCCTGTTTCTCCCTCTCTCTCTGCCAGCCTCTCTGGCTATTTGTGATCTCTCTCTGTGTCAAATAAATAAAATCTTATAAGAAAGAAAGAAAGAAAGAAAGAAAGAAAGAAAGAAAGAAAGAAAGAAAGAAAGAAAGAAAGAAGTATGTGAAGGAGTTTGGATAAAAGTTGAATTGAGCACTTTTGTGGCTCTTGTCCGACTTAATGGAAACTGCTCTGAGAAATGCTGCAAACTCACTATAGCAGACTCTTTAGCCATGTTTGTGTTATGTAAAGTTTTCCCTCTGCATTTCTATTCATACTTACAAATACCATACACAGAGTAAACGAGGAAGGGGTACATCTCTACCCAAGGTGACTAAATCTATGAGTTAAATTTATCTAATTCGTGTCTTGATGCATGACCTAACATGACATCAAAATTATGCTCTAATTGAACAATCTTACCTACTCTATTTTTAACTAAATGCCCCCTTTTACTATCTTCATAGATTACTGTATATGTTATTACAAATTTTAAGCTCATATTTTCCTAGTATCTCGAATGGAAAATTTTTACTGATTAAACTATCAGAAGGGAGGGGCTGAAAATTATTTATGGCCTTCATTATAGGCAATGCAGTTCCTACATAAAGTATGGCAATTTAGTAACCTGAGCAGAGTGAACAGAGGAAAAGAGAACATCAATATATGTCACTTCTGGCTTCTATGGAAGCATAAATTCCAACACTGAGGCTTGAATTCTGATTACAGTCATTTGAAAATGAGATCACAAATATAAAATAGCTTTCTAATAACATAAATAATCTGGAAGTATTAAAATGAAAGTACTAATAATTATAAGCAATTATATGCAGTTTAAATGATCTATAAGTTAAAAATTTTACTAAACTCTTAATCTACCCGATTCTCTCTTAATTATAACTGCTTATAACTTTACTGAGTCTTCTAACTCATGAACATAGTTCTCCATTTGCTTAGTATCCTTTAATATCTCTCAGTAATATACTAATTTTTAGTCAAATTCATACCTAAGCATTTCATATTTATTGCCTTTTAAAATTATATTGTTTTAATAATTTCAACTTGTAATGTTTCATTGCTAGTTCACAAAAATACAATTATGTTTTGATACTGATCTTATATCCTCCAACTTTTTCTTATTCTTATCAATTTTTAAGATTCCATTTTATTTTCTTTTAAAGATTTATTTATTTATTTATTTATTTGACAGACAGAGATCACAAGTATGCAGAGAGGCAGGCAGAGAGAGAGAAGGGAAGCAGGCGCCCTGCTGAGCAGAGAGCCCAATGCAGGGCTCACTCCCAGGACCCTGGGATCATGACCTGAGCGGAAGGCA
The DNA here is from genome assembly GCF_002288905.1 of Enhydra lutris kenyoni. Taxonomy (NCBI): domain Eukaryota; kingdom Metazoa; phylum Chordata; class Mammalia; order Carnivora; family Mustelidae; genus Enhydra; species Enhydra lutris. Next base: position 40,309,601 of record NW_019154088.1, on the reverse strand, counting down.
GAGGCTTTAACCCACTGAGCCAACCAGGTGCCCCTCCATTTTATTTTCTACATAGGCTAACATCTCATTTACATACAAAGACAGTTTTCTTCTTCCTTTCCAAATTAGATACCCTGCTTTTTCTTGCCTAACTGCACGGGCTAAAACTTTCAGTCCAGTGTTTTATTGTGTGTACTTTTGTGGGCATATCAAATAAATAACTGCTTGATCCAAGGACAGGAATATTTGTTTCTGTTTTCTTCTAAGTGGTTTTAAGTTTTACATCTTACCTTTAAATTTATGACCCAATTCAAGTTAAGTATTGAATATGATTTGAAGTAGTGTTCAAAATTTATACCTTTGCATGTAGATGTCCTCAATCCTTTCTATTTTAATCTGTTTGTGCTATATTTGTCTGTTTTCAGTTGTCATCATATTTTTGGGTCTTACTTTTCCATCCAACTGAAAATCTCTGTCATTTATTTGAAGTGTCAAGCACATGTACAATATTTCTGATCAATGGTATATTTGGATATTAATCTACCAAGTTGCTTTTTAAAAAAAAATATTTGTACAATCTATAATTTATTTTGTCTTTTTAAAGAAAATTTGGCCCTTTTGACTGAGGTTTCTTTAAAGATTAATTTTATCTCTTTTGTCATATTGACAAAACTATCCAATTATTCCTTAGTAAAATAAGAGAGAGATTCTTATTTAATCTATGTAACTAATAATATTGTCATTAAGGTAAGACTACTCAGAGTTTCCAACCTTTGGAGAGGTTAGACAGAGAAAATAAGTGTCATTTAAAATATTTAACTTCAAAAAAATAAATAAATAAAATAAAATAAAATAAAATAAAATGTTTAACTTCAGTTTATAAAAGCAGAGTCTGATCAATTTTGAGTTATAGATATCTTGAAAGAGAAAATTATTCCTTATCTACCCAGAAAAAAGAACATTAAAATATAAATCATATTCCAGACAAAAAATCATAATACCCCTTGTTAGTTCATTTGGTCACATGTAATTGTTTTTCTACTTCATTGTGGGTTTTCAATCTTATAAACCCATTGCTTCTTGATTAGAATTCTGGAAATTCCAGTTCATCACCTTGGAATAGCCTTGAAGTTGTTTAAGTGATGTTACCAGAACCTTTCATCCAAAAATAGCGGGCAAATTCCTTTTCCATAAGGCTTTGAGACAGCCCTTGGTTGACTATGAATTAACAACCTGTGGTTTATTAAAAGTGCTTTCAGGGAAGCATCACATTAAAGCAAAACCTATCTGTTGATGACAAAAGACTTTAAATGACTGTGGTTGATTTACTGATGATAAATTTCAAAAGAGAAAGAGCTGATGAAAATTCACAAGAATAGTGCACTGACAAATCTGGTTGATACTGTGGCAACCAAAACAAAGATAATGAAGTTAATCCAAAAAATATTTTAGAAAAACTATCTATAAACATAATGATTGACTTGATTTTCAAAAGTGGATACTCAAAAAGTTGATAAATGTAATCTTTACAGAGAAAAAAATCTTTAGCTACAATAAATAATAATCCACAGTCATAATATGACATGTATATATTAAGCACATAGTTAGAACATATCAAACTAAATTCCAGATTCAAGAAGTCTAGAGATCCTGAACATTTGTATATCAGTAAAACACCATAGATAGGTGATATGAATCAAAAATTACTGGTGTAAAAAACGTTAAATTTAAGCGAAGAAGTTGCATTCAAATTAAAATTTTATAAAATAACTGAAATTATGACTGATATTATTTTTTAATTGGCTTTTATCAGGCAAAACAGCTCTAATACTGATGACTACAGTCATCATGGACAGAGAAGAAATCAGCAATTGTCTAGGAAACCACCATACATGCCATTTGATGTCTGATTTATATTACATTTTAGCACATTGACAAATTTAATCTAGGGCAAGTTAAGCATCTCATCTGACTTGACAACACCTCCTATGAAATTAATTAGTAATAATCTAGAATATAAAAGAAAATAAATAATAAAGGAAATGACCCACCAAATTAAGTTAATTTTACCAAGATTTTCACATAATTCATAACTTTTTGAACTCAGGTGTTGTCATATTGCTGATCAAGGCAGATATAATCCCTTTCTAAATTTTGCTTTTATTATGCTCTTTACTTGTTCTGCAATAGACTAAATTTATTTCAGACCAATCCAGGAGTACACAAGGTCAGAACTAATTTAACAATATTACTAATATATAATATTAACATACAGAATATTTACCATTGTTGTATTCAAATTAATCAACTAGCATTTTAAATATTTAGATTTTATTTTCTAATAAAGTAAATATCAATATTTGTAATGTACAAAGAAAGCTCCCAAGGTTCTCAAAAAATATGATGAGAACAAAGACCTAGGGAGATACAATGAGAACAAAACAAAACAACTCACTTCTTTCAGAACAAACTACTTTCTCCTATGAACAGAAAAACTTAGTTATATTTTTCTAAAACCAGTGCTTCTAAGTATAGTCTAAGTTCCATATTACTTGCAACTTTTTAGCCAAAGTAACTAAATTCTATTACACAGAGAAAACTGGGAAGGGCTGCACTATCAGACAGCAGCCTTTTGCAGTAAATTTGCAGAACTCATGAAAACACATAGCACAGCTCTCCCCAGCCAGACACACCATTTATACAGTTCTCGAAGAGGCAGAAATGAATATTCATTACATACCTAAAGATAAAGTCTTTCTGTAGCATACCAAATTAAAAGACAACAGTATATAAAATCAAATTAGGCTTAAACTATATAAAAGTAAATTAAATTATAGCATCATCTTATTTAGAAATAATCTAGGCAACAAATAAATATCCATTAACTCAGGTTACTATTAGGCCAAGTTTGTAGGTTACCTAAAGTTCTTTGAAATTATCTTCCAGATGCCACACTACAAAATATATTTATTATTATAATAGTTTGTCAGAATGATGATTCAATTTGGTTTAAAATTTTTATATTTCTTGTTATCATTAACATTAAGTAGAAATAATGCTAGCTTAGTGAATCAATAAACCTGTATAAGGTCAGAGAAAAGTAAAATAAAAATTGATGTGTATGTTATACTTAAAATTGATAAATCAAAAAAAAGTGTAGCTCTCTTACAGAAGAGTATAATTTGTGCAAATTATAAAATAGCTATTACAGCATTACAGGAAAACAAACAAACAAAAGCTGTTATTAAATCAAAAATATTAAGCTAATATGGTTTGCCAAAGATTTAACTTCATTATGTGAATTCTTAAAGATTTTCAAGTTGGTTTCTTAAAGGATACTTTTTTAAATCTAGAACACTGAGAGTCTCAAAGTTCAATTTTCTAATTTTCAAAAAAAAAGGAATTGGGAATATTAGATTTATATAAGGTCTATTATCTCTAAGCCAATCAGAGTATAGTTCCTTTACAAGATTTTTATAATCTAATTAAGTATTACCACCTAGAAGTAGGAAAAATTATACACTTAATGAATGGTAAAGACTTCTCTGAATTATAGACACACAAATGCACATACAGTCCCATGTCAGGGCTTATGAGTTCAATTCTAAAATCCCATCCCTGAATCAATAGTAAACACAGAAATAGAAAACTCACAGGTCAAAGATCTGTTCTCTTCCCAGTAGGGACACATACTTATTGATTTGTGCTCAAAACAGACAAATGGTAAAGAATAACAATCCAGATTATCTGTTGTCTCTTGCCCATAAAGCTAAGAACTCCACAAACCATTCATCTACTTACGGAGATGAACAAATTGATATAACACAAAACCAAATTCCCAATGCGGTATAACTCACTGGCTAGAAACAAACAAAAAATACAGAAACCAGCACCAAAATCAAGCCAGTAGTTAAAAATAATCAGAACCAAATTCTTTCCCTGTGTAAGGGCCTATTTAGCCAGAGCGGATTCCATCCCGTTAAACTATGACTTTGAATGACTTTGTTGTTTATACAGCAAACTTAAACTGTCCCTGTCCCCCCTTTCCTCCAGGGGACTTACTTAAAAACAAGTCCCAGAAACCAGTCCCAGGTAACAAAGCTCAAATGCAAGGGTGGGTCAGGCCAGGTGGAGGTATACAATCAGTGGGGGCGCATACTGTCTCCCTAGCTACCAAGGAGTATGGGCCCCGCCTTTTGGGCACCCATTCTGACCAAGGTGATAGGCTAGTTCAAATATCTACTATAGGGTAAATTATAATTCAGTTGGTCACTTATGTGTGACCTAGCATGACTGTGCAGCTTTCTCTGTGGATTACAAGCTCATTGGCCACCTGTGCGTGCCGGGCCCAACTGCATGGCCTTTGCCCTTAAAAGCTAGCCTGTAAGGCAGAAAGAGTTCGCCTCTTTGCAAGAGATGGCCCTGGCCGGTCAGTTTGATTCTCGATGCTTGGCACCAAATAAAGCTTTGCTTGACCTTTGCTTTGTATCAGTCTCGCTCCTTTGACCATGGACCCAACACCCTGCTTTAGGTGAGCAAGACTTAGAAGCCCAAGATCTCTTCCTTTGGTCCCAGGTCACTAGCCAAGAAAAGAGCAAAAAGGCATTTTATATAGGTAGAATAAATGAGCACTTGAAAAAGAGGTCTGTTTGATCATGAGTCATGGTGTTAGATCTCCAATTATGGGTTCGTGATTAAAGGAGCGAGACTGATATAAAGCTAAAGTCAAGCAAAACTTTATTTCACACCAAGCATCAAGAATCAAACCGAACATTCGGGGCCACGTCTCTTACAGAGAGGGCGACCCCTCTCTGCTTCACAGACTAGCTTTTAAGGGCAAAGGCCACGCGGTTGGGCCTGGCCACACACAGGTGGACAATGAAATTGTAACACACAGAGAAAGCTGCACAGTCATGCTAGGTCACACATAAGTGACCAGTTAATTACAATTTACCCTAGTAGATATTTGAACTAGCCTATCACCTTGGTCAGAATTGGCACCCAAAAGGCACCCAAAGAGTGGGGTCCATACTCCTTGGCAACTAGGGAGATAGTATGCGACCCCCCACTGATCAGATGTCTCCATCTGGCCTGACCCACCCTTGTATTTGGGCTTTGTTGCCTGGGACTGGTTTCTGGGACTTGTTTTTAAGTAAGTCCCCTGGGGGAAGGGGGGCAGGGACAGTTTAAGTTTTAAACAACAAAGTTATTGTTTAACCAGATGGAAGTGCTCTGGCTAAATAGGTCCTTACAATGTCATGAAAATTATGGGGGAAAATGCACTGGACAATTAAGAAGACTATTTTATTTAGGCTATTTCAATGGGGGGAAAGTTCATTTTTGCAGGAAAGTATCTCAGAGAAAAGGGAGCCTTGAGTTTTAGAGATGTAGTTAAACAAATGAGTCATAAGAAGGGGACAATGCAGAAAGGTGTTCCCTTACAGTTAATTGTGTTTCCGAAGATAAAGTGGTGAGGAATTCCTCAACCATCATGCTCTCCAGGAGCATAGAAATCAAACTTCAATACTGTTAAGAGTAGGCACACATTCTCTCTCCATTCCTGCTTCTTGAATAGGAAACTTTCAAGGAAAAAACCAAGATCTTAAAGTACCTCTCAGATGGACTAAACTTCAGACAGTTTCCTTGCTGACCACGGCCCTGACCTCCCTTTTCTAAGAGCACTTACTTCAGAAAATATGTAATTGCAAAGTCTTTATCTGCCTCTTTAAAATATATATAAATCTCCTTAAGAAGCCTCTTGATACTTTTAGCACCCTGGAAATGTCTTTCTCAAGGACCTGAAAAACCATCTCTTTGTAATGTAAATATCAAAGTAGATTGTACCCTGCCTTCCTAGTCTCTGTAGGACAGTAGGAACAGATGAACACTAATTAGCAAAAACAAAGGGCTTAATCACAGAGAAAAATATTTGCAGACTCAGGAATAACTTTTATTAATTCCTAATAACTCCAATTAATTCACAGATAACAAACCACTTATCAACATGATGACCTCCTTCAGTACTTTTCTAGAAGCTCACCCCAGTGCTGAAAATGCCTGAACTTTTTGTTTTTTATAGAGTGGAGTTGAGTTCAAGTCTCTCTTCCCAACTGAAATAACCCTGAGTAAAGTCTGTTTTGCCTGTTTAACTTTGGTGTGATTTTTTTGCTTTGACGGAAGTAAGCTAGGCAGTAGTAAAGCTCATGTCATTTGTTTTCATCTCTCAAGAATCACTGTCATTCATTGCCTGAAATACAATATCTGCTTAAAGCAGAAATATGTCACAGAGATTAGTTTTAATTACTAAGAGAAAAAAAGTAACAAATGAGAGCAATTATATTAAATTAGGCTGGAATCTCATTGGTTGGATTCTTTCAATACAATATTTAATAGGTTGAATAGATTTAGTCCATAGCATAAGAAAAATTACTGAAAATAAAATGTTTAGGGCTTTTTTTATTCAGATAATCACACTAAAGTTAAATCTATGAATTAAAAAAAAAAGTTTCTCTTCCTGGAATCCTCTGATTTTATCAAGTTGTTTCAGCTTTTATGTGTCTCACCATGCCAATTTTTCAGTCTGAAATGTTTTCAACTCTTCAAACTGATTGTCTCAAACTTGACTTTTAAGATTTATTGTCAAATGACTTTGAGATCACGTATAGCTTTTTCTCTAGTAATTCAAGTTGGGAATAATTAGAAAATGAGAACTAGAACTTTGGAACATCAAAGAACAAAGCTGAAATGACAGATCAGGAGCAGAGGTAGAGATAAAAGGCCAATGAGACAAAGCCAAACCCCTCAGAATTATTTGCAACAGTCTCAAAAAGGAACTGAGCTAAAACCTGTAAGACATTAAAAGACTAAAGTTAAAAATGATATGCCCTATTCTAATAGGTAAATTCTTAGATAAAACTGTCATGGGTACAATTAAGATTAAATTGTGTAACTGTATAACTGAATGGAAAATGTGGATTAAGATTTCTCTGGTATGCTAAGATTTGCTTAAATATTGGTGTGAACAATAGCATAGAGAAATTAAATCTAAAAAACCAAAAAACAAACCCCTCAACTCAAGAGAAAAATGTTATAAGCATTCTTTGAAATTAGAGTTATAAAGTAGCTAGAAATTGATAGTAATTAATGAGCTTTGTAAGTCACCAACTTTAATATTTTATAATATATAAAATAATACCAAATTATTTTCATAAATTTATTTTAATCTCTTTTTCTCATGATGGTTTTAAGATCCTTAAACAGGGCATTTTTTGTACATTGTGGGACTAAAAAGAGACACTTTTTTCTGTGTGCATATGTTTTAATGGGCACCCTCTGCAGAACATGAACTTGTTGGGAACAGGAGTAATTATTAATCATCTAATGTATTTCTAATGGATAACCCAATGCCTTATCTACAGTGGAAATATAGCAAGTATTCAATAATTTCAGTGACACAAACTTATAAGCAAAAAATGTGCACCTGTATGTTCAGCACAGCATCAGTGGTAAGAGCTAAAACAACAAAATGAGAGTTCTTATGGGCCTAATAGTTTTCACATTCTAGAACATCTGTTAAGTGTATATAAGACAGATGTTAAGATTGGATTTATGAACATTACACAGGAACATGGATAATCATAGTATTATGTAAATAATTGTGAAAAATTTCTTTATATTAAATTTCCTTTATATTAAAATATTTTATTTTTAATAATTCCTTGAATCACGTTTAAGAACACATATCTTACCACCAATGAATTAAAATCATAATACCAAAAGGATGAAAAACAAGGAAAAATACATATGATAATATTTCAGTAGTAGTAACTAAGCCAAACTCATAACCAGCAGATTATGGAATTAAAAATCAAAGTTGCATAGTATGGAAATACAGCAAAGACATAACAAGCTTAAGCTATTTTACTTTTTACATTAAAAAAAAAAAAAAGAAAAAAACCTATCCAAACACTGTGGGAAATGTAGTCTAGTCCCCAAAGGTGCACATATACAAAAGGTCTTTGGTTGTCATTTTGGTTATAGAGTAAATAGAATGCACAGGCTATTTAAAGAATGAAACAGTTCAGTGAACAACAACAAATTAAATTTGTAAAATATATCTAGAGGCCAGAGACAGCCTTTTATTGTAATTTTTATCTGTCTTTTTTCCAGTGTCCTCCAACAACTACAGAATAGTGCTGGGACTAGACAGAAAGTACTTGACTTTCTGTGCCACAATTCTTCTCTTTTATTCTCACTGACTCTATCAACAAACTCATCTGTACACTCTTCCTATAATACTTTCTGATAAAACATTCTTCATTTATCCTCTTTATCACAATCTACAGCCATGGTTCCTATTAGAATGGACAAATTATCATCATTCTCTGATTTTTCTTTTTTCCAAGAAAACAAGCAATTTTCCTTTTCTTTTGGGAACTGGGCTTTGTCCCTATGGTAACAAAACTGATATTAAATATAAAAAAATACATTTTAAATATCTGGTTTAGAAACACCTAATGTACCTTTTTAGCTTTATGCTTTCAACACTTTAAGATTATTTAGAATTACTCGTGATTTTCATACTTTTTAAAAAAGAGTCACATAAAATCTGCTAGCCTCAGCAAAGAGTACAAAGCAACAACAAATGTTTACCTTCTTTATGTTGTTAGGTTGTATATTGGATGTTTCTATTTTCCTTAGTGTTTGCTGAAAATATGATATTCTGTACCTAAGTCATATTCATCTGCATCTCTAGGAACTGAAATCTAAAAGCAGCCACTATATTCATACCAACCATAAAACAACTAGATATTCAGCCAGCAACCCGAATGGATTAAATAAGAAGAAATGATGCAAGATAATCCATTTGAAAATTAGCATTATACCTTGCAATATTTTCAAATTAAATTAAATGATCCAGTATATTAAACATTTTACACGCTTACCTTGTGCATCTCATATGTAATTCTTGAATCATGGAAAGAAATCTTTCCAAATGTAAAGTAAAACAATTTTGATGGACATTTTAAATTTTTAATTTTTGTTGTTTTATCAACTAGAAAACTCTGATACTTAATTTCTTCAAAGGGTCTCAAAGCTTAATGAAATTTTTCACCATATACACGTTTAAACATAAAGATATACACAGCTGAAGATAATTTAAAATATATAATTTCATATAAATTTTCATTCATACTATGTAAGTGCAATGTCAAAATAATCTTAAAGAGTAAATTCATGATTAAGGCACATATATGTCAACAATTCCATTTTACTTATTAATTATCAAGGAAATCAGTGAGATGTCTTCAATAATGATTCAAAGTAGAAGGCAAAGAGCAGATATATTTGTAGGCCATTGGGAATGCAAAATTGGTTTATTCCACAAATTTGTTAATGAATTATTTCTTAAACAAAGAGGAATGAGAAAGAACGACCAGATTCCATAAAGGATACCAAAGAAGTGGAAGCCAACAAAAATATCCAGGCATCAAACCAGTGCAGGAACTCAATGGAAAGACAGTGGAGTTCAGACTCCCATGCTGACTTACCACATCTTCACAGCTGAAAGGACAAGGGACTTCTGTGAGTACTGCACTTGGTGGAGGGCTGAGGTCTGTGGCTATAGGCATTGCAAACTGGGTGAGTCTTAGTGGGACTTCCATTATCTGTGGAAAAAAGTATAAACAAATGAGAATAAGAAAGTCTCTTTATTCAAAACTTGCTATGGTAAGGGAGTCTATCACTATCACTTGTGTTTCGTATAGCCTCAAAATCAGGCAATGGAATGGGAAACATTTAGGAAAAAGAAAAAGCTTCAAGTGTTCCCTACAGCTTGGAAGCCATTGGGATAGGGAAGCTATAAGCAGGCTAACTAGACATGGAACATCTGACATGAGTAGTCTGAGGTAATATTTAGCTTTCCCTAGTTGGTTTTAAGTTGGAATCTCAGATAAAAATTAGGTAAGTGGTCAGTTATTAATCAAGCTGTGGTCATTATTAGCTGCTTTCACAGATGTTGTCTGACTTCATGGATTATTACTGAAGAGAGTGGTCTGCCTTTCCACAAGCCTTGGTAGAACTTGGTAGACTTACAGCAGGCTGGCTTCCCGTTAGGTTGTTGGAGATAAAGAGTTAGTTCCCAAAGATGTTAATAAGTATTAATGTCTATCACTTACTTAAATTAATTATTATTGACATATATCTGAAAGTATTTTGTCCATTTAAAAGTCTGTCCCAAATTTTCATGAGTAGTTAAATACGGATTTAATATAACTAATACATATGTGTGTAGTTAGAACATACACAATACATACTTAAACTGCATGTGTTTATATATATGTATACATGTGCATATGTGTGTATTTATGAGTATATATGTGTATATATATATATATATATATATATATATATATTTCTAACCATTAAAATGGTCACTTTTTATTTCCCACTGGAGTTTTCAAAGAGAAAGTCAGCATGTAAATTCAAAGTTCATGTTTTTACTGAAGGATTTCTTCTTTCCTTTGATCCAAATACTTTTTACCCATGTCTTTAAACTAGTTAGCCTCAGTTTAGAAGACAAGATGGGGAAAGATTTGAACTTTGGCAAGTGGGTAGTAGCTGTTGTTATTTTTCACTTAGGTAACAATTAAAGGTATTCATATAATGTAAAATAATTTTCCTTACAATTTTCTATTATTTGTTCCTATAATGGGATTCCAGCAATACAACTTGTGCTACTGAGACTCAAAAAAAGGGAGTAATGATAATTAAGTAATGACAATGATATCTTTCAGTTATAAAAAGGCATGCTCTATGCCTGTGACTATTCTAAGTGCATTTGATTATCTTATTCCATCCTCACAAGAATAATAAGAACTATTATCAATATTCCTGCTTAGATAATAAAGATGATTAAGAGTTGTAAAGATTTAGATTAACTTGCCTTTTGTCTCCCACTAGTCTTGGAGCCTGGATTTGAGTCCAAGTATCTAGCTTGTGTGCTGAACAATTCTAGCACACTGCTACTATATAAGAAGGTAATAAAAACAGTACTATTTCCATGGGCCTGTTTTTTACTTTGTTTTGTATTGAAATAAAAGTTTGTTTCCATCAATAAAAAATAACAGAATTCATAATCAAAATATGTTAATCAAACAAATGCATAGTCCTGTTAAAATTCAGTACAAGAAAATGAAAGTAATTGATACCTACAACAATGATTCACATAGAATTCATTCTGAAATTCTCAAAATACTACCCCTTAGGAGACAGTATGGAAAAGGGAGGACACAGAATTTAGAGTAACAATTAACCTTTAAAGGAGAGTTAACTACATGCTAGTCTTTTTACTAAAAAATTTCCTTGGGGCACCTGGGTGGCTCAGTGGTTAAGCCTCTGCCTTCAGCTCAGGTCATGATCTCAGGGTCCTGGGATCGAGTCCCACATCGGGCTCTCTGCTCTGCAGGGAGCCTGCTTCTTCCTCTCTCTCTCTCTCTGCTTGCCTCTCTGCCCACTTGTGATCTCTCTCTGTCAAATAAATAAAATCTTAAAAAAAAAAAAATTTCCTTTGCTAGGTTTCATGTAATGTTCACAGTTACCCTATGAGGCAAACACTAGTATTTGGCCCATACAGAAAAGGACCAAGAAAGAGAAGTAAGTTATTGAAGTCATAGGGCAGTTATCAACAAAGTTATGACTCAATCTCAGGTTGATTCCAAAGCTTATACCTTCTGGGAAGATCTGAGGTTAACCTCAGTCTAGTCACGTATTCAAATGACTAACCTAGGCAATTAGTTTTCCTTGGACTCAATTGTTCACTCCTGTGACATAATGATGTCTCTGTCAAAAGATATTTTTTTAAGGACCATAAATTTTAATGTCCATGTTCTGTAATAGGAAACCTTAAATAAGTGGTAGACATTAATATTTATTAATATTATTGGCACAATGATTTCCATATAAGTATGTTTATTTCATTTGTATTGAACAGTCTATAACGTTTCCTTGGAGATTGATAGTACCTGATGAAAAAGACAGTCTTAGTTTGACAAAACTTTAGACAGGATCCTTTCCTTTTTGACAGGGACAACAGGTACCTGACCTCTCTTTTCTTAGAGCATTTACTTTAGAGCATTTGTAATTGTAAATGCTTTCTCTGCCTCTGTGAAATATATGTAAATCTCTCAGCCTTTCGCCCATTTTACAACAAAGAAAATGTCTTTCCTAAGGACATGGGAGCTACCTCTTTGAAATGTAAACATGGACAGAGATAGCACCTCTATCTCCCAGCCTCTAAAAGATGTAGGAGTCTTATTTCTATGGTTGCAAATTAGCAAACATAAATGGCCTAATCACAGAGAAAAACATCTGCAAGCTCAGGAATAACACATCCATTTGATTAGCCATTCCCTAATGCCAAACCTGAATGTCCTCCAATACTTTTTTTTAGATTGTCTCAGAGCTGAAATTTCTACCCTAACACCAGGTTTATTATTATTATTATTATTTTCTTTCTCAGTGAAGTTAAGTCTCTCTCCCCGACTGCAATAATATCAGAATAAAATCAATTTCTTTCTCCTCAGGTGCTGTTTTAAGACAAAACAAAACAAAACAAAACAAAAACACCTAGAAGCTATTTTAATGTGATGCTTACCTATAAAACAACTTCAATATGAAGACTTTTACCTAATTACTAGTAAGTGATGTGAAATGCACCTTGAAAAACAGATACATCCTCTGTGAAGATCATTGTTTAGAGGCTGGAACTTCAATGTGCACAGGTAAGAATGGGAATCATCTTTGCAGCACATCAGTGTTATAACATTTTGGGACCCTCGTCGGAACTAACAAGCTCTAAGGTGTTTTCTAGAGTGATAAAATATTTAATAGAAATAAGAAAAAGAGGCACAGGAGACCTCAGCCGCTCTTTTGCCCTTTGAAATACATTACTTGCCTGAAAGCTATTAGCTTAATACTCTTTTCTAGTAAAAACTATAATTCATTTTCTAAAAGCCAAAGGATTTCATTGGATCTGTAAAACTTCTCTTCATCTTCGTTCAAGGTCCGAGACCTGATCTAATATAAAACCATCTCTTTGCATGTACAGGGTGATAACGTGAGGGACAAGGTATTACAATAATGTCATTTTCCCTATCAACTAACAATCAACAAATCTTCAGTGCTAAAAGGACATCAGTAACTTGGTCAATTACCTCCCAACGCTGTGCACTGATGTGAAGAAATCTGAGATGAGCATACCACTGACCTTATGAGGTTACTCTCCCATGCATTGGTAAATGATTATCTTCACAGAGTGATAGTATCCCTGAGTCATCCATTTCATTTTTCTTAAATAAAAGCTAAAGTTCATGGACTGGCTAAACTCTATCACTAAAACGGGCTCTCCAGAATGGAGACACATTCTCAAAGCCACACTTGTGAATAGCAGTTAATTTTCTTTTAGCAGTCTTTATTTTCACAGGTCTTTTTTGATACCACCAAAGAACCAAAAAAAAAAAAAAAAAAAAGACTGAATATTAAGCTTCTTTTGAAGAAAAGTATTTTTGTCATACTACAAATTTTGGAATAATAACAAAAAGTAACTATATGACTATTTACTTTTTCAAACCAATTGATACTGGTTTTCAAACCAATTGTAAATTTTATGTTAACAATTTTTAATGTGCTGATACTAGTTTAAAATGTTTATTGACATATTCATATTTAAGTATCTTAAAAGTCATAATAGGTTGGTTGAGATTTCCATTTTGAAAATTTGTTTTTTCAAAATCAAAGTAATGTATTAACCATCTTGTATATGACACCAGTTAGGCATGTATTATCTAATTTAATATTCAACAACTCTGTGAGGTAGTTACTATTTTTATTCATCTCTTGTATGTAATAATATGTAAGGAAACAGTCAGAGTAAGATATATACAGCACAGTTGCCTCAAGTTGTGAGCAGCAGAGCTGGAGTTTGGAACTGACCCAGTTCCATCTAATAAAAAAAGCACTTTCTACCTCTCAGGGGAAAAAAATGTTTACATAGTATTTCCATTTAATTTGAAAGAAGACAATATTGTGATTTCTTCTTTTGCTTGGTATGACCATCCAATTAGTGATACTAATTTGGGTTTTTGGCATTCCTATCAACCCTGCTGATTTGAATTTTTTTTTATACTGGAAATATGTGGACTGAGACCATCTTTATTATATTCTGTCATATGGATTCATATGACACTTTTTGATGAAGTATACAGTTTCTGTTTGATGGAAATAGCTATGTATTCATCAAATGTTTGATAGTAATTACCTCACAATGATCAAAATGGGAAGATGGGGTGTCTTCTCCTTTTCCATACAGGACTGAAAGGTGACCTTTCAGTCAGCAATTTGTACATGATAAATGAATTTTCTCATGATGACTGTATGTTTATAAAAGAATTATTTCAGCTGACAGGGGGATATTTTCCCTTCAAGAGATAATCTGACAAACATAAGGCCAGAGAACACCTAATGGCACAACCATAACAGTAGTCAATTATGAAGGGAGCTTTCATGGGGGGGATGGGATTAGTAAAATAGCTTCCGCCCTAGACACCCGCATAATGTCATCTCCTGGTAACAGTTCTGAAATGTACTCAAGGTAGGTAGTTTAGGAGCTTCAAACTAAGAGTCAGTATGATGAGGTATTAACAGGATAACCATAATTTATCAGGTAAATTGAAATACCTATGAGATTAAAAGGGAAGAGTGTGAACAATTAAGTTGGAATAACAAAGATAAATCAGCACTTGTACCAGGGCATATCATCTCTGAAAACCTTGGAATTTGAAGCCATAAAATAATAATTATAAATTTTAATTCTAATATTGTTTCCTATGAATTCTGAAAAGTTAAGCTATTACTGTGCACTTAATTTCTTACACACATAATGAGAATAACTAACCTGAGGGGGTTGTTTATGCAGTTTAATGGTGTTGATGTGCACATGATGGTTAGGACCTGGCCAGTAGCTCAAGCCTCAGTGTGTATGGATTCATATTTCAGTTTAAATGAAGTGGACCTTGAAGCTTGAAGGCCTAGATTTCACTATTTGCTGTGCTAAATACTAGTTGTATAACCTTGGCTTAATGATGCTTCTGCCAATTCCTTATCTATAAAATTGGGACAAAGTAGAATGATTTAGGGGAGCTTGGGTGGCTCAGCCAGTTGGGCATCTGCCTTCGGCTCATGTCACGGTCTCGGGGCTCCCTGCTCGGCAGGGAGTCTGTTCCTCCCTCTCCCTCTCTACCCTGCTCGTGCTTTTTCTCTGTCTTGCGCTGTCTCTCTCTCTCTCTCTCAAGTAAATAAATAAATTTTTTTTTAAATTTTATTTTTAATAAACATATAATATATTTTTATCCCCAGGGGTACAGGTCTGTGAATCGCCAGGTTTACACACTTCACAGCACTCACTATAGCACATACCCTCCCCAATGTCCATAACACCACCCCCCCTCTCCCAACCCCCCTCCCCCCATCAACCCTCAGTTTGTTTTGTGAGATTAAGGGTCACTTAT
>NW_019154088.1:40170905-40289056 GCF_002288905.1 Enhydra lutris kenyoni | reverse complement strand
TAAGCTATCTAGCTGATCTCCCGCTACCCGAAGTCTTCTCAGCCTCCTACTTCTCTGCCATCTTGACTCCTCTCAATAAAAAAAAAAAAAAAAAAAGTAGTATAATTTACCTTAGAGTATTATCATGAAGATTAAATAAGTACACACACACTCACAACATTTAGTAGAGTTCATTCTCCATAGTTAACATTATATTATTACTACTGTTATTATTAATTGAAAGTGTTTACAATATCTTTAGTTACTACACTGGCACACTGACCTTTCAGTGTTTTAGTTACATGAAGAGAACAAGGATAAAAAAGGAAGAAAAAATGTCATTAAAATGAAAACCATTAATTAATCATATCTTTAAATTATACTGTATATTTAGCAAAACAACTAATTATTCCTCTTCTGATGTTCTAGAAAAGGTATAACAAAAAAAAGGATTTTTGCTTTTTTGTATCTTTTCACATATTTCAAATTATTATTTATGCAAAATTATTTCAAACTCAGAAAATGTGGGAAGTCAGGGTGACATTTCTAACACTCTAATTTTATATATTTTTTCAGTTTTACTGGGAAATAATTGGCATACATTAATATGTAAATTTAATGAGTACAGCATGATGGTTTGATTTACATATGGCATAAAATGAATAACATGATAGGTTCAGCTAACATCCACTTTCTCATATAGATAAAATAAAAAGAAAGGGAAGAAAATAAGAACAAAGTAAAAAAGGTTTCTCATGATGAGAACTCATAGGATTTATTCTCTAAACTTTCTTATACATCATATGACATGGTTAGTGTTGGTCACCATGTTTCACATTATGCCCCTAATTATAGTGTTTAAAGAGCATCTAATTATTATCAGCTTAAATTTTATTTCTCTTGACAAATTGATTTAATATAGATATTTCCTCACTTTTGATACACAGTTACCAAAGGAAAGTTATCTATGAATACTGAGCTCTCTATCATTTCAGAATTGAAAATCTTAAACTCTCTCTAAAAAAAAAAAGAATATTAATAAAATAAATATGGCCAGTATTCACTAAGTAACTAAATGACCATTAGTAATTAAAGCCAAAATGAAGATGCAAATTATAAGAACTGTCATCTAAGCAAATGAAAATGTGCCCATCTCACTACACTTGATGTAAATAAAAATAAAATAATCTGGTAATAAAATTCCACAAAGGCAAGAATTTTGGCTTTTTTGTTCATTACCAAATTCTAATAACCTAAACTAAGGCCTGGTACAAGTATCTGATAAATAAACTTTTACCCAAAGAAATGCAAATACTTATATTTTGATAATAGTGTTAGCAAAAACATACATATATATATAATACATATAGGAGGAATGTAATCTTATATAGTTACATTGAAAGAAAATCCTACAGACATTAAATTAAAATTGTATATATCATCTATTGAGAAGATGCACTTATTATTCACTATTCTAAACAACTTGCTTGGCTCCACAAATGTATTTATTTAATGCATTGTTTATTAAAGGCAAAACAACATTGACAATTATGATTCTAAAATGGCAAATGCTTTTGCAGTCTTGATATGACCTTGAGCTGTATAATTTTAAGAAATTTAAGAGCACTATAATAAAATATTAAGTAAAAGTGATTTTATTATGCAGTGAATTATGAGCTAGTACAATTATGACATGTATTCATAAGGTTGTAAATTTTTTTCAGAATCTAATTTTTAGAGAAAAGAATTACTACAGAAAGAGTGACAATTCTACTGATTCTGGCCCCACTTCAAACTAAACCTAAACAATGATACAAACTGTGTCTTAATCACTTTCAAATTAAAGCATATATTGCCACCTCAAAGAGTTACAAGGAAATTTTTTTAATTCCCTTAGTAGTAGTTACTTTAAGGTAGAGAGTTATATTCCTCTCCATATGATAAGGCTTTTCATTCTGTGGGATATGTGGGGGTTAATTTTCCCCAAGAATTTCTTCTCTCAGACTAGATAAACCATTTTCTGAATTAGGCATATGTATCAATAATTTGTGATATTATCTCCACCAGCTACACTTTGCTATTAAAGTTATAGAACATGTTTACAGCCATGAATACATAGCCCAACTAAAACAAGCAATTGTTTTAGGTCTACAGAAAAAATAAATCCCTTCAGAAAGTTTTGTTCATTAAACCGTTTCCTCAGGAAAGAACACCACGCCAAGGTGAGGCCAGTTGGGGTAGCCAGCTTCAAAAAACAGTCTTGGGTCTTTGCCACATGCCCTGGGCTTTCCCAGAGTTGGTTTCCTTGCTGGATGAGGGCCTGAGGTCTGTGACACCAGTCAGCCACCACTTTTTCCTGTCCTTTAAACTACTCAGCCTTCCATTGCCTCGTTCTACTTCTAAGTTAGTCTAACACATGGCTAACTGTCCCGGGTCTTCAGTGATCTTGAAGCTCTGTCTATGTTGGCCCTAGGGCTCCACCTAGCCACAGGTTTCTGTCCCATGCCCATCTGTCTGTAAATGCTCTGAAGGCAGCAAGGAGCAAGATTAAAACTCATCTGGAGCTCTAAGTTGTTTTTGAATGTTGACTACTTTTAAAATTAAACATATTTTGAGTAAACAAACAAACAAAAAAAGATTAAAGAACATGCCCTGAACAGCTAACAGGTCAATAAAAGAAATCAAAAAAAGAAATAAAGAGTATATATACTGAGACAAAGGAAAATGGAAACAAAACACACCAAAACGTACAGGATTCAACAAAAGCAATTCTAAGAGAAAAGTTTATGCTGAAAAATTCCTACTTTAAGAAAAAAGAAGTATCTCTAAATGATCTAACTTTACATGTCAGGAAACCAGGAGGGGAAAAAAAAAAAAAAAGGAGAGAGAGAAAGCCCAAAGTTAGCAGAAAGAAGGAAATAACAGAGAACAAAGAAAAAATAAATCAAACTAGACTAAAAGACAATTGAAAAGATCCATGAAACAAAGAGTCTCTGTTATCTAGACTTACCAAGAAAGAGAAGGGACTCAAATAAAGTTAGAAATGTAAGAGGAGACACTGTAACTGATACTACAGAAAAAAATAGGATCATGAGAGACAACTATGAACAATCATATGGTCACAAACTAGACAATCTAGAAGATATGGATGAATTCATAAAACATTCAACCTACCAAGACTAAATACTAAAGACTTAGAAATATGATCATACAGATTACTATTTGAATCAATAACCAAAACTTCACAAAAAGCCCAGGACCAGACAGTTCCACTGTTTTAACAAACACTTAGAGGAACTGATACTAACTCTTATCAAATGTTTCCAAAAACTGAAGAATGGGCAACATTTCAAACTCACTCTATAAGGCAAGCATTACCCTAATACCAAAGCTAAAAAAACACATTGGAAAAAAAAATCACAGGCCAATATCCCTAATGAACATTAATGCAAAAATTCTCAACAACCATCAGCAAACTGAAAGTACAATTCAATACAATTCAATACATTAAAAGGACCATGGACTATGATCAAGTGGCAGTTAGACCAGGGATACAAGAATGCCTTAACATCTAAAAATCAATAAATGTGATGCATCACATCAGCAAAATAAAGGTTTAAGATCATGTGATCATCTCAAAAAATTTAGAAAAGAACATCTGACAAAGTTCAACATCCATTTATAAAAGGTCCTATAAAACTGGGTATGGAGGGAATGTGCCTCAACATAATGAAGGCTATATATGACAAACCGACAGCTAACATCACAATCAACTGTGAAAATCTGAAGCTTTTCCTCTAAGATCAGGAAAGGACAAGGATGCCTAATCTTGGCACTTTTACCCAACATACTATTGCAAGTCCTAGCTAGAGCTATTAGGCAAGCAAAAGAAAGAACAGGCATCTAAAAGGAAAGGAAGAATTAAAACTGTATTTAGGATGGCACTGTATTATCCAGAGAAAATCCTAAACTCCACCAAACAAACAAACAAACAAAACAAACAAACAAAAAAAAACCTGTCAGAATAAATAAACTCATTAAAGATGCAGTATACAGCAGTGCCTAGGTGGCTCAGTTGGTTAGTTATCTGACTCTTGATTTCAGCTCAGGTCATGATCTCAGGTTATGGGACAGAGCCCTGTGTTGGGTTCTGTGCTCACCATCGAGTTTGCTTGTCCTTTTCCCTCTGTTCATTCCCCTGCTTGGCCTCTCTCTGTGTCTCTAAAATAAATACATTTTTTAAAAAATATTTTTAAATTTTTTAAAAAGATACAGGATACAAATCAATATACAAAAGTGAGCTGCATTTCTCTACAACAACAATGATAAAAGAAATTTTCAAAATATCCCATTTACAACTTCATCAAAAAGAAAAAAATACCTGGAAATAAATTTCACCAAGGAGGTAAAAGACCTATACACAGAAAACTATAAGACATTGATAAAAGAAATTAAATAAAGGAATTAAATAAAGAACATATGGGAAATATTCCATGCTCACTGGGAGAATTAATATTTTAAAAATGTTTAAACTTAACTTGGGCACCTAGGTGGCTCAAGAGTTGATTCTGTCTTGGCCCAAGTCATGATTACAGGGTCCTGAGAAGGAGCCCTGAAATGGGGTCTGTGCTCAGGACAGAGTCTGCTTAAGATTCTTTCCCCCTCCTACTCTCTCCTTTTCTGCTCCTCCCCTCCACTCACACTTGATCTCTCTCTAAAATAAATAAATAAATATTTAAAATGTTTATGCTACCCAAAGCAATCTACAGATTCAATGCAAAATCCCTATCAGAATTCCAAAGTCATTTTTCACAGAAATAGAACAAACAAACCTAAAATTTATAAAGGACCTCAAACAGGCAAAGCAATCTTGAGGAAGAACAAAGATAAAGTCATCATATTTCCTGATTTCAAACTACATTACAAAGCTATAGTAACTCAAACAGTATGGTATTGGCATAAGAACAGACACATAAATCAATGCAACAAAATCAATAGCTCAGAAATAAACCCACACATATAATGATCAATTAACTTATGACAGAGGAGCCAAAAATATACAGTACTAAAAGGATAGCCCTTTTAATAAATGGTATCGGGAAAAATGGACAGCCATATGCAAGAGGATGAGAGTGGACCACTGCCTTATAACCATACACCAAAATCAACTCAAAATGTATTAAACACTTGAACATTAAGACCTGAAACTATGAAATTCCTAGGAGAAAACATAATGAATGAACATCCTGACTTTGGTCATTGCAACGCTTTTTGACTTGACACCAAAAGAAAAAATAAACAAGTGGGGTTAAAAGTCCACTGTACAACAAAGGAAACCATCAACAAAATGAAAAGGCAACCTATAAAATAACAGAAAATATTTTGAAATAATGTATCTGATAAGATGTTAATATCCACAATATATAAAGTACTCACACAGCTCAAGACTAAAAATAATTTATTGTCATTCAATTGAAAATGGGCAGAGGGCCAGAATAGACATTTTTTTTCTTAAAAAGACATACAAATGGCCAACAGACATGTGAAAAGAATGTTCAACATCACTAATCAGGGAAATGCCAATCAAAACTATAAAAAGATATAAGCTTACACCTGTTAGAATGACTAGAACCAAAAAGACACATAGTAACAACTGTTGGCAAGAATGTAGAGAAAAAGAAATCCTCATGGACTGTTGGTAGGATTATAAATGGGCTCAGCTGCTCCGGAACACAGCATGCAAGGCCCTTAAAAAATCAAAAACAGAATTACCATATGATCCAGTAAATTCCATACTGGGGCCTCAGCCAAAGAAAATGAAAAGTCTAATTTGAAAATATATATGCATCCTTATTTATTTTATTTATTTATTGAAGCATTATTTACAAGAGCCAAGACATGGCAGTAACCCCAGTGTCCATCCACAGGTGAATGAATAAGGAAGATGTGGTATATATACACAATGGAATATCACATAGCCATAAAAAAGAATTAAATCTTGGGGTGCCTGGGTGGCTCAGTGGGTTAAGCCTCTGCCTTCAACTCAGGTCATGATCTCAGGGTCCTGGGATCGAGCCCTGCATCAGGCTCTCTGCTCAGCAGGGAGCCTGCTTCCTCCTCTCTCTCTGCCTGCTTCTCTGCCTACTTGTGATCTCTCTCTCTCTCAAATAAATAAAATCTTAAAAAAAAAAAGAATTAAATCTTGCCACTTGCAACAACATGGATAAATATAGTGGTATAATACTATGTGAAAAAGTCAGTCAAAGAAAGACAAATATGATTTTACTAATATGTGGAATTTAAGAAACAAAACAAATGAACAAAGGAAAAAAGAGACGAGCAAGAAAACAGAGTCTTAAATACAGAGCACTGGTGGTTGCCAGAGGGAAGAAATATAGGGGGATGGGTGAAAAAGATAAAGGAGATTGAGTACTCTTATTGTGATGAGCACTGAGTAATATAGAGAATTGTTGAATCATTATGTTGTACGTGCAAAGTTATTAACATTGTACGTTAATTATACTTTAATTAAAAAAATCAGGGAGAGGAAATAAATAGCTTACTTCCAAGGAAGACATACAAAAAGCCAACCGGTACATGAAAACAGCTCAACATCACTAATCATCAGGAAAATGCAAATCAAAATGTTGACGAGCTACCATCTCACAAGTATTAGGATGGCTATTATCAAAAAGACAAAAAAAATAACAAATATTAATGAGGATGTAGAGAAAGGGGAACCCTTATGCATTGTTAATGATAATGTAAACTAGTACAGCCACTATGGAAAAGAGTATGGAGTCCTCTCAGTGAATTAAAAAAAGATCTATCAACAGCAATTCCAGGTCTCAGCATACACCCAATGGAAATGGCATTATTATCTCTAAGATATATTCCCATGTTCACAGCACCATCATTCATGATAACCAAAGTATGAAAACAATCTTAGTGTCCATCATGGATGAATGGAGAAAGTCTGATACACATACACACACACACACACACACACACACACACACACACAATGAAATATTACTCAGATTTTATACAAGGAAATCCTGCCTTCTGAGACAAAAGAGATCATAGATCAGTCTGGAGGGCCTTATGAGTAAGAGAAGTAAGCCAGTCAGAGAATGACAAATAGGGCACAGTATCACCTATATGGGAAATCTTAAAAAAAAAAAAAATCAAAATCCTAGAAACAGAGAATAAAATAGTTGTTGCTAGGGAGGAGACTGGGTAGGGAAAACAGGGAAGGGGAGGGGTAAGGGTATAAATTTTCAGTTATAAGATGAATACAGTGGGGATTTAATGTATAATATGATAACTATAGTTGATAACACTATTAGCAAGTTGAAATTTTGTTAAGAAAGGGGCACTTGGGTGGCTCAGTTGGTTAAGCCTTGGACTTGGTTTCTGCTCAGGTCAGTATCTCATGGTTCATGGGATCAAGCCCCAACTTAGACTCCATGCTCAACAGGAAGTTTGCTTAAAGATTCCCTCCCTTTGCCCCTCCCCACACTGACACATACACACTCTCTCTTTTTCAAATAAAAAAGTAAATAATCTTTAAAAAAAATAAATTTGCAGGGCGCCTGGGTGGCTCAGTGGGTTAAGCCTCTGCCTTCGGCTCAGGTTGTGATCTCAGGGTCCTGGGATCGAGCCTCGCATCGGTCTGTCTGTTCAGCAGGGAGCCTGCTTCCTCCTCTCTCTTTGCCTGCCTCTCTGCCTTCTTGTGATCTTTCTCTCTGTCAAATAAATTAAAAAAAAAGAAATCTTTAAAAAAAATAAATTTGCTAAGAGAGATCTTAAATATTGTCATATATATATAGTAAGAGACATGTTAACTCAATGGAGAAGTCTCTTCACAATTTATAGTTTTATCAAACCATTATTGCATTAAATATTTTAGAAATATATTTGGTAATTATACCTTAATAGAACTGAAAAATTTTAAGTTAAAAAAAATTAAGTCAGACTTGGAAAAAAATCATTTATGTATATGCCTAAAGTAATAAATATGTTCTTAAGGAAATATGTATTCATTTATAATAATAAATCCATCAATATGAATAGCATTGTAACAAATGATAGATCAAATCAAGATACCTTTATTTTTATGCATAGTTTTGGTTATCTTGAAAAATAAACATGTGTACTAGTAAAATGTCAATTCAATGAAAGGAGGGCTTTCCTAGCCTATTACAAAGAACGAATAAACAACCACATTTTTTTCTGATTTGTGTTTTCCAAGGCATACTTTTGGAGGGCTACCAGCCCTCCTGAATTGAGTTATATCATTTTACTATGCAGACTTAAAGCAATTAAATGTAGATTGCTTTCACAGTAAATGAAATATAATTAAGTCACATTTAAAAATGAGGTAGCATTAGAGGAAGAGTTAGTGTTTATACCCTGTGTATTTCCTGAGAATAGACCAGGTTAATTGAGTAGCTAGTTATTACTGAGACCTTCAGGTATCTCACAAGAGACCTAAAGATGAAAAAGCAGACTTTGTAAATCCTATCACTGGGTAGTGATAATCCCATGACTTGTGAAGAAAGCAGTGAACAGTGGTCCTGGTAATGGGATATATTAGAAAAGGATTTTGAGGAAAACACATTAGTGAATAGATAGACATGTAAGAGCTGTAATTTCTAGGTCTTAGTTTTATAATTTGAAGAATTCAGTGATTGGTGTAGATGCAACTAGCTTTTCTACCAATTCCAAAATTCTATAAATTAAGAAGAATTTAATGAATGAAATGGTGGCTAAAAACCCAAGAAATTTTATGGAATTTAAAAAAGATTATGAAAAGTCATGATTTTTTAATTTACTCTAATTCAGTATGACATCAGTTACTTTCTGATGGTATATAAATGATCATTTAATTACTCAAGGTCAGTCAAAAAGTGACTGACAACTTAAGGTGAATTACAAAAATGTTTAACATAAAATTATAACCACAAAATATTAGAAAATCTGTGAAAGTCTAACTAGATGAATTCTAGTGAAACCTATAGACATTCAACTAAATATTTTAAAAGAATATAAAGTAATTGTTTTTTATATTCTACTCATGAATAAGTCAAATGAAATTCCATTTCCAAGGATGATGAAAAATGACATATAAGACCTGTGTTTTTATAACATGAGTAACTTGGCAAAAGAGAAGCCATACTTCAAAGGGCTGTTAAAGAAAACAGAAAACAAGAGCAAGGAAGCCTTAAGGAATTAAATTCTAGAGAGAGATAATTAAATTCTAGAGAGCTCTTCCTCACAGAAGACCAAGGGCTCCTAAAAGTTGTGGACCGTATGTAGGGGATGGGCAGTGTACCATGGATTGAGTAACTATGCAGGGATGAAGGGAATCAAGCAGGTCTTGGATCTCATTATGGAATTGTGAAATTGAGTGGAGTCTGGAAAAGTTCCAAACACAAGAGCAGATTCTTTGGTCCAATAATCCCTATCCCAACCACAATGGGGGGAAAAAAAAAGGCTGCAAAAGAGGGCCTAGTAGGAGGTGGGAAGGGGAGGTAACACTCTTCCAAATTAATTACTAATGGGATTATAAACGCTGTCACTCAGGGATTGGGAGTTGGTGTAATTACAAGGGAACTCTAATTAAATTTGAAATCCCAAACCAACTGACCTTGACTGTAGAAGGAGTGAAAATGATTAGTACCCTCCTCCATCCACACACACACTAACACTCAGAGATGAAGGGGACTAAGCTTTCTGGAAAATAAAACACAATGCTTCCATTTCCAATGAACTTTTACATACCATGTATGAAATACAATTAAAATTGTGGATCTGGAGTTTAGGGGATATATGGATACTCATAAAATATTTCATTAAATGTACTCTCTAACATAAAAAATAGATAACAGAACAGTACATTAGATATTTAGAATAAAGACAATAAATTTGGAGATTATAAATTTGGAAAGTAGGAATTTTTTGTTTAATTAAAGCAGAGAGAGAGGGAAAAAAAAAACCAACAGAAAAACTCGAACGAGAAAGTATGTTCAACTGGAAAGCCTTCAGCCATCCATTTTCTTTGGTAACGTCTAACCCACAGAATGCAATTTCCTCAATTTGCATTGTGAGAATTTCTTGTGGGGTACTGTATTGGTCCACATACCACATTCTTGTTTATTTATTTTTTTTTTTTTTGTATATAACTTACTTGCTGGTACAATATACAGTCTGCTAATTATCTGAAAGTATTTGTGATGGATAGCCTGGCAGATGGCTCCCAATGACCCCCAACTCAGGGGAACATTTATGTAATCTCTTCCCTTAGGGAGCAGACTGTGCCTAGGGATCTATTTCTAAGAAACAGAATATGGCAAAAGTGATGGAATGCCATTTCTGAGATTAGGTTACAATAATACTGTGACTTCTATCATGCTCACCTTTTCTCATTTTCTCTCCCTCAGGAAAGCCTGCTGATATGTTGTGAGCTGGTTGAAGGAGTCTTACGTGACAAGAAACTGGTATCACTGACTAAAATGTCTAGCAAGGAACCAAGGCCTATCAGCAGCCATGTAAATAAGCCTGGTTGTGATTTCTCCTCCAATGGAATCTTAGGATACTTGCACTATCAGTTAGCACAACTGCAGCCTTGTCAGAGATCCTAAATCCTCTAAGCCCTGCCAAGGCAGGCCAGATTCCTAACCTACAGGAATTATGAGACAATAAATACTTGTTATTTGAAGATGCAAGTTTGGGGGGTAATGTGATACAGAAGTAGGTAAGTGGAAGTTAAGTACCACCATAGCAAACGCTTAAAAATGCAGGTGAAGGCAAAAGGGATATGGAGAATCATTGAAGAGGAAACCTAAGTTGACTTAAACAGGCTGTTAGTAGAAATCTGATTTGGGGGATGCTTTCTATAAAGGAAGCAATCAAAATGGCTAAAAAGGAAGTAGGGAAACTGTCATCAGGAACTGGAAAAAACAAGGTGATCCCTTTGTGATGAAGTGACAAAGAGCTTAACTAAATTGTTGCCTAAGGTTGTGTGAAAGCTTAAATATGCCTAATGAATTTGGTGATCTAACTAGGGGGACTTCCAAGCAAAGCACTGAAAGTGCTGTCTCCTTTCTTCTTGCTACTGAATATAACATGTCCTTAAATGGCTCTTTCAGACCTCAAGAATTTTACCTCTCTGGAGCAGAAACAGGATTCTTTCAAAATCTACCCAACCACTATGTATGCATATAAACATGCAAATCAGGTTTTTGTGGGTTTTTGTTTTTGTTTTTGGTTTTTTTTATATGTGCTTCATTACTCTAGTTTCTGTACCTAGCAGTTTAAATTTTTTGGAAGCAATATTCCATTCCAACAATCAATGAACTCTAAATTGTTTTTTTTGTTGTTTTTTTTTTTAATTTTTATTTATTTGACAGACAGAGACCACAAGTAGGCAGAGAGGCCGGCAGAGAGAGAGAGAAGCAGGCTCCCCGCTGAGCAGAGCGCCCAACGCGGGACCCGATCCCAGGACCCCAAGATCATGACCCGAGCCGAAGGCAGCGGCCCAACCCACTGAGCCACCCAGGCGCCCCTGAATTGTTATTTTTTGATATGGAATGAAGAAATGGAATGTAAGCAGCAACATCTGTGAAGAGACAGTGAACTTAAATGGACTTTGAATTAGAAAACTATACTCAACAGATAAATAAAAAGAAAACTAAAATTAAAGTTCCCTTTATAAATCTATTGATTTCAAGGTTCTGAAGAAAGAGAAAGATAAGCAATTATGGATCCAATTAGAAATATTTTTGTCAAATCAACTCACTAAATAACCACTGTCTCTTCAACACACCACCATCTTTCCTTCCTCAGATAAATCTTCATTTGGGTCCTAAGCAATTCACTTAACCTCTCTAGGTCTCAGGGTGTACTGCACAATAACCACTTCATAGCACCGTTGTTTAATCAACATATTATTAGTGATCATACTTTGCACTAAATTTGGCAAATAGTAGCAACTGAGTAAAGGTCAACTGACTCTGAATCCATACAACTGCTATGATATTGAGATGGGGAAATCGTATTTCTTCAGCGGAGTCATGAATTTACATAGTATTTCCACTGATTCACTGACTTGAATTTCCTTTAACAAAATAAAAACAAAAAACCAGACCTAATACCCTCATTTAAAAATCCCCTCTAGTATTAAGGAGGACACTTGTAATGAGAACTGGATGTTATATGTAAGTGATGAATCTCTAAATTCTACTCCTGAAACCAATATTACACTATATGTTAACTAACTACAATTTAAATAAAAACTTGGAAAAAAGCAAAAAGAGAATTGTCCAAAGTTATCGGAAAAAATAAAAGTCCCCTCTACCCTGAATCCTCTCTCACTTCTTCTAGATCCCCCTTATCTAGCTCTAAATTTTATTTTTCTCTATAGATTTCATCATCTTCTAATTTACGTTTACTTGTGCATTATGCTTATTTGCTGCTCTCTAACTCTTCTATAAAGTAAATCCATTTTGATGAGTGCAGGATCTTTGTTTTGTTCAGTGATGTAGTCCAAGTACCCAGAAACATACTTTACATAGTTAATTTTCAGTAAATAAATGTCAAAAGATGAATAAATAATTCAAATATTTCCCAAGAGCTAATAATTATTTAACATATGTTCTCTGGGAACTTAAAGAAATTCAGTATCTCTCAACCAACAAACTGGACCTAATTAATTATCTACCTTAAATCCTGTGTCACAATTTAGTTTGTAGAGAAAATCTTGGAACCTAAAGAAGGGTCCTGACTACACTGTGACTAGAAATTTATATAAGCATAGATATTTTAACAATATTTATTCCCCTAGTCCATGAGTATGAATGTTTTCCATTTCTTTTTGTCATCTTCAATTTCTTTCATCAGTGTTTCCTTATTATCAGAGTACAGATCTTTTACCTCTTTGTTTAGGTTTATTCCTAGATAGCTTATAGTTTTTGGTGAAATTATAAATGGGATAGATTCCTTGATTTCTCTTTCTGCTGCTTCATTCTTGGTGTATAGAAATGCAACAGATTTCTGTACATTGATTTTTCTATACTGTGACTTACTGAATTCATGTATCAGTTCTAGTAATTTTTCTTTGGTGGAATCTTTTGGTTGTTCTATATAGAGTATCATGTCACTGGCAAATACTTAAGGTTTGACTTCTTCCTTGCCAATTTGGATGCCTTTTATTGCTTTTTGTTGTCTGACAATTGTGGCTAGAACTTCTAGTACAAACAACAGTGGTGAAAATGGACATCCCTTGTCTTGTTCCTGACTATAGAGAAAAAGTTCAGTCTTCCTCATTGCATAAGATATCCAAAAGAATCTACACATTTAATGAAGTCCCTAACAAAATACTAACAAGCATTTTTACAGAGCCAAAACAAACAATCCAAATTGTGCATGGAACCACAAAAGACCCCAAATAGCAAAAGCAATCTTGAAATAGAAAAGCAAAGCTGGAGGCATCACTATTCCAGACTTCAAGTTATGTTACAAAGCTGTAGTGATCAAGACAATATGGTACCAGCACAAAAATACTCACATAGATCAATAGAACAGAATAGAAAACCCAGAAATAAATGCACAACTACTTGGTCAACTAATCTTTGACAAAGCAGGAAATAAAATCCTATGGAAGAAAGACAGTCTGTCAACAAATTGTGTTGGGAAAATTGAATAGCAACATGCAATAGAATGAAACTAGACCACTTTCTTACACCATACACAAAAATAAATTCAAAATGGATAAAAGACCTAAACATGAAACAGGAATCCATCAAAATTCTAGAGGAGAACACAGGCAGTAACCTCTTTGACATCCGCCATAGCAACTTCCTTCTAGATATGCTTCCCGAGGCAAGGGAAGTGAAAGCAAAAATGAACTGTTGGGACTTCATCAAAATAAAACCCTTCTGCACAATGAAGGAAACAAACAACAAAACTGAAAGGCAACCTACAGAATGGGAGAAGATATTTGCAAATGACATATCTGATAAAGGATTAATATACAAAATACATAAAGAACTTACCAAACTCAACACTCAAAAAAAAGAGTAATTTAAAAATGGGCAGAAGACATGAAAAGACATTTTTCCAAATACATCCAGATGGCTAGCAAATGCATGAAAAGATGTATAACATCACTTATCATCAGAAAAATACAAATCAAAACTACAATGAGATATCACCTCACAGCTGTCAGAATGGCTAAAATCATCAACAAAGGAGATAACAGGTATGGCAAGGACTTTGAAAAAGGGAAAACACTCTTATACTGTTGGTAAAAATGCAAACTGGTACATTTCCAGAATGTACCCCATTCTGGAAAACAGTATGGGGGGGGTTCTACAAACAGCTAAAACAGAACTACCCTACCATCCTTTTATTTACCTAAGGAATACAAAAATACTAATTCAGAGGGATACATATACCCTGATGTTACAGCAGCACTTTCTACAACAGCAAAAATATGGAAAAAGTTCAAATGTCCATCAATTGATGAATGGAGAAAGAAGATGTGGTGTGTTTGTGAGTGTGTGTGTGTATATAATTTTTATATTTATTTTTCATATTTATATTATATAAATTTATATTATATATATTTATGAAATATTACTCAACCATCAAAAAGAATGAAATGTTGTAATTTGCAAGGATACAGATGGAACGAGAGCAAAATAAGTCAGAGAAAGACAAATATATGATTTTACTCATTTGTGGAATTTAAGAAACAAACAAATGAGCAAAGGGGGAAAAAAGAGAGAGAGGCAAATCAAGAAACAGACTCTTAACTACGGAGAACAAACTGATGGTTTACAGAAGGGAGGTGGGCAGGAGGATGGGTTAAGTAGTTGATGGGATTGAGGAGTGAACCTGTGATGAGCACAGCATGATGTATGGAACTGCTGAATCACTATATTGTACACCTGAAATATTGTTCTGTCTGTTAACTAACTGGAATTTATTTTCTTTAAAGGTTAATTTATTTTGGAGAGATAGAAAGAGCAGGAGGGCTGGGGAGAGGGAGAGAGAGAGAGAGAGAATCTCAAGAAGATTCTGCATTGAGTCCACAGCCCCATGCAGGGCTTGATCTCATGACCCTGCGATCATGACCTGAGGCCAAATCAAAAGTCAAATGTTTAAGTGACTGAGCCATCTAGGCATCCCCCTAACTGGATTTTTTTTTTTAAAGCTTTTATTTATTTATTTGACAGAGAGAGATCACAAGTAGGCAGAGAGGCAGGCAGAGAGAGAGGAGGAAGAAGGCTCCCCACCGAGCAGAGAGCCCGATGCGGGGCTTGATCCCATGACCCTGGAATCATGACCTGAGCTGAAGGCAGAGGCTTTAACCCACTGAGCCACCCAGGAGCCCCCTAACTGGAATTTTTTTTTTAAACTTTTAAAAAAATACCTGAGAATATTTTCAATATGATGCCAAGAGACCAAGGGGTTATTATTTATCTCAAAATGAGTGACGTTATCCAAAATGAATTTATGTATAAAAAATGAATTGAAACACAAGGAGTACCATTAGAAAATCAGCGTTTTAAAGGATTTTCTGAAAAATATAAAGCTTAGGGGAAGTGATTGAAGGAAATATCAACTAGCTCCTACCAAATTTTGATTCAGTCCATCCAAAGGGAAAAAAAAGAAAAAGAGTTGGCAAAAATGTTATTGTTGGTCCTTTCTAAGAGTCTCATACACAAAGTTCAAGTCAAAGCACAGTGGCACAAAGACCAGACATGGGAGAATAAGCAGGAAATTAAGATTTCAGGAACCGCTAGAGCATCATGAAAATATATTTGTGCTTTATTGAGTGGGTCACCTCAATTTACATGCAATGGAGAACAAGGTAAGTGACACACAGCTATCCACTTTTATTGGTGAGGGAGTCAAGTAGAGAGGAGTACATTTTCCCAATTACCTTCAGGAAAATAAAATATGAGGACTAAAATGATTCATCTTAGCAGTGGATTTCTGTGATGTACACGGCTTCTCAGAAAATCCTTCCCTAGTTACTAATCTCAGAAGAGTGCCAAAGGGATAGATGTGGGGCACCGGTAGTGGTTTGCTATGCCATGTTTCTTTCTTTTTTTTTTTTTTTTAAAGATTTTATTTATTTATTTGACAGACAGAGATCACAAGCAGGCAGAGAGGCAGGCAGAGAGAGAGAGAGAGGAGGAGGCAGGCTCCCCGCGGAGCAGAGAGCCCGATGCGGGGCTCGATCCCAGGACCCTGGGATCATGACCCGAGCCGAAGGCAGAGGCCTTAACCCACTGAGCCACCCAGGCGCCCCTATGCCATGTTTCTTAATTACTCAACAGGTCATTATTAATCTATCATGTTGAATTTTGAGAGAACTCTTCTAATAAAACCATTCTTTTACATGCTGGTTTTAGACTAATTGAAAAGTAAGACATAAATAATAGAGATGCAGATTAAAACTTCTTAAAATGGACATTTATTTGTAAGGTCAAGTGATCTCCTGAATATCAGGATTAAACAGTGAATATAGAACAGTTATTCATACTAGATTAAAACATACTTCTCCCATAGGCAAGGTCATATCTCTAAGTTCACCTCATTACCCTGAGCGATTGGAAGCAAGCACATTTTCCAGGCATATCAGATTCTAAAAGATAAAGTGGCTGGGTGATGCTTTCCTGATGCTTCTATAAACCTCACCAATAATATAGGTCATTTCATCAAAGATGAAGAAGCATTTTTCCTTAAAACTTTCATTTCTACGTTAGATAACATTTGTCATAAAAATGTATTAACACTGATTGCAACAATTACCTTTTTAACCTGTACATCTTCAGTTTGTAGACAATGTATACAACCTCGTAGCTGGTTAATATATGTATTTCATGTTAGTGACTGATTATGAAATTTTATGATACTAAGTAAAACATAAGCATTTTCATTTTGGTCTCAAGAATGGATGATATTTTCTATGAATCCATTAGTATGCTTGTTATTATAAAACAAGGAGTGGTTATTTTTCCTTAACAAAGGAAACTACAGGTTAATGAGTCCATTGTTCATTTAGCTAAACATTAATATCATGGCCTTAGGTAACCTTCTTTTCTGATGTTCCTCTTATGTTGCAAAATGACTACAACAGATCCAAGCAACATTTCCAATGAGTCAAAAATACCTAAACAGAGAAATGAGAGGAGAGGAATTCTATTTTTGCACTGCTTTCTTTATATAAGAGATTATAACTTTCCCTAGAAACACAATATATGACACTAACATATTCTCTTTGTTCACATGGGCCTGCATTTAATCACATACCTGGTTTTCTACCAAGTGAGTGCCTGGCATTTTCCTATCTACAGAGGGATGTAGTCATTCTCAGAAAGAAGAGTACGACGAAGGTTTTTTGTAAGCAAACAACATTGCCTGCCACTGTCTTTGCCTATTTTGCATATATAAGTAATTACCTACTAAGGGTTTGTTTGTTGTTGTTTATGAAAAATGTCATATCTAACAAGCATACACATACATTTGTAACATACCTAGAGATACACCAAACAAGAAAATAGATAGTTTCAAGTCTGTCATTAGTGTATATTATAATTTGTAAAGAAGAAAATAATACAGTAACAAGGAAAAAATAAAAATAAAAAAATTTCTCCCACCCCATAAAGGTTTCTGGTGTTCAATGGTTGACATAGTCTGCAGGTCCAGAAAGTGCACAGATTAGTATATTTTGTTGGGGAGGGAGCATCAGTAAAGGATAGAGAGCAACTGTGAGATGTCTGAGGGCAGGTATTAGAGATTTAGAGACACGTTATTAAAAAAGATATAAAAACTACATACTGAGCATTAGAAATAAAATTTTTGAGTCACTACTCATAATAAGACCTTCCACCCCAATACTTCTGTTTCATACTGTTTTGGATACTACAATAAATGAGACAAAAAACATTTATTTCTGAGCTTTCTCTTCTGTTTATAGACAAGTCAACTCTGTATCCAGTTTTTAGAGGACTTGATCTATGCTTTTGTTGCTAAATATGTCAAGGGTCTCTAAGACCACCATCAGCCTTTCAAGATTTCCTGGAGTGACTCATGAGACTTAGAAAAGCTGTTATATTCATGGTTACAGTTTCTTACAGCAGAAGGATACATGATTACATCAACAAAGAGAAAATACTCCTCATGGGAAATCAGGTACAAACTTCCAAAGGTCCAATCTCAATGGAGTCCCACAGATGCACTTAACTTTCTCAGCAACAGGGCATGACAGCATGTGTAAGGTACTGCCAATCAGGGAAGCTCATATAAACCTTGGGGTCCATGGTTTTGACTGGGAGTCACTCATGTAGGCATGTAGCACCCATGAAACTAACCTCAGCTGCTCGGACTCCAGGCCTCAGAACAAAAACAGGAATTCACCATATATTGCACTATTTGCATAAATGATTTAGTTAAATTGGTACTATGTGGCTCAAGGCCTCAGACACAGAAGGAGTATTAGGCAGAATACTCCCCATGGATTCAGAGCTGAACTTTGAGGAATCAGCCAAGGGCCAGGGGTGAACACAAGCCTTCATGGGGGAATATGCAAAATATGAGAAACTCTAGTTTATGGAATCAACTCTTTCCTTCAGAGTTCACCACTATGTAATGGGCTTGGTTCTCTTACAGCAAAATGATCAAATTATTCAGAGGATCTATATCTAATGAAGCATTTATATATTACAGTACAGTAATATCAGCATGAATATGCTGAACATTCAGGGGAGTCATTATGGGGTAGGGATAAACTTAAGCAACAAATTCATTCTCTAAATCCTTGATACTTTTATATTTTTATACTATTTTGATTCCTTGCTTCCTCTCTTGATCGACAGTCACCTGTATGTTCAGATAAACTTGTACAGAACTACTACATACCTGATGATTAGCTAAATTGTTTTTCTTCAGGTCATTCATTTGCAATCAACATTACATCCTGAAGAGGCTTTACTTGACCCCAATATATTTGATCATGATTAAGCCATTTGAAGTTTTCCCTGACCTTACCGATGCTTTTTATTGGTTAAGTTTCCTCCTCCTTTTTTTTGTAGGTCCTCTATACATCCTCCGTGATATCTTCAGATTCCCTAATCCTTTCTTCTGCAATATGTAATGTACTGTTGAACTTAGCCGTTATATTGCTCATCTAACTCATCACTGATTTCTTGTTTTGTCTTTTGAAGATTCAATATTTGTCCAATTTTGAACCTGTGAATGTAATTAGAATAACCGCTTTTTTTTTTAAGATTTTATTTATTTATTTGACAGAGAGAGAGATCACAAGCAGGCAGAGAGTCAGGCAGAGAGAGGAGGAAGCAGGCTCCCTGCTGAGCAGAAAGCCCGATGCGATAGATCCCAGGACCTGAGATCATGACCTGAGCCGAAGGCAGAGGCTTTAACTCACTGAGCCACCCAGGCATCCCTAGAATAACTGCTTTAATGTCCTTATATGCTAATTCTACCTCTTTATCAGTTCTGGTTCTATTTTGATTACTTTTGGACATTTTATAATTTTTTTGTTGGTTGCCGGACATTGTATATTTTACCTTTTTGAGTGCTAGAAAATTTTCTATAAGTGTTCTTAATCATTATTGTTGTGAATAATGCTTCAATGAACATGGAGGAACAGATGTCTTTTCAAGATACTGACTTCAACTCTTTGGATAAATATTTGAGATTCTGTTATCTGGAACTGCTACAAGACAGTGAGTAAGTGCAATTGTTGGGCTCACGGTATTTGTTTTCCACACTGCAGAGAATGCTCTTCATTGCCTAATGTCAGGTGTTCAAAACTTTTATCACATATATTATGTTTATCATTTGTTTTCATTTGTATTAAGTGAGGGGGTAAATCTGATCTTTCTTTCTCCATTTGAATAGAAATGAAAGTTCCCTTTTCTCTTTTTTAAAAGGTTTTTGCTGTTGTTGCTGTCATTGTTGTTGGTTTATTATCATAAACTGGCATGTTGTATTATTATCATATTGCTGTTGTAACAAATACATATAATCTTGGTGGCTTGCACAATAAAAAATGTTTTACCTTACATCTCTGTTGGGTAAAGGTACAACACAGGACTCTGAACTCAAGTACAGGTAAGGCTATATTCCATTCTGGAGGCTGCAAGAGAGATCCATGTCCCTTCCTTTTTCAGAAGTCAGGAACCTCCCTTGGTTCATTACCTTCTTTTTCCATATTCAAAGACAGAAACTGGGGGCCACATCCTTTTCACAGAGCATCACTCTGATATTTCCAATTTCACATCAATTTTTCTGACTCGACTCTCCTCTGGCGTCCTTCAAACCACTTAAGGAATTGTTAATTCATTATGCCCTCCTAGATAATCCAGGATAATCTATCTTCTGATTAGGAACTTGAATTCAAATTATACAATCATAATATCCTTTTTGCCACTTAATATAACATAATCATGGATCCAGGGATTAGAATGTAGACATCTTGGGGGCCATTACTCTGCCTACAACAAGATAGAGTTAGGATTTGCTTTTTTAATCCATTGTTAAATTTTAATCCATTGTTAAAATCTCCATTTTTAACTGAAGAGTCTGAATACTGTACATTTAATCTATTTATATAGCTGTTATATTAGTTTACAGTCTTGCTATTTGTTCTCCATTTTTCATTGTTATTTTATCCAATTTATGTTTTTAATAAAGTACATATTTTAATTTCATTTTATCTCTTCCACTGTGTTATATAGCTCTGATTTCACATCATTTTACTTATTTTAGCTGTTGCATCTGTGATATTGACTAATTTTTCTCCTGCTTATGGGTTACACTTGAAATACTAAATGGTTGAGTATCAGGATTTTTTGGTGTTTGAGTATTTTTATTTTTAACAAGAAGTTCAGTTGCATGTGGTTCAGCTTAGTATTTTCAAATCTCATTTTTAAGTTTTATTTTCTGGCATGACTTGAAAGATTTTTTTTTTTTTTTTTTGAGCTAGTTTAGCTCAACTACTCAACTGACTCAATCACTTACTCATTACCATTCTGTTCAGATTTTCTATTTCTTCATCATTCAGTCTTAGTGGGTGGTATGTTTCTAGAAACATACCCATTTAGTCACGATCTTTGCTGACGACTACAAGACTCTGGAAATGGGTCCACTTCCAGCTCTGTGGTTGTGGCTTTCGCCTAGTTGTTCTTTGCTTGGTTCCGTGCATTCTCACCTGTGCATGAGCAGCTCGGTTCTCAGCCAGACAGAAAAATCCAACTGTTCCTGTGTTGCCCTTGGTACATTTCGGGAACTCCTTTTCCACTTATTTTCCTCTCTACAGTCCTTTGCTCCACAAACTGCCTAACTATGTTAAGCTCTCCAAACTCCAAACTCCATTTCCTCAAATCAGCAGACTGTCACAAGACGGCTTGCTTTCCCACTTCTTGCACTCACAATCATGGAATAGAAAAGGCTTCTGGGCAGGAAGTGATGTCATTGTAAAACTTATCTTACTTGTTTTTATTCTCTTAGATTACTGTCTTTTCCTGCCTGTTGTCTAAAATTAATGTTTTTTAAAGTAATGTTTTCCTTCTCCTTTTTAGGGTCTCTTGTTGTTTATCAAAGAGGGCAAATCCTGTTCCAGTTATTATATGAACACAATCATCTTTTGATCTTTCCAGTGTTTTCTGGTATATTAATCAGTGAAAATTCTTACAGTTTTTCTATTGTATTCCAATGATACTTTCAGTAAATCATGGTGACTCACAGAATATTTACATTTACTCTGAAAAATTTATTGTTTGTGGATCCCTGATAAAAAGGCAAAATTGTCTATAGGTTTTATATGCCATGTATTTACAGAATAACACTGAAGTCTTCAGTGTTTGATCAATAAAATGTGTAACAGGCTACTTTAAAATTTCTGGCTAATGTGAAAACATTGGGATTTAATACATGCTTTCATTTTATGCCTAACAGGCACATGATACAAAATTCTAAATTGTCATGACATTAATTAAATGTAACATGGGATAGACAAGGTTTCAAAGTGAAGATGATAGTTTTGCAAAACAGATAACTATACTGTACCCATTTATTTAATGATTTTTAAAGTGCTCTTTTAATAGCATGCTTCCAGCCATCAACTGAGTTTCAGTTGACACTAATCTAATCTACTGATTATTCAAAAAGCGAGACTGATCTCCCTTGTTAAGGAATAAGCGTAGTCAATCATTCTGCAGCAATGAAATATAGACTTGGAAAGCATTTTTCCATTTGGTTATTTTTCCCCAGAGAGCTCCCTGATGCTCAAAAATAACAAAAGTAAAATGCCCACCAAAATATTTATTGGAATAAATGTAAAAAACTAAAATTATATTAGGAAGCAAATGACTACAATCCAAATAGTACCATTCTCTAATAAAAATTTATTTTCATTAACATTTCATAAGCATTTATTTAAAATTTTTCAAAACAAAACTAAATCTTATTCCTTTGGTCTGTCAGTAAAAATTACCCAACATCTTTGCAGGGTCCTTTCTAATAGAGCAATATGAACAAGAAAAAAAGATTTACTCTCCCCACAGTTGTAGAAGTGAAAGTGTGAACAATAAGCTCAAGACTGAAGACCTAGATGCTAATTTTTCATGATGAAGGAAAATCTAGATTTGACAATTATGTTATAATAAAAAAAGGAAAAATTTATATTTAGTTTGTATTTTTTCTTGCCATAAAGTTTTCCTTACGCTGTTCAATATTAGAATCATTTCATTTTATGTATTTTGTAAACTATAAATTTTAATTCCACTTACATCTTTTATTACATTCAACTAATAAATTTCTAAAGTTTGTTCTGTTTGATTATTTATATTTTGATATCTTTTTTTTATTTTTAAAAGATGATGTACATTTTCCTTGATATAGTTATTTCTGGTATTTTATTTTTTAGATTTATAACGATTTTATTTCTCATTTGAGACAGAGAGAGAGGGAGAGAGGGAGAGCATGCACATTAGCAAGCACAAATAGAGGCAAGTGGTAGAGAGAGAGAGACAAGCAGGCTTTCCCCTGAGCAGAGAGCCCCTGCAGGGTTGGATCACATGACCTGAGCCAAAGGCAGATGCATAACCAACGAAGCCACCCAGGTGCCCCTATTTCTGGTATTTTAAAACTTACAGATTTTGGCTCTTTTCTGTTAGTATGCACATCTGCATTTTAAAGCATTCACCAAAATATTTCTTAAATTCAGACTTGAGTGTAGCAGTATCTTAAGCATTTTCCTATACACAGCATGTAATTCACAAACCTGTTACTTGACTTTCTATCTCCCTGACCTGACTTCTCAATCTTTTTAGTGGTGTTTTTCCATATATATTTTTGTTATTATGTTATTATTTTATACCTTCCATATTTCTCATTCAAAAAGGGCTGTTGATATCTGCATTCAGTATTATAACCAATGTATAAATATAATTTAAACCTTTCTTTATTCTGAACTGGCTTTAATGTTAACTTCCAGCCTTCTTAGTCCAAGTTTCCTATGTATTTGAATTATATTTTGTTTCAGGTTGGGGCACATTTTCAAGTAATTTTACAAGGTAGTAATGGGTATATTTGCTGATTTTCTATTAAAAATGTTTACATTATGATTTCATAGATGAACTTATTTTGAATAATTTAGATTCAATGTTGATATAAACAATAAGTCTCAACTACCTGCCTACCCTAAAATCAAAAGCTTGCCTGAACTTAGAGGCTATGTATGTGTTTATGATTATTTTTTCCCTCTGGCACCTTTATAGAAATCTTTCTTCATTCCTGTTCCAACCAGAACTCCTGATCTTAGCTCAAGCTTGCTCCTCTAGCACTCTTCATCTTTTCTATAGCTCAGGCCTAATATCTGAGTATCTCTTTCTAGCTCACCAAATCATTTCGTCGGGTGTAAATTACACCTATATGCACTGTGCAACACCATTTCACCACTCCCCCCACCATCACTCCAGACCACGGCAACATTGCCTGGTCTGTCTAATTCACAGTCCTACTGCTCAATTTGTCCCACTTGTGTCTAGGTTAAAGCAGCGGGCATAGTGATCCTATTACAATATAAAGTCAGATCACGGCCCTTCTTTGCCTCTTAAACTTCTTAGACTAAGAAAGATACTCTCCAGTGGCCAACAGATCCCATTGCATATGCTGCACTGTTAATGTCTCTGATGTCATTTCCTGTAACTTAACTCTGCCCCAGACTACCCTCTTTAGCATTCTTGGATTCCTGTTACTTCTCAAACACTTCAGGCACTCTCCCACTACAAAGCTTTTGCAGTAGTCTTTCTACCTGCCTAGAAATTTCTTCCTCCAGTTACTGCATGGCTCATTTCTCATGTCCTTCAGATTTTATTTTAATATCACATTTTGATTAAAGAAACTCACCCTTTCAACCTTCACTAACTCCCCTTTCTAGGATTTTTAAAAATATTGTTTCTAAATTAAATAAATAAAAAATCACTCACAATAAAATGTTGACAGTATCAAATAGAACTAGTTATTCCTACTATGCTTTATTTTATAAATTGAAGGAGCAAATATTTTTTATGTGTGGCCATTTTAGGAAAACTTGATTAGGGTTAGATTTTCTAACCAGTTTCTAGACAGTTTAACAAGTTTTCTTTTTTTTTTTTTTTTAATTCTCAATGGTCCAAATTTGCAACAAACACAATAAAGTAGAATTGTCAAGGGAGACAAAATACAAACAAAAATTGTATTCTTCAAGGGCAAAAGAAATTTATGCAGTTAATATTTTGATAATATACAATGACTAAAATGTATGTTATTAGTAATGTTATTTTCTTTTTTTTTTAAGATTTTATTTATTTATTTGACAGAAATCACAAGTAGGCAGAGAGGGAGACAGAGAGAGAGAGGAGGAAGCAGGCTCCCTGCTGAGCAGAGAGCCTGCAATGTTATTTTCAAAATTAAGAAACTTTATAAAAATTAAAGTTCAGACTTAATAGAAACTCTTGTGATAAAAAGTTATTTCTGTAGTCTGGCCACCAGGAAACGTGATAATTTTATAAAAAGAAAATCAAAATTCTAATAAAACTTTTAAATATATCT
The DNA here is from genome assembly GCF_002288905.1 of Enhydra lutris kenyoni. Lineage (NCBI taxonomy): Eukaryota > Metazoa > Chordata > Mammalia > Carnivora > Mustelidae > Enhydra > Enhydra lutris. Next base: position 40,263,943 of record NW_019154088.1, on the reverse strand, counting down.
ACCATGTAAAAATGTACAGTTTAGGGTCCAGAAACCCTTTGTATAAAAAAATCAATATGTATATTAAAATGGAAACAACTAAATGATCATTCTTAGGAGTTAAAAACACAGATTTTGCATTCCTTAGATATTTTATATTTACAGATGTCTTCAAATCTGTGTTTTTACCTATTGCTATAAACTTCCAAAATGATTTTATATACATTTATATGTATATGCTTTGACACAAATATGTAAGTATGTAATTAACATTTAGTCTATTTAAATTCTGTCTAAAATATAAATACCTTTTAGCACATTAAATGAAATGATGCATATATTCACATTTATAACTCAATTTACCATCCCAACAAATTACAGTCATTTCCTTAAAAAGCCAATAGACATACTTATTATCTTGTGTTTATTTTCAATTATCTGTCATCATTGTACTGAGTATTGTCTGAGCCATTTATGTTCATTATCACCATTAACCAAAGTAGTCAATTTTTATTTTCTTCTGAACTGAAGCACACATTTATATCAGTTTTTTTTCATCACTTAAACAAATTTTAAAGTAAAGAGATGTAAAATATTACTTAAATTGCACTATTTTTCTATAACCTGTCTATATTTTAAAAAATTACAACATGGGGGGGGCACCTGGGTAGCTCAGTGGGTTAAAGCCTTTGCCTTCGGCTCAGGTCATGATCCCAGGGTCCTGAGATCCAGCCCCGCATCGGGCTCTCTGCTCAGCAGGGAGCCTGCTTTCCTTCCTCTCTCTTCCTGCCTCTCTGCCTACTTGTGATCTCTGTCAAATAAATAAATAAATAAATCTTTAAAAAATAACTACAACATGGGTAATGGATAGCTATGTCTAATAACTGTTTTTATCTGTATTTTGTCTGGAAATTGTCTAGATATCCAAACAGTATATATTAACTCAATTTAATATAGATACTAAAATAAAGTTGACTAATGGCATAGAAGTTACAATTTAATGCAACAAATCATTTCCTTATAACAGTTGCATTAAAATGATTTACAATATTGAAACCTTTTAAAAGGATCTCAATGTAATTTTAGTTATACATATTTTATTACCTTAATTTGTAGAAGTTTAAGCTATAAGTAATAAAACCCAAATCTTGTCTTTTTTTTTAATTTGAAAAAGAGAGAGCAGGGGGAGAAACAGAGAGAGAGGTATAAGCAGACTCCATGATAAGCACAGAGCTCAACACAGGGCTCGATCTCACAACCCTGAGATCATGACCTGAACCTAAATCAAGAGTCAGACACTTAACTGTCTGAGCCATCCAGGCACCCCAACCCAAATCTTGTCTTAAGTCAAATATCATGTGAAAATTATTTTTATACAGTGGTAACATTAGAAAGAGGATGGAGAGTATTTTAAAAGCTAAAGTACAATTTATCTAATTTTTCTAAGATTTGACTATCAGGAATAGTACATGAATTCTTTTTAATATACATGTCTCTATATTCATACATCAAAACATCCTCTTTTAATTTTTTTTTAAATTTTTATAAACATATAATGTATTATTAGCCCCAGGGGTACAGGTCTGTGAATCGCCAGGTTTACACACTTCACAGCACTCAACATAGCCCATACCCTCCCCAATGTCCATAATCCCACCACCCTCTCCCTACCCCCCTCCACCTGGCAACCCTCAGTTTGTTTTGTGAGATTAAGAGTCTCTTATGGTTTGTCTCCCTCCCTTCCTACTCCCAAAACCCCCCACATTGCATCTCTACTTTCTCATATCAGGGAGATCATATGATAATTGTCTTTCTCTGATTGACTTATTTTGCTAAGCATAATGCCCTCTAGTTCCATCCACGTCATCACAAATGGCAAGATTTCATTTCTTTTGATGGCTGCATAGTATTCCATAAGACATTCTAACTCTTGACTTCATACTGAATGCTCTAATTTTATAACTTTTCTTCCAATCTAGGATTCAAAATGTTTTCCAAATTCACAAGTTATTTTTTTTCTGTTCTAGTTTTACAAGGAAAAAAACAAAAACAAAAGAAACACAATAAGTTTAAGTTTTCTCTTTTAGAAATTATTGACCATTTAACTTGACTAGATATTCCTAGAATGAACATATAATAAAAAAAGAGAAAACTCTTGCTTATGATGAAGTAATCTCCATATTTCTCCAGAGAAGATAAATAGAAATGAAGTGGAAAAGAAAGAGAATTTAAATAGAGCCAACTTCAGTTAGGTATGAAATTATTACTCAAAAAGGCTAATTATAGTCCTGCTGCAAGGAGAGGAGGCATCATTTATTTAGAAAAATGTTTCAAGATATGCACATGTACAAGAGAGGGGGATCACTGTACTTTATTTAAATGATAACTTGAACTCTTAGTTCAAGGTCACCAAATTTAATGATTAAAAAGTCCTTACTTGTTAATGCAGATGCCTTTTTAGACAGAATAAAGAAAATATCTCCATAAGGTTTTTTTTTTTCCCCTAAGTTGACTCAAGTCTTTTGCACAAAAAAATTCCTTAAGTGATCATTGTAATTTCAAATATTTCTTACACTTTACATGAAGGAAGCGAACATTTGACCTGTAGTGCCAAGCAGATGGAGAATACTCCATAAAAACTATGCCCATTTTTAAGATTAATGCCTGTGAAACTTATTATCTCTAGAACCTGATCAAAAACTGGTGGTCACCAACTGGGCATAGGAGTGTGTCAACAACTCCAAGTAGATGAAAAATTTTAAAAAGTAGTTTTCAGGAATACCACAACAATAACAAGGAGAGGTTTACATGGTTTTGAAAAGGTAACCCAAAGCAAAGTTTGTTCTGAAGTTGTTGCTCTAATGAGATCTTCTGAACTTAATTCTTGGAGCCAAATTAAGGATGGGTTTATTAGACCTATAAAGCCTGCCTATAGATTCTCTTAAAATTTCACGACATAAAATGGTGTGACAAAAAGATAAACAACAATGTTTTAAATAACAAAGCAGATTTTGATTAATGATGGGATCAGATCAGATCATTAAAGATTTTCTAAAAGAACTCATTCCTTGAAAGCAAAATAAATACAGCACTGGGAGCTCAATGCAAATATTATCATGGTTCACATCCTTCCCAGTGCATATCTGTTTGTGGTCCTAAACTCCTAAGCACGTATCTTTAAGAGACTCAGAGTGCATACCATTCCACCCAAGAAGTCTTGTTCTATGATGGTTTATTGATTGAATCTTTGTAGGACATCCATATTAGAATGCAAGCCTTTCAGAAAATCACCAGGAAAATGTGTGAAACATGAAAGATTAATTTTTTTAGATTTACTGTAACACTAGGACTAATACTTTCAGAATCTTAATGGTATCTCTGAAGGAAGAAGATGGGGAGAGTATATTTATAGGGTTATTAGAGAACAGACAGGGTAATGTTAAAGTGGGCATTATATGAAAGAAGTTAAGTAGGACATTGTCTAGATTTTATGGCAAAATATCTTTGGGTTGAGGGCATAGTGAGGAAGAGTCTTGAAGTGAGTTTCAGTAAAGAAGCTATTAGTCTGGAGAAGTGTTTTACTTGGTTGGCAATATTGTAAGAGCAAGTTGTTTCCTGGAGGAAAGGGTGGGGTAAATTTACTTGTTCTTAGCTTCATTAAAATAGGAAAAGAAAGTATGCTCAGTCCCCAAATTGTTGAACATGAAGCCAAGAAGAGTATTTGGTCTTAACGTTGGGACAGGAAGTTACATCATTTCAGGTCTCCCAATGTTAATGTTTCCTTTGCATCCTTTGATAGGTGTAGCAAAAACTGTTGATCTCTCAAGTCCATTTTTGTCTCTTCCATAGTAATGGGATTTTCAGCTGGTATATGGTTTGGGAGTACTGACAAGTACATCCTTAGCATCTCTAACAGTCAGATACAAACACTCAAAGAGTTGTGGAAAGAAAAGACGACTCAAATGAGAACAATGTATTTGTTATAGCAAAGGAGTCAGCGACCATCACTTGTGTTCTGCAGAGACTCAAAGATAGTCAAGAGAGTGGGAACAGAAAGAAAGTGAGATCTTCAGATATCATCTGATTAAAGGTTGTTGGCAGGGGCTCAAAGAGGGCAAACTAGAAGTGGAGAAACTTACACAACTTTTTGAAGAATGTATTTTATTTTCTCCATTTTTTCCTTAGTTGAATGTGGGGGAAATAATTAGGGAACTGGGCATCACTGACCCAGGTCCTGATCATTTTCAACCATTGATACAGAGACTGTCAGTTAGCTTCCTGGGCTGATTGCCGCAGAGGTTGCTGGTGAGAGTTCTTCTGTCATATATAGCCTGGCCATGGTCTCTTGTATATTCAAGCTCTCAAAATGATGATTTATCCTGTGCTAACTGCTAGAGACCCTTTTAAAGAGACAGCTGATACATGTATACACAAATGTTACCCCTTCTTCTATATCTGTCCTAGTTTGGTTGCCTGGAATATGAATGTATCTTAAGTAATGAAGCCTCGACCACCTGTGGAATGATGGAACACAAGCTGAAAATTGTCTGGTCCCTAAGTAAACTGCGAGTAAAGTCACACCATGACTGCTTATATCCAGACCTTTTATGTGAATAATCTTCTATTTTGAGTAAGTTAATACTATTCTTGCTATTCATCACCAGACATTTAAAAACTTAGCAATGATTCTTTTTTTTTTTTAAAGATTTTATTTATTTATTTGACAGAGAGAGATCACAAGTAGACAGAGAGGCAGGCAGAGAGAGAGAGAGAGAGAGGGAAGCAGGCTCCCTGCCGAGCAGAGAGCCCGATGCGGGACTCGATCCCAGGACCCCGAGATCATGACCTGAGCCGAAGGCAGCGGCTTAACCCACTGAGCCACCCAGGCACCCCAGCAATGATTCTTTTTTATGGAAATCATTACAGTGGCCAACTTCTACTGAAACTTACATAACATCTTTAAGTATATGTGAAAAAACTGATGCTCTCAAAACACAAAGCACAGAGGAATTATATTCTTTGATTACTGTCATCATGTATTTTAAAAATTTAAGTCCTGTTGAACTTATTAAGCTAACTATGAAAGTGTATCAGTGCAGATAACTGGCAAAAACCTCCAGATTGAGTTTTGCTTATGGACAAACTTTCTGTTGATCAGACATGCCCATGAACTCTGAAAGGATGGAGACACATTGAGATGACCACAAAAATTGATAACCTAAGGGGTCACAAGCTTTTAATCTGTCCACAATAAAAGTTATGTCCATCTTTTCCTTTTTATTTAAGAATATTCAGAATTGAAATCCCCAGATGTGGATAAAATTGTCTCCAGAAAAACCAATTTTCTTTCTGGCATATAATTCATCTTTAAATCAGATTGGGAGAAATTTAAAATCACTGCATTTTATATTTCTATGGGATTCTCCTAAACCAAGGCTCTTAAACAGCTCTTAATGTTTCCATATGCAGTTTGGAGCTTTTAAAGGGAAATTGAACCTAGTATTTGCTACATACTTTTCTAAGTTTCTGAATAGCTGTGCCAATTATGTTATTTATGTTAGTCCTGTGGATCATAAATAGTTTTTATCAGAAATATATAGGTATCTAGTGTTAAATTCTAAGGAAATAAATAGAAAGCTCTAAATTAATGGAATGGCAAAAAAGCATACAGAAAAAGGCTTCTGGCTCTTTTATACTTCTGAAGAGAAAACTTCAAGTGACAATGGCTCCAAATTTATTTTTCCCAAGTCATTATTTTCTTTCTAAGAAAATAGCTATTGACCAAGACAGCAAACTAATCTTCAAGTTCTGGAACTATAAGTGTCTACAGCTATGATTAGTTGGGCGGATTTCTTGTCTGTCTATATATGGTATTCCATACATTTTGGTAAAAAGGGGTCAGACTTAAATTGCATTATATGAGCCTCTATATTTGGGTTCTATAAGTGAGGCCAACTGAATTCTGCCCCACATAGTACCAAATATTATTTTAATCACATCTTGTTGTAGCTCTGCATGGATCTCCTTAAACTAAATAAATTCTTTGCTTATGCTAATACATGTCCAAAATCTGAATTTTAATATCTTAAAATGGTTAGAACATGCATTCCAAGTATGTATAAGTTCACATAGTTCTCACAAAACAGAAACATTAACCTTTGAATATTTTAAAACACCATTTCCTAGAGATACAAGTGTCTTTTAAAATACCATTTCCAGTATGAACAGTCCTCTATTATTACAATAATGGATTTATTGTATAAGGATTTATTTCCACAGAAATCATATATTTTTTAGATTTTTTTGTTTATTGCTGCAAAACATATTTATTAAGGCTTCCCTATACATGGTGATAACTTCCTGCTTTTTATATGTTAGCAGGAGATACTGAATGTCATTTGTGGAAGTGTTGACTGCTTTCATTGGCTAATTTTCTTTTACACCTGCCACATAGATTGCATAAGAAATCGACTGGGGTTTCATTCATACACATCATTGGATTACACTCTCTATTCAGGTATTTTTTTTTCCTATAGTTTTATTTGCTTCCTTTTTATAACTGAACCTCAAAATACCATTATATTAATTGATGTCTAGAGAAAAAAACATGTACTATTGGTAGTGATTTTAGGTATTACTTTGGAATCACTTCAATTCTATTCAATGTCTCATCAAAATCTTTTTAGTAGAAGAATTATTTGTTTCATTCATATTTTTTTCTATGGAGATACCTTATAATTAGCTGTGAAAAATAACTGTTAGTAAGGTTTACATTCATTACCTGTGCTAATACACTCTTGCTCTGTGTATGAAAACAATAAAAAGGCAATTACAAGATAGTCGAAAATAAGAGAACAAAATGACTTAAATCACATTCGTGTAGACTCAAGAAAACATAGATATAATCATATTTTCCCTACTTTTAATATTTATTAGCTCTATGACCAATTTTAATCAAATATAATTGAATAAATTGATGCATATAGAAATGAAAATTGGAGATATATTCTATAGAAAAATGGATCATACTAATTAATGAAAAGACACAAACTTTAAGAAATGTTACCATGCTGGGAATATGAAGTATTTCTGTTTAAGCTCCTTCCTTTTATTACTTTCTATAACTATATTAGTCTTTCTCATCCAATATAGCACTGTAAAGAAAGGTTAAGATAAAGTAACATCTGCCTCTAATCACGAAGTTTGTAGAGGAAAAAGGGTTTTATTCAGAAATTACATGGTAAATGTAAATTTAAGCTCTAGAAATGGAAAGATGCTAGGTCAAATTCATCAATCCTTAAGGGTTCCCTAAATGCTGTATATATAAAAAAGTAAAGACTACGTTTATTTCCATACCAGTTACCATATGAGGATGCATAACTCTGTCACCTGCTATGCTCCCCTTCATCTTCTCTTTTGAAAAACAGCAAAAAAATCCTATTAAAATACCTACTAAACCACTTCATAGATTTTAACATAAATCTAGATTTTAGCAATATGAGTATAACATAAATTATTCAAAAAAAGCATAAACTTGTAGTTTATTACTGTTAAAAGTAATAAATCTGCTCTGTTATACAGGCTCACATGCTGAGCATAGCAGTATTATTGTGGAGAAAGCTGGCAATATATGATGTTATTTAAAATGCCGCTTCTTTTTCTGCTGACTAAGTCCTTGGTATATATGCTAGTATTCAAAATGTGTTAGATGTTTGAGAAAATAACAATAAAAATAGAAAGTAGAAATTAATGTGTTGAGTTGAAAGAGAATTTTCCACCCCATCTCAGTTTTCTCATCTGTAAATTGTGGAGATTAAACTCCACCTTCTCTAAGGACTCTTCTGCCTATTAATTATTCTGAAATATGTTCTAATGTGTGGGAAGGATGGGTAGAAGGAATCCCTTAATTTTGTCAGACAAAAAGAATGGCTCTATTTAAACTAGATGGGTGTTTTCATGATCATTAACTTTTCAATGTAAGAAAAAGTAGCTTGCCCTAAGTACAAATATAATTCCCTCTTTAATGTAAAAATTATGTAGTTATGGTCATCCTAAAATGAAATCCTTCTCATTGGAGAATCACCAAGGAAATATATAGATGTCCCTGTACTCAGATAGCTGTGTTTCAATAACACATACTACATTTATTTAGTAGCTTCCGGGTACAACCCACATCAATATTTGTGCTTAGGAGAAAAATAAATTAAAAGGAAAAAACTGGAAGAGCAAGATAATATTCTTGCCATCTTTGAATTTAACATCTGATTAATCTAATTCCCCATTGTTTTCCCTTCTATCTGTTCTGTAGAGCTTATCTTTCTAAAACACAGAAGAGGAAAAAAAGACATTTTCCTTCTCAAACACAGCAAGATTTTATAAACCAAACTACTGTAGACAAATTTAAGTTTCTTTCTAATCTAGTCCTTATGCATTTTACCCATAATAATCTATTTCCTATTCCTAAATTATTCTCAGCCTCCTGAGGTTAGCTTTCTCCTTTTAGGCTTAGCTCAAATGAAACATCCTACAAGAAAGATGCTTTAATTTCTCCAGTTGCAAACAGTTGGTCTTCTTTCTTCCACAGTATGGTACCTATTTCCAAATATCATTTCCAAATGATATTCAATTTTTCTTTCCTTATACCAATTCACTTATAACTCTCCCCTTATAACCCTTAATAATCCTAGATATTAAGCACATTAAGATTCTTGGAAGTTTCTCACCAAATTACATTTATATGTTTATATGCTTATCTCTGGGAATACACAAATAATAATAGATGTTCAGTTGAATGTCTTAATCACCAAAAATATGTATTGGTTAAATCTGAGGGGAAATGAGGATGTGTAAAGTAAAAATTTCTGAAAGTTAATCCTGTAAAAAAGAACATCTGCTAAATTGTACCTGTACCCTAACTCAACTTGTGATTAAATAAGAAAAAAAATCACAAGCATATGTTTTGCGATGGTGATAAGCATATTCAAAACCCTGATTACCACAAAAGCAGTAACTCTGTCTAAATGAAGCAGACACAACTTCTATAGGTTGTTTTATTGTAGCACCTATAAAATCCATGAATCTTGAGGATGAGGAAAGTGAGGATACTATGGAACAACAAACTTTCCAAAGATAAAATCAATACCGTCAGAATAAAATTTTACAAGATAGTCATAGTCATTCTGCTTATGCTCTTAATCTGTGTTTTAAGAATCCACTTGAGTCTAGGGGATGGGGGTAGAATAGGGAAGAATTCATTAGGGTCCTGGTCTGTCCGAATGGGAGAACTAATCTGGATATAATAAAAAGCCAAGTTTGATATAGCTACTCACTTAATTAAAGGAGAGGTAATTTGGAGCACATCATCAGGACTTTTAATCAAATACATATCTGGTCCAAATTCTTATATGAATGTCTGGTCCAAATTCTTATATGAATGTCGAAAATCTTGAGGAAAAGGGGTTGTAAGTACGTTTTAAAATCTCTGTTCTCTGGGGCACCTGGGTGGCTCAGTGGGTTAAAGTCTCTGTCTTCAGCTCAGGTCATGATCCCAGGGTCCTGGGATGGAGCCCCGAATTGGGCTCTCTGCTCAGTAGGGAGCCTGCTTCCCCTGCTTCCCCCCCTCCCCCACCTCTCTGCCTACTTGTGATCTCTGTCTGTCCAAAACAAACAAACAAACAAACAAAAACTCTGTTCCCTAAACTCTAAATCAAAGCACACTTGCAAGACTGACTAACAGAAAGAAATGATCAATCCTCCCACACACATCTGTGCTCTTATGGTACAAATGATCAAAGCATCAGTAATGGGCTTTCTGGAGTAGCAGCAGATGCCTAAGAAAGTATAGACCTTATGGGAAAATTTCCCACCTTTAGCTCCTTGGTTAAAAAGTGGTAAACTAGCAGGTTTACCTAGTGAGATTTCAAAGACAAGGAAGGATTTAATTCTTACAATGATTGCAGATATTTTGAGTAGGTGAGGGAAAATGCTGGAGGGTGGGGAGCTGATGATTCTATAAAACTCTGAATAGGGTTATTCAAAAGAATGATATTAAGACTTTAGTATTTCATTTATGCAAGAATCTAATAAAAGACTAAAAGTGTAAGATTGTAGAATTTAACTTGAACATATGTGCCCTTTCATTTCTTAATGAAATATTGGACATTCATAAAAATCTACATAGAATATAATAAACAGCCATATACCCACATTTATAAAAAGCAAATCCCAGCAAATTGAGTTTTACAACTTGCCAAGGTTTGAATGGACTATCCATAAAAAAAAAAACAAACAAACACATAGTACTAAGCACAGTGACAGTAACAACATCTTCAATCATCCCACACTTATTTTAACCTCCACATTTTTATTTTTTGCCATTTTTCAAGAATCCTGGCCAAAAGATATTCATTTGGGCTTTAGACTTAACTTCCTAAAAGTAAGCACCCCTGAATACAGCGATAGGATCTGCTACTATACATTGTATAGCACAGAAGAATAAACAGAATATATTCCTATGAATATCTTTATTAGTATTGGTGGGCCCCTCAGACCACACTGAATTTGCACTAAGAAAGTGACTCACAGCAGTCACCTACAGAGTTTCAAGACGGGAACTAGTCATGCCAAAAGAACCAACCATGTGTTTAGAAGGTTAAGCCTTTGAGAGATATCAGGTGGATATCCAGAGAAATGAAAGGAGCTGGATATTGAGTTTAAACAAGTGTCCAGTGATTCAGTCAGTCATGCCCAGAGCATGAAAAACTATTAAAATATCTGCATACCTCAAGGTCAATGAACTTCTGTCTCTGGTAATCTTAAATGAATGTGCTGGAAGGGTGATGTGTACTGAGGGCATACAAGATTCACATGTAGAATCCTCACAGACTTTGACCGATCCTGATTTATATCCCTTATAATAAATATGTAATTACAAATATGACCCTTTTATGAGTTCTGTAAATCCTTCTAACAAATTACCAAACTTGAGGAAGTAAAGGGAATAACCAAATCAGTAGGTAGTTGGTGAAAGTACAGGTAATCTCCGAACCCTGGAGCTTTCAGTTGAAGTTCTAAGTGAAGACAGTCTTGTAGGCAATGTGCCCTTAACCTGTAACATTTATGCTAATTCTGCGTAATTAGTGCCATAACTGCAGTGAAGGTAGTATTAAAAACAACTATTCATGACACTTGTTAAAGATGGCAAGACCTTATTCAGGACCATTGTGATAGGTATGGAGACACCTAGGGTAAATTTTTGCTGTAGATTAGAGAGATTAGTTTCAATTCCAATTACAGTACAGACATGTGGAATTTAGAGCCAAAGAATAAGGTGGGGGTCAGTAGATAGGATAATTACTAAGAGGAAACATCAGGGATAAGGGAGATTCTGGCTAAACCAACCTAACAGGATTCTTGCTAAAGACAGATCACAGTAATCAGGTCTCATCTGAGGGGTGATTAGATATTGAAGGTAATCATATATTGAGGATGAGGAATTTCTGGTTAAACTGACCTGTTAGAATTCTTGCTAAAACTAGATTTTATAAGGAAATGCACAGATGTACCAGGAGAAGATTTAGAAAGCTGACTGAAGTTTGGTTAAGCAAAGAATCTTTGTCAACAGACAGCCTCCAAATGATCAGCAATAATCTCGGACATCTGGTATTAATAGTACTGTGTAGCACCCTTTTGCCTTGTATGATTGCTCTGCATGACCGGACAATGGAATATGGCAGACGTTATAGTATGTCACTTTCAAGATTATTAGAGTATAAAAAGCATTGAAGCTTTCATTGGTTCTTTGTGTGTGTGAGAGAGAGAAATCATTTGCCACACTGTGGAAAACAGCTGTCACGTTGACAATGAGCAGCCTCACAGAAAAGCCCACACAGTGAGGGAATAAAGCCCTCCAACAAGAGCCAGTTAGTTGCATGAGCTTGGAAGTAGAAACCTCAATCTAGTCAAGCCTTCAGGTGACCACATTCCCAGCAACTTACTGATTATTATCTTATGAGAGACCATGAGCCAAAACCAATCAGCTAAGCTATTTTTGGATTCCTGACACTGGAAAACTGTTCGAGGTAATAAATTATCTAATACTTCTAAAGTTTGAAGTTAGTTATTATACAACAGGAGATAATTGAAAGACGGGGTAATCTATGTCTATTATTTTTTCCTTTCAGGTATAGGAATTGGTAGTATTTCTTCATCTTTCCTGAGGAAGAAAGCATGAGAGTCAGAAGAGAGGCTCATGTCATTGTAGCACAGGGAACTCTTTCAACCTGATAAGGTGTAATAGTAGAAGAAATGTTCTTCTCCCAACCCAAATTTATTAGATTATCATAACTCTGAATGCAATCACACAATATGTTGAAATAATATCTTATTGCAATTTCCCTAAAGAAAATGCAGATTATGATTTTATTTTCATTTTAAGATGGAAAAAAATGAGTTACCAAGCAAGCTGTAGGAGTGTGGGCATTCATAACTATTAAAATAAAGTAGGGGTGCCTGTGTAACTCAGGCAGTTAAGTAAGCATCTGACTTGATTTCACTCAGGTCATGATCTCAGGGTCCTGAGATCAGCCATACATCGTTCTACACACTCAGCAATGAGTTGGCTTTTCTCCCTCTCCTTTTTTTTTTTTTTTAAGGTTTTATTTATTTATTTGAGAGAGCGAGAGAAAGCATGAGAGGGGAGAAGGTCAGAGGGAGAAGCAGACTCCCCATGGAGCTGGGAGCCCAATGCAGGACTCGATCCTGGTACTCCGGGATCATGACCCGAGCCGAAGGCAGTGGCTTAACCAGCTGAGCCACCCAGGCACCCTCTCCCTCTCCTCACCCTTTCCCTACTCAAGTTCACATATATGACTCTCTAAAATAAGTAAATAAACCTTTACAATAAATAAGTAAAAATAAAGTGTTATTATAATATGTCCAAATCAATCATCAACCTACTACTATACACAATTATTAATGTTTAAACTTGTCTTAGCTTTTTTTTTTTTGTCTATGGTTACTATTATCAAAAGACTATTCAAAAGATAGTAAATTATTCTTGGTCTACTTGTCTAAACATAAATTAGCAAAATCATTCAGAAGAGACAATGTGATTATCATTTTTCATTTTTCAGTTTTTTTGGATTGGAAAGTATGTCAATTGATTTATACACTGGCTCCATTTTTATTCATATATCTCATATCATTTAGGGGCACTTGTTTGACTTGGGCTTCTATAAAGCAAGGGGTACGCTTAATACACTTGGTCACACTTCAAAAGTACCTATATTAAGATTTTTTAAATGTAAATGTCATTATACGATAATAGCATTTCAAATTCACTAATTCATACTTTCTTAGTTTGAAGCACTATATTTCATCATGTAAATATTATCTGTGAGATTAAATGTTTTAAAAACAATAGAATGAGGCACCAAATTAAAGGTGTTTAATGTCCAAAAGATTTGTGATGGATTTTATTTTGTTTATCACATGCTTTTATTTTGCAGAGAACATGGTGGCATATACTGAAGAACTTTGTTAATGTCAAAAAGCTGAACTTTGATGTATATGTAATAAAAATCAAGCCAAATGCTTTTTTTTTATTAAGTTTTGAAAAAAGAATATACTTGAGGGATTTAAGTAACTGTGGTGACTTCCAGTCAGTTAAGCGACTGTTTGGTTACCAGGTACTTGAGCTATCCTTACTGATAAAATTATGAAAGAAAGCATATTAGCTATTATTTAATATTAATTACATTAGCAATTATAATATTAATATTATAGAATATTAATTATATATCAACTATATATAATTATATAGTTAACATTATATAGTTAATATATAATTATAGCATTATATAGCATTAATGTTAATATTATTATATTAGTTATTTTATAGCATTAATGTTAATATTATTATATTAGTTATTACTTCTATGAAGTTAGTATCATGATTCCCTCATCTGCACCATGATCCCTTTTTTGGGCACTACTACTCCCAGTGTATGGTGAAAATGATGGACATTTCTCTAGTTATTTATGAAAGATTTTTTTCCAACAACTCCATTATCTTCGAAGAGACAAATCTGTTTAATGAACATACCTACATATTGAGATAGAAATAAAAGATGGATTCATTTATAAAAAACCTTAGTATATAATTGGGACAGACACAGAATTTGTAAAAATCATTCTAGGGATGCCTGGCTAGCTTGGTTGGTGGGGTGTGTGACTCTTAATTACAGGGTTTTGGGCTCAAGTCTGATGTCGGGTGTGGAGATTACTTAAAAATAAAATCTTTTAAAAATCATTCTATTCATACTTACTAATATAGTCATAGAAAGATAGGTCATGTGAAACCCAAAGATGCCTCAGAAATTGGCACTGAATTTAAGGCTTTATAGTCCCATAGCATATAACATGTAAACATTTAAAGGACACAAGTTTTCTAGCAGTTCATTTTTATTGTAATTTTTTTAAGTTTTAAGGAGGCATACATACATGCACACACACAAAAAAATTAAAAATACAACTAGCCTATGATTCAGCAATCACACTACTAGGTATTTCTGCAAAGAATACAAAAAATATTAATTCAAAAGGATACATGCACCCCAATGTTTTATAACAACATTATCTACAATAGCCATATTATGAAAACAACTCAATTGTCCATTGACTAATGAATGGATAACACACACACACACACACACACACACACACACACACACACAGAGAGGAATATTACTCAGCCATAAAAAAGAATGAAGTCTTGTCATTTGCAATGACATGGATGGAGCTACAGAGTATTACGCTAAGCAAAATAAGTCAGAGAAAGACAAATACTATATGATTTCCCTCATATGTGGATTTTTTAAAAGGTTTTATCATTTATTTATTTATGAGAAAGAGAGAGGCAGACAGAGATAGAGAGCGAGAAGGAGAGGAATAAGTGGACAGCCTGACATATGGCTCAATCTCACGACCCTGAGGCTATGACCTGAGCCAAAATCAAGAGCTGGACATTTAACCAACTGAGCCACCAAGGTGCCCCTACATATGCAGTATTTAAGAAACAAAACAAATGTGCAAAGGGAAAAAAGAGAGAGAGAGGCAAACCAAGAAAGAGACTGTTAACTATAGAGAAGAAACATTATTACCAGAGAAGAGATGGGTGCTAGTTGGGTGAAATAGGTGATGGGTATTAAGGAGACACTTGTTAAGATGAGTAGTGGGTATTCTATGGAAGTGTGGAATCAGTATATTGTATACCTGAAACTAATATTACATTGTATGTTAACTAACTGGAACTTAAATAAAAACTTAAAAAAAATAAAAGGCACTTAATTTTTAACCTCTTTTTCTCACTTTTAATAAATCAATGCTGGGAATGGCAATCATTATATTAAGTATCACTATTATAAAACTCAGGTTTAGGAATGACTGGGTGGCTCATTCAGTTAAACATCTGCTTTCAGCTCGGGTCATGATCCCAGGGTCTTATTAGGATCAAGTCCCGCATCAGGCTCCCTACTCAGTGGGGAATCTGCTTCGAACCTCAACTGTTACCTGCTGCTCCCCCTGCTTGTGCTCTCACGCATGCTCTCTCTCTGGCCAATAAATAAAGTCTTTAAAATAATAATAAAACTCAGGTTTAAAGAACTATGATAGTGAGACACATGGTAAAAGAAAAATGAAAAGATGATAAAATATGAGAGTCATTGTAGGGGAAAAAAGGAGCAATTTTTTAGGTAATAAAAATTCCAAAAAGGTAGATGGACTTCTGTTTCTATGGGGTAGAGTTGTATGCTAAGTACAATTAAAATCTGTAGATGTTACATATAAAACAAAAATTAAAATCTTTAGAATGCATTGAAAATAGCAGACTGACTAGGTGTCTTCAGGGCACAGGGAATGGCATGGTAGCATGTTACTTGGGTTTTTATCTCATATACCTCCAGCTGAGTATTGAAAATGCTGGTAATCTAGAAACATCCACGTAACAAACAAAAAGAATTCCAACAAAACTTATTTTCCTAGCCAAAGTATTGAGAAAGATTTCTAGCAGGAAAAAATTTAAAAACTAAAAGCAAGTTTAATCAATAACTGTTCTTCTCTAGCCAAATATCATACACATGTGCATACACACATACAAAGAAATATAACCATGCATCTTCACCCATATAAGCACAGTCAATGTGAAATGCCTAGACGTCCACTATAGTGAGGCTATAATGCAGGATGTCAAAGAAAGCCAAGTATGGAGCTAGGACTTTCACTGCTATGGAAGCAGAAGCACCCTCTCTACTGTGGTTTTAGTAGGGATCAGTTGGGTGATTTGGACTTTTATCTCACCTGCATTAATGGGCCCTCTCTTTCTCTCTCTCTCAACTTGAGTGATGCTAAAGAAGGCCTAGAGAAGAGTCATGACATTCACCATGTCTCTAGTTAATAATGAAACTACACCCACCAGTTCTAGTGTCAACCCCTTGGATGGTCAGAATTCCCATCCCTACCCAACAGTAAGGAAGACCACCCCCTTGATCACTAAGAGAGATCCATGAGAAACCTGAAGTTCTGCCTCTACCTGGCAGTAATGAGGTGACACCCCATTTAGTAGTTTTACCAAAAAAAGCCAGCCAAAACAGAAGGTTTAATTCAGATCCAAAGTCTCGTAGCATAATATGCAAAATGTCTAAGTTCAATAAAAAATCATTCATCATGCCAAGAACCAGGAGCATCTCAAATGGAATAAAAAATGGCAATGAATAGATAATAACACAAAAATCATGGGCATACTAGAATTATATAACAAAGTTTTTGAAAAAGCCATGCTAAAAATATTCCTACAAACCATTTTGAATAATTATGAGACAAATGAAACTATATGAAACTTCAGCAAATAAATATAAAGCCTTAATCAAAAGAAGGAAAAGACAAAGAAGAACCAAATGGAAATTTTAGAACTGAAAGATACAATAACCAAATGAAAAGCTTAGTAGATGGACTCAACAAAAAAATGAAGAAGACAGAGAAACAACAGTGAACTCAGAGATAAAAACAAATTACCCAATATGAACAAAGGAGAGAAAATAGACTAAAAAAGAGAGAGAGAGAGAGAGAGAGAGAGACCCTCAGGGACCTGTTGTGGCAGAATTCTTGAAGGAGAGGAGAAAAAAGGGCAAGCCACAAAAAGTACTTAAAAAACTGAGTGAACTCTGAACAGGATAAATTTAAAGAAACCCACTCCAGAATATATCTTACTCAAACCTCTGAAACCTTACCTATGAGGAAAAATGATTAATAATAGATTTCTCATCAGAATCTGTGTTGGCCAAAAGTAGTATCACAGTGTCTTTCAAATGCTGAAATAACTGTCAGCCCAGAATCCTACCCAGTGGATTATTTCTTAGAATGAAAAGGAAAGGAAGACATCCTTAGAAAAACAGAAAGAGAATTTGTCACAAGCAGGCATCTTAAAATAGTATCTCAAGGCAGTTCTCTAGACAGAAAAAAAAGAAAAGAAGGAATCTTGAAACATGGCAGGGATGGAGGGGGGACAACATAATAAGCAAGAATATCCATAAATAAATTCTCCTTGTGCATCCTTTAAATTATGTTTGGTAGTTGAAACAACAATTATAACACTGCCTGATGAGGTTCCAAATATATGTATAGAATATGTAAGAAAACTGTATTACAAATAGAGGAAAGCAAAAGGACTTAAAAGTAGGTAAGGTTTCTATACTAGCCTTGAACTGGCAGAATCTCAACACCAGTATAGTCTGCTAATTATGTATATATCTTGTAATACCTGGACCAAATATTTAAAAATAAAAACAATTCAAATGGATATACTAAAAAACCCTAGAAATGCAGCAAAATAAAATTCTCAATAATGTTAGTTCAAGTAACTAATGAGAAAGCAGAAAAAAGGTAAATGGATATTAAAAAAAAGAGAGAGAGAACAAAGCAAAATCAAAAAAGAAAATGGCAAAATTAACCCCTAAAATACCAATAGTTGCATTAAATGTAAATGGTCTAAATGTATAATTATAAGATATTGACAAAGTAGATTAAAAATATGATCCAAGCATATGTTGCCTATAAAAAATCTTGCTTCAAATAGATCAAAATAGGTAAGTTGAAAATCAAAGGATAGAAAAACATATATCAAGGAAATATTAATCAAACAGAAAGAAGAAGTGGATATTTTAATGTAAGTTATAGAACAGTACAAAGAAAATTAAGACTGGGATGTTAACATGATAATAAGGGGTCATTCTATTAAGTAGATATACTAACCATAAATGCATCTAACAAGAAGACTATAAGATAGCAAATCAAAAACTGATAGAATTCTAAGGAGAAATGGATAAACCCAAAATTGTAATTGTAAACATCAATGTTCTTTTACCACCAGTTAACAGAACTAAATGAAAAATCAGGAAAGATGCAGAAGAAATCAACACTATCAACCAGAAGAATTTAATCAATATTTATAAAACATGAGACACAACATCAGTATATACATTCTATTTAAAAGCACATAATAAATAGAGCAAGAAAGGCCATATCTTGAGCCACAAAACAAACCTCAACAGATTTAAAATAATTGAAATCACACAAATTACCATTCTCAGCAATGAGACAAAGGTGTCACAGCCAGACCTTGCAGATATCATAGGGGAAATAACAAATGTTGGTAAGATGTTGAGAAAAAGGAACCCTGGTGCACTGTTGATGGGAATGTAAAGTGGTGCAGCCATTATGGAAAACAATACCTAGTTTCCTCAAAAAATTGAAAATAGAAATACCATATGAATCCAGTAGTTCCCCCTCTTTGTATTTACCGCAAAACACAAAAACACCAATGTAAAGGATACATGCTCCTCTATGTTTATTGCAACATTCTTTACAATAGCCAAGATATGGGAGTAAACTAAGTGTCCACTGATAGAAGAATGGATAAATATGTGGTGTATATATATGCAATAGAATATTACTCATCTATTAAAAGAACAAAATCTTACACAAATAAAATTATTAAGTGAAATAAATTAGATAAAGACAAATACCATACGATTTCACTAATACTTGGACTTTAAAAATACAAAAAACAAACCAAAAACAGAAACAAACTGAAATACATAGAACTGGTGGTTGTCAGAGGAGAGGAAGGGGTAGGTATAGGCCAAATAAATGAATTGGATTAAGAGTACAAAATTCCAGTTATAAAATGAAGCACAGGGATGAAAAACAACATAGAGAATATAGTCAATAAAATTGTAATAATTTTGTAGGGTGACAGTATCTACACTTATTGTGGCACTTATAAGGTATATGACTGTTGAATCACTATGTTGTACACCTGAAACTAATAAAATATATGTCAACTATACTTCAATTAAAATATTAATAGAGAAATTCTATAAACAAATATATACATTCACATTTGATAACTTAGGTGAAATGATCCACTTCTTGAAAAACATGAACTATAACACAGACAGTATGAAATCAAGAATTTGAATAGCTCTATAACATGTAGGAATTGGTTTTGTAAGTAAAAACATCCAGAAGATAAATTACTTTATCCAGAATTTTCAGTAGGGAATTGTTCCAAATGTTTTTTTTTGTTGTTGTTGTTTTGTTTTTTTTGTTTGTTTGTTTTAAAGATTTTATTTATTTATTTGACAGAGAGAGAGCTCACAAGTAGACAGAGAGGCAGGCAGAGAGAGAGGAGGGGAAGCAGGCTCCCCGCTGAGCAGAGAGCCTGATGCGGGGGCTTGATCCCAGGACCCTGGGATCATGACCTGAGCCAAAGGCAGAGGCTTTAACCCACTGAGCCACCCAGGTGCCCCTGTTCCAAATGTTTAAAGAATGAATATTGTTACCCAATAAATACTCCCAGAAATTAGAAGAGCAGAGATCTCCTTCCAATTCATTTTATGAAGCTAATATTGGCCTTATGCCAAAATCAACATAACGAAAAATAAGGAATACTATAGTTTAAAATTTCTCATAAATAGAGATGCAAAAATACTAAACAAAATATTAGCAAATAAAATTCTGCAATATTTTTAAAAGAAAAGCCATACACTGGGATAAAATATATGTAAAGCACATATTCAAAAAAGGACAAGTATTTGGGATATATATATTAAAAAAAAAACTCTCAAAATATAACACTACTTTGTCACATGCTTTCTTTCTCCCATCTTTTGAGATAACCATATATTACTCTTTTATTTTATTAATGTGGTGTATCACATCTATTAATATGCTCATGTTTAACCATCCTTATAGCCCAGGGATAAATCTCACATGGCCATAGAACATGATACTATTAAGGCTGTTGAATTAAGTTTACTAATATTTTATTGAGATTTTTGTATTAATTCATCAGGAATATTAGCCTATAGTTGTTGTTTTTTTTTTCCCTTGTTTTGTTCCCTCTTGTTTTTTTTTTTTTTTAAAGATTTTATTTATTTATTTGACAGAGAGAGAGAGATCACAAGTAGGCAGAGAGACAGACAGAGAGAAAGGAGGAAACAGGCTCTCCACCGAGCAGAGAGCCTGATGTGGGGCTCGATCCCAGGACCCTGGGATCATGACCTGAGCCGAAGGCAGAGGCTTTAACCCACTGAGCCACCCAGGCGCCCCCACTCTTGGTTTTAATGTCAAGATAATACCAACCTCATGGAATAAGTTTGAAAGTGTTCCCTCCCATTCAATTTTTTGGAAGAGTCTGAGAGGAACTGGCATACATTCTTCTTTAAATGTTTGGTATAAGTGACCAATGAAGTCACCTGGTCCTGGGATTTCTGTGTTGGGATATATCTGATTAGTGATTCAATCTCCATATTTGTTATTAGTCTGTTCAGATTTGTATGTTTCTAGGAATTTATCCATTTCTTCTAGGTTATACAATTTGTTGGCATATCAATTTTTTAAGTTAGTCTCCTATGATGCTACATATTTCTGTGTTATAAGATGTAATGTCTCCTCTTTCATTTGATTTTGTCTTCTTTTTTCTTAGACTAGCCAAAAATTTGTCAGTTTTATCTTTCTAAAAAATTGTCTCTTAGTTTTGTTAACCTTCTCTATTGATTTTCTGATCTCTGTTTCATTTATTTCTGCTCTGATCCTCATTACTTCATTCTTTCTGTTAACTTTGGGCTTAGTTTTTTCTTATTTTTCTAATTCCTTGAGATGCAAAATTATGATGTTTATTTGAGATCTATTTTCTTAATATAGCATTTGTTACTATAAACTTCCCTCTCAGAACTGCTTTTATAGCATCTCATGTTTTTGGTGTGTTGTGTTTACATTTTCATTTGTTTGGAGGGTTTTTTTTTTCTTTTGATTTCTCCTTCACCCTCTTTGTTCAGGATTGTGTTAATATCTGTGTTTGTACATCATCCAGCTTTCCTCTTATGGAATTTTAAATTTTATACTATCGTGTTTGAAAATGATACTTGGTGTCTTATATTTTACAGCTGTTGACAAATATAATACCCCCCCATGGAAAACAGCAACTCTCAACAAATTATGTATATAAAGAACATACTCAACATAATAAAGGCCATATACAACAAACTCCTAGCTAACATTATAATCAACAATGAAAAATTGAAAACTTTTCCATTGTGAACAGAACCAAGACATAAGTGCTCACTCTCAACTCTTATACAACATCACACTGGAAGTACTATCTACAGCAATTAAGCATGAAAACAAACAAAAGACATCTAAATCAGAAAGGAGAAAAGGAAAACTGTTACTCATTGCAAATTATCTTATACACAGAAAATCTTAAAGATGCAACCAAAATTATCTTAGAATGAATCAACTAATTCAGTAAGATTGCATAATATAAAATAATCATATAGAAATTAGCTGTGTTACTGTACACTAACTAACAAAATATCTGAAAGAAAATCAAGAAAACTATTCCCTTCACTGTAGCATCAAAAACAATAAAATTTTTAGGAATAAATTTAGCCTAGGAAGTGAAAGATCAGTACAATGAAAACTAGAGGGATTAAAAAAAAAAAAACCTTTGACAAAAAATTAAACACTAGACAAAGGGAAAAACATCTCATATTCAGAATAATTAATATTATTAAAATGTCCATATTACCCAAAGCTATCTATAGCTTCAGTACACTTCTTATCAAAATGCCAGTGGGACTTTTCCATAAATAGAAAAAACAATTCCAAAATTTATGTGGAATAACTAAGACCCCAGAAAGCCAGAGCAATTTTGAGAAGCAGCAAAGCTAAAGACCTCACACTTGCTGATTTCAAACTGTATTACAAAGTCCAGTATTCAAACAGTATTTGGCATCAAAACAGACGTTTAGACCGATGGAAAATACAGACATCCCAGACATAAACCCATGCGTATATGGCCAATTAATTTTTGACAAATGAGCCAAAAATTAACAGGAGAAATAATGGTCTCTTCAATAAATGGTGTTCGGAAAATTGGATAGTCTCATGAAAAAAGAATGAAACTGAAGCTTTATTATCTTACACCATACACAAAATCACTCAAAATTAGAGAACTGAATGTGAGACCTGAAATTGGAAGACTTCAGGAAGAAAAATATTGTCAATAATATTTTGACTTTACACCAAAATCAAAAGCTAAAATAAACAAGTAGGACTACATCAAACTAAAAAGCTTTTTCATAGCAAAGGAAGCCATCAACAGCAACAAAAAGGCAAACTTTGGAATGAAAAAAATTATTTGCAAACCACATATCTGATAAGGGGCTGATATCCAAAATACATAAAAGGAAACTCATACAACTTAACAGCAAAACAACAACAAGGACAAATCAATCTGACTCAAACCTGGTCAGAGGAACTGAATAGACATTTTCCCAAGAAGGCGAAACAAATGGTCAACAAGTAGGCTTTCAAAATTCCTAATCTTCAGAGAAATGCAAATGAAAACTACAATGACATATCACTCAGATGTTAGAATGACTGTTGTCAAAAGAAAAAAAAAGAAAGAAAAAGAAAAAAATATGAACACCTAGGAGGCTCAATCAGCTCAGGTGGTGATCCCGGTGTCCTGGGATCAAGCTCTGTATGGGGCTCCTGAGTCTTCTTCTCCCTCTCCCTGTGATCCACCCTCTAATACTCATGCTGTCTCTCAAATGAATAATTAAAAAAAAATTTTTTTTTTAAAGAAGAAATAACAAGTGTTGGTGACAATGTAACGAAAAGGGAATGCTTGTGCACTGTTGGTGGGAATGTACGTTGATGCAGCCACTATGGAAAACAGTAGGGATGTTCCTCAAAAATTTGAAATAGAAATACTATATGATCCATCAATTCCCCCATACAGGTATATGTCCAAAAGAAATAAAAACAGGTATTTAAAAGATATCTATACTCCATATTTATTACAAGATTAATTATAGTAACCAAGACATGGAAGTAACTTAAGAGTCTGTCAGTAGATGAATGAATAAAGATGTGGTAGTATATACACTGGAATACTATTGAATCATGAGAAAGAAGAATATCCTATCTAAGACAATGAGGGTATACCTGAGAGCACTATGCCTCAGAAATAATAAATTATAAATAAAGTACTATGCCTCAAAAAATAAATCAGAAAAAGACAAATATGTATGATCTCATATGTGAAATTTAAAAAAAGGTGAACTCATAGAAATAGAATGCTGGTAACCAGGGGTTGGAGTATGGGAGAAAAAGGGAGATGTTAGACAAAAAGTATAAATTTCCAGTTATGAGTAAGTTCTGGGGATCTAATGTAGAATATAGTAATTATAGTTAGTAGCACCTTATTATGTACTTGAAGGTTGCTAAGAAAGTGGATCTTAAGTGTTCTCAGCATGAAGTAGAAATGGTAATTATGTTACGTGATGCAAGTGTTAACTAAAGCTATGGTGGTAATTATTTTTTAATATATAAGTATATCCAATTAGCACCTGGTACTACTTTAAACATAAACAGTGTTATAGGACACTGGGAGTACCTTCTACATTGTTGTATGACTCAGGTATTACTCTAATACCAAATCAGATAAAAATATTACAAGAAATTAGAGACCAATATCTATCAGGGACATAGATGCATAATTCAAATTTAAAGAATTAGGATCGAGCATCTTTGTTATAACAATAAATGCAAATAGTTAGGCTTCCACATACAGCATTGGTTATATAATAGGAATAGAAATGGTGATTTTATTCATGCTATTTTTACTTCTCACAACTTACCAAGTTTTTTATGTAGCATATTTAAAATAGTTTTTATGGGAGCATCTGATACCCTCATAATAATGATTTCATGGCCACCCCAATCCTTAGATCCTAACTGCCATATCTGCACCAGTGCTTTGTTTGATTCCACACCCCATCTCTCTCCTTAACCATTAAGTGGTTGGACCACTTGGTCTTTTGGACACTTGGCTAAAGAAGGAGTAATCACAGTTTCTCTGTTGGGAATACTAAATTGAGCTACACTCATGCTGGCTCAGTTTGAACTGTAATGGAAGACAGTAAGCGTGGTTAGCATGAAATGGCACTTTCCATTCAGTACAAATTAAGAAGCAAAAAATGTTAATGCACAGCAAAATAAAAAAGTAAATAAAAAAATTCAATACTTCTTTATGGAGAAGTTGCCTAAATTTCAGAGAATTTATAAATCCTGGTTTTGGTCCCCTTCTAAAGCTTCTGTACAATACCTGCCATTAAGTTTATAAGGAGATAAATCATGTAACTATAATAAATATTTGGAACACCTACTATGTGACAAAAAATTTAAGATTGTGTGGGTGGCTGGGTGGCTCAATCAGTTAAGCATCCAACTCTTTATTTTGGCTCAGCTCATGATCTCGGTCATGAGATTAAGCCCTGTGCTGGGCCCCACACTGAGCTTGGAACCTGCTTGAGAATCCTCTCTCTCCCTCTGTCCCCCAGTGCTTGAGCATACACACTGGCATGTGTGTTCTCACTCACATGCACATGTTCTCTCTCAAATAAATAAATAAATACAATCTTTAATTTTTTTTTAATTGTGGTGATAAAACAGTTAACAAGAAGCTGCCTCTGCCCTCATGGAGCTTCCCAACTAATGAGGGAGACAAGTATTAATCTAACAGAAAACACATTAAACATAAATACTGGGATTTTAGATACTGATAAATGACATAAAGAAAAATCAAGGCATGTTTGAGAAGATTATGAGTAATAGGGGACCATTTTAGGTGGTCTCTGAGGACATGAAATTTGAGCAGGGACCTGGATATTATGAAAAAGCATATCATATAAAGAAAGACTGGAGAAGGGGCATCCGTGTGGCTTAGCCTGTTAAGTGTCTGCTTTTGGCTCAGGTCATGATTCTGGAGTCCCTGGATAGAGCCCCAATCTGGGTCCCTGCTCAGTGGGGAGTCTGCTTCTCCCTCTGGACCTCCCCCTTCTCGTGTTCTCTCTCTCTCTCTCGTTTTCTCTATCTCTCAAGTAAATAAATAAAATCTTAAAAAAACAAAAAAAATGAACTGGAGAAAAGCATCAGGACAGAGGAAATAGTGTATATAAACAGAAAAGGAGAGAACGAGAATAAAAAGATAAAGATAAATAAGCATAGCATAAAATCATCTTAATAACTTTAGAAACAAGAATCTATTACTATACAAAAATTATAAAAATATGCCTGAAATAATAAAAATGAAAATCAGTATCAGATTGTATCTGTGTTGAAAAGGAAGAAATTAGATCTAGAAAGATATATCGCTTTTTCAATATTGACTGCAATGGTGGGTTCTTGGGTTCTTCTTAACTCGTTTTCTGTAACTTTTTTTTCCCACATACTTAACTGGGAATACACTTAATTTGTTTGAGATCAGCTAGAAGGCCAGTGTGAATAAAACACCTTCAGCAAGTAGAGTAGTTGTCAAATACTAAGCAGAGTAAGAAAAAGAGGCTAGATAAAACAGGGTTTAATAAATCCAGCTAAAAATGTTCTGTATTATTCCAACGGGGCTGTGAAGACATTGGTGTTAAGTAATTAGAGACATGATCTAAATTATGTTTTTACAACATTGAGGAAATTGAGGAAGACCTTTTATATAGTCCTACTTATACTGAGGTCAGTTCATAAATTGTGTTTTACTGCTCTAGGAGAAAAGCGCAGGAATGGAAAGTATTTGGAAACTCGTATAACATTGTGACATAGTGGCAAGAAATATAAAATTGTGTGATTTCTCTTTAAACTAATCCACTTTCATTGTATTTTGCCAAAGTAACAGTGTCTGATAAATTTTTTTATAAAGTTGGTCATTCATCACTAAGCACTTAAGAAGCACCGTTGCAAAGTACAAGTGTGGAAGCAAGAAATCAGAGTTTTACTGAAAAAATTCCAGAGCTGGAGATATATTTTGAAAATGAAGCCAGCAGGGCTTACCAAAGAATTGGTCAGATGGTGTGAGTAAAGACAGAAACCGTGTATAGACTTTATATCTTTACAGTAATTCTGTTTGTATTAATTATGTTGAATAGGTTTAGGTTTCTCCTACTTCATCTAGAAAGGTGTTGACTATTACAGTACCTATTTTGTAAATATTAATATGGAAACTTACAGTGAATGAGGCATTTCTAAGGATAACCTGAATAGCATATACTACGAAAGGGAGAAGGAGGCAAACCATAAGAGACTTTTAACTATAGAGAGCAAACTGTGGGTTGATAGAGGGAGGCAGGTGGGGGGATGTGCTAAATGGGTGATGGTATTAAGGAAAGCTCTTGTTGTGTTGAGCACTGGGTGTTGTATGTAAGTGATGAATCACTAAATTCTATTCCTGAAACAGACATTGCACTATATGTTAACTAACTAGAATTTAAATAAAAACTTGAAACAGATGCAAATAAAAGGCAAATAAAAGGAAATGTTGTTTCAAAAAACAAAAGAAAAAACCCAGACTCTTTATACTATATACTATTTTCTTTATCAATTTTTTAATCTCAAGATGTAAAGATAATAATTTTAAGATATTTTAATCTTAAGATATTAACAGAAAATATGACTTTGCCTTTCAATTTGTTAGTACTTTGAATAATATATATCCCTTAACACTGAATTTTCAAGGAAAAAATAAAACACAAAGGCAGGATATATAATTTAATAGGCAGTTAAATTGTTTCATTATTTACAAATTTTGTGTTGTGTTGGATTGGTCTATTATTTTAGTAGTAGTTTTATTTAGTAGTATTATTTTAAGCAACCTTTATCAGTCATAAATATCTAAGTCATATTGCTTCATATAAGAACTTGGAAATTATCTACCTTTTCCTACATTCTTTAGTAAATTGTTTACATTGGTTTGGAAATGGAATTCTTGAAAGTTTAGTAGAATTCTCCTGACAAACTCTCTTGATCTGATAGGCTTTTTCCCCCCTTTGTTGTGTTTTGAAAGTAGTTGACATCTTTTTTATAATTATTATTTCTTCTTTGAAAATAAAATTTTTAAAATGGTCTACCTCTACTAAAAACACTCATGTAGTCTGATTACTAAGTTCACAAATTGAATCATAATCATATAAAGAAAATCAATATTTTTAAAAACCTGAAGCACTCTACTTACTAGAAATCAATTATAAAGAATAACATTAAATAAATATGCTAGAGATGCCCAAGTGGCTCAGTCAGTTAAGCATATCTCTCTTGATTTTAGCTCAGGTCTTGATCTCAGGGTCCTGGAATAGAGCCCCCACACTGGGCTACTCACTCAGAAGGGAAACTACTTGAGATTCTCTCCCTCTCCCTCCACCCCTCCCCCCACTTGCACACTCTCTCTCAAATTAATACATATTTAATTAAATAAATAAATATGCTAATTATATACTCAACCAAACTAATAAGGTACCAACAAACAATAGTGTGTGAAATTACAAAAGACTGTTAAGGTTGCACAGCTACATAAGGAGTCCTACTTTGTCAATATTGTGTTTATTTAAATTTCTCCCAATTAATTAGTAATATTTATTTTATTAAATTTCCAATGGACTATTGATAGATCTAGACAAATTGATTCTAAAATTTAGATCCAAAATGATCAGAAATAGTAAGTATATATGTATATATATAATACATAGTTGTGTGTATGTGTGTGTGTATATATATATGATTGAAAATAAACATGAGATACTATGTTTATAACATATCAAGAATGTAAACAGAAAAATTAACAATGACAAATTTTAGTAAGGATGTGAAGAAGCACAAACTCTCACATCACTGTTAAAATTTGAAGTTGCAAAAAAAAAATTTGAAGTTGCATCTCTCTTTCAAAAGACTTGATAAAATTTAGATTTAAAATTTTAGTATCTTATGATTCAACATTTTTACTTTTAGATGTATATTTTAGAAAATTATTTGAGCATGTGTAACAGAAGTTATATACACTGATGTTCATTGTTTATATACATTTTAAAAAATTAGAAAAAACAAATATCCATCAACAATTTATAAGTATGTTGGTCAGTCTATACATATCAACATAGGGAGATTATACACATAATCTTCAGTGAAAGTAAAAGATAGATATCATTTGCTCTTGGTTTCAAAGACCATCAAAACAATACATTGTTTTATAGGAAATAATTATAAAGTATAAATATAAAAACATGGAGCATGGAGTAGAAGGGTACATATTACATATATATATATATTTAATATATATTTGGAAAGGGGTACATAGAATTAGAGAGGGGAAATGTCCATTTTATTTTCATTGTATTATTTGTTTTATATATAAAACAAAATATGGAGCAATGTACATCACTGTTATAATATTTTAAAATTTAGGGTGGTAAGCTCCAGACCCTTTCAAAGTAAAAGAAAAAAAAAAAAGAACATAGAGTATACAGATCAAGCACTGGATGTTGGTCAAGGGCTAAAAAGCTGTAGTCATGTAGGATAAACAAGTCTAAGGATCTAAGGTGCAGTATGATAACTATAGTTAATACTATATTGCATGCTAGAAAAATAAAATACTCAAAGAGAGAGGGGAAGGATGAAGGGAGGGAGAAAGGAAGGAAGGGAGAGAGGAAGGGAGGGAGGAAATATAAACACAGTAGAAAACATTTGATAAAATTGCCAAGAAAGGAAAAGAAATTACAGCCTGGGAAGAATTGAACATAGGAACAAGAACATGTTCCCATTTGTTTTGTTTTAACTGTTTACTTTTATGATGTAAACATTCATATTATAAAAATGGAAAATAATACCTGATTTAGTGGCAAAGACTTTTTTAAGATTTACTACTGTGAGAGCACTTCATCTGGACCAGGTGCAACTCATCAATCTGTTACCATTTAACATGAAATAGCAGGGTGCAATACATTCAGACATAACATCCATCCTTCGCTCCTTCCCTCTTCCTTCCTCTGGGTCCTAACTCATTCCTAAAACTGGAGTGGAAGCTATGCTTAGGAGTCCTAAGACCAGCTACATGGCTCATGCTATGTAGATCTTGAAATTGCGTTTCATTTAATACCAGGTTGAACCATGATCCTTGTCTTTCTAAAACAGCTGAGTCCATCAGTGACCAAATCTCATTTAGAAGGACATAAAATTTCTATTTATATGTGATAATTTACTGAAATTAATTGATAAAGTGTAAGCACACATGCACATATTTCGTGGCAGAAGACTTCCACATTTTTCTTCACTGAAGAATTTTATTAGTTTAACATAGTTTAATATCTTAGGTAGATAAATATTTTTAAAAGCTTAAGATAGGGTTTTGTAATTATGCATAGCCACCTGCTCTGAGTCATATATTTAGCTTAGAATGCTAAGTCTACAGATTTACAGTTTTTCCACTCGGACTCTGAATTCTGGCCTGAATCTGTCACATAATTTCTAAGTAGTTTTATACACAGAAGAGCCTGAACCACAGTCCAAATCACTGAGAACAAATCACCAGTCATGATGGAAGCTAATATATCCCAGTCAGAAGGGCTGTTATTTGCTATTTATAGCATAGCATGTCCAGTAGCAGAGTCAATACAATATTGCACTAAAAGTGAAGTGGATAAACATATTCTATTTGTAAGTTAATGGCCTTCATACGTACAATTTTATTTTGGTAAACTTATTTAGGTATAGTTATCCTATTTCCCTGGCAAAATACAGAAATGAAGCTTGAGACAAATGTTAATGGAGAAATAAATTATGGTTTTACTGCTCTGTCTTAAGTCACTTATAAATCCTGAAAATAAGTTATTAACTAGGAAATACAACTTGAAATATACATAGAAAATAGGAGTGCAGAAATATGGATAATATGCACATATTATAGCAGTGAATACTGCTAGTTTTATAATTCTCTGGCTTCACATGGGAATATAGATGTTGCCTTCTTGTAAACATGAATAAACCCTCAAAGAGCTTTAACTGAAATCATTTCCTGTATTTTCAGAATTTTACCCTAATTATGCGGGCTGAAATCTATAAGCCACATCACTAGTTTCCACCTGCTGAAGGTTGATGCTAATATTTCAATTTTATTTTAAATGCCATTTCAAAGATAAGACATTTTTACTTGGATATGTAGGAAAAGTTGAAATGAGGTGATGATTTCTTTAGTAATGCGACAGAAAATAACAAAAATATACATGATTCCCAATTCTTATGTAAGCTTAGCCTCTTTCTTTTGGTTAAACATCTCAATCTGATCTCAAAAAGCAGCATAAACAAGGCAGTTTCTAATTTAACACCACAAGGATAACTACGATCTTTCATTTTAGTGCATTTCATGTTAAGTCTTAATGTCATCTGTAACTTTTTCAAAGAGTAGAAATGTCATTGTTATTTGTTCTCATTCAGCTCCCACCTGCAATGCAGCATTATCTGTGAGTAATGCTTATACGTGTTGTCCAGGATATTGTAGTTAGATGTAGCCCTGTGGCAAAGAGGTAATCACATTGATTTTTCACTACTGCAGCAAATACTCTTGTGTCCAACTGCTAAGCTTTGGCAAAAAATAAATAAAACCACAACTATCAGATCTGCTGTTGAAGCAAGATTTCAAGAGCCTCCAAGTCATCTGCTGCAAGGTCATTTCAGAGAGCATTGCCCTCATAAGTGGGATGCACTGGATAATATTTGCAGCTCTCCAAGCTTTCCACTGACTGGTTATTGTGGGTGATTTTATTCCTATTTCTTATAGGTGTGAAGAAAAAATGCTAAGGAGAAACTTATTTTATAAAGATACAAGAAATATGTTTGTTATTCTATTAGGGAAATAAAGGTGATATGAAAAGTATTGCTTTATTTCTCTTGAAAAAAACTAACAAAATATTTTTAAAGTATTAAAAAACTATAACTTAAGAAAGGAAAAGTTTTTAAAATATGTTTTAAGTAAGTCTTGTTTGAAGACTTATTTTATTTGTTGAAAAAGTTTTTTTTTTATTTGTTGATCCCAAGTGTTTATTTTTTGTTGTATTCCTGGTTCTTTAGTCCAGAAATATAATAGATAAAATCATCTTACTTTCCCCTGACTGGAAATTATGAAGTATTTTAGCAGTTATTATATTTATTGAATTTACTATACCTCTATTTGAAAGAAATCATTTTTATATTAGTCTTTATTCAGGACATAAGTAGCAATATAAAATAACTTGATCTATATTTTAAGACTCCTGAAGCTACTTATACTAATTCTTTTATTCATTTATTCCTTTATTCCCCAGTTCAAAATGCACATTTTCAGTATACAGGATTTTCTGTGCATTTAAAGAGCATCATGTGTGGGAGGAAACAAAGACATGCAGAAAAATTAGTGCAATATTAAGTCTAACTGCAATATTATGTCAAACTGCAAAAAAAGAGATAGATCATAAAGATGAAAAACAATGTTGCTTCTGTTTAACACCTGGTGGTGTTCTGGTGCTACTTAAAGTCCATTTTCCACATTAAACTCACATGGCTCTCTGTGATCTGAACTGTGTTTGCCCTCTTTTTCTTTCTTTCTTCCTCCCTTTTTTTTTTTTTAAGGTTTTATTCATTTATGAGAGAGAGAGTGTGTGTGCGCACACAGAAGGAGAAGGAGAGGGAAAAGCAGACTCTCTGCTGAGCAGGGAGCCTGATGTGGAACTCCATCCCAGGACCCTGGGATCATGATCTGAACCAAAGGTAGACACTTAACTGACTGAGCCATGAGGCACCCCATGGACCCTGTTTACCTCTTGCTACTGCTACTGTCACTGCAATCCAGCCACAGTCACATTCTTCTCTGTCCTCCTCATCCTTCTCCTGGTCCTCTTCCTCCCCTGCCACTTCCTTCTCTTTTTTCTCTTCTTCCTTTCCTTCTGCATTAGTCAAACATAACTCTTTCCTTTTTGGGTGATGTATAACACAGGAATCTTTACCTAGATGGATGACTCTCTCTAATCTTCTTATGGTAGTAATCAACACAAATGTCATCCTCTAAAGTGATTCTCTCTTGAATATAGACTTCTACTCTCCATTCATTATTGCATTACACCTTTTAATTTCTTCTAGAGCTATTAAAATCCAATGAGATGATTCTCTCGCTCTTTCACCACCAAACTCAAAAAATCAGTTGTCCCTACACTAAAATGTAAACTTCACAGGCTCAGTACCCTATCTGGAATGTCCACAATTATATCTCTAGTGACTAGAACAGTGCTTGCCTCAGAGTACATAACTAATAAATATTTGTTAAATGAATCAGTATGTGGCATTTTAAAACAATGCTTTGTATACTTAGTGCCAATTATAGTACTTTTTAATTACAGGCACTCAATAAATAGTAAATTATTGAACTCTTTCAATGAAAGGGTATGCATAAAAGATAAGCAATCATTTCAAATGTGACAAGAATGACAGATAAAAGGTACAAAGATATAGGAAAATGAAATAACATATGGAAATACATAATCACAAATGAGTTATTTAACTTGAAGGTATATGTTAACTTGATACAGCTGGGAGATATAGTCCAGTTCCAGGGTGAAACAGTTCTCGGTTATGGATGACAGTGTTAGTGAACTAGTTAGGGAACATTATGTAGACCTTCTAATATACAATGAAAGTAAACTGGAATTTTGTTAGATGACAAGGATTCATAAATAAGCACAGAACAGAAGAGAAGGATCAGAGTTTCTATGTTTTTCTGAAGAAGAAGCTAGAAAGGAAGCTTTCTGCCTTTATTAGAAGGGAATGAGATGAGAGGAAGGGAAAGCATTTAGAAGTCTATTATACCAGTAAAAAGATGGTAAAGATCTGAACTAAGCCTTTGTCGGGAGGATTATTTGCATCTGAGAGACACTTATCAGGTAACATTAACAGGATATGGACAACCTATTATGAAATAACAAAGAATTAAAGAGAGATGAAACTCAAGAACTTTGTTAAGTTATTGGACTTATATGGTAGCAGTGAAGGGAAATATTTATAAGATAAAATATAATGAGACTGGCCTTGACAGTACTGAGTTTGAGGATGTGTTGTCACATCAGATGAGAATATTTAGATGACCGATAAGTCCTGGACACTAGGAAATAAATTCCATGTGAAGAGGAAACATTCAGCTTTGACTCAATATTATTGGCATGTAATATGGGTTCAATAACTATTTGTTGGCTATATTTAATTAATAGATTTTGCAGGGGGTAAATAAGATCACCTCAGCAGATCATACAGAGTGAAAAGGGAAGAACCATGTAAACCTTAAAAATATCTGTTTCTGTAAATAGATATATCTAAATACCATTGTAGATATCTGTGCCTGTATCTATAAATGTCTGTATCTATAAATAGATGTCCTATGAACATTAACTGCTGATCATACTTTTGGCAAAAATAAAAAAGGAATAATTTTATTAAGTGACTGTATGAACTTTTTCCACTAAAAATTTTAAAAATATTCTCTGGTTAAATTGGAAAATTTAGTATTAGTGAATATTTTATTCAAATGCACTATACAAAATATAATTTATCATTCAGTGTTACCTAGAATGTCCCTTAACTCTGAATATTTCTGAATTTGATATGGATAAAATTACACTCTTACGAGATAGAAAAGATACATCAATGTGTAACCAGAACATATAGCTAGCAAAGAGGTTATTTTTTCAACTCTCTTACTTATCTTTGAGAAGGGTCTTATTGCCCAAATGATGAGGATATCTCTTTACAGGAGTTATTCCTTTTTCATCCAGACATTTTCAACTGACTCAAAACATGAGCAGAATGAACTACCACAAAGGTCCTTGAAAATGTACACACATGCACATACACAAACATGCACACACACAAAATACGGAAATAATGAAAATATGATATCTATACTAACAATCTAAACTCAATGTGAAAAATGAAATATTTCCCTAAGAAATATTTGGTTTACTTCTGTGCCTGTGTCTTCAAATCTAATACCAAAAGTCGGTTTTATTCGTGCAAGTCTTCTGAAGAAATGTCAATGAGAAAAATAATAGCTTTGTAACCCTCAGTCAGAAAAGAACTTCGCAAACATAAAGCTACAAGGTAAATTGCAATTGATGACCCTGGGTTGCATTTTCTTCTGCCACACAAAATCAAGAAAGGCATTGCCAAAAAAGCATTTGGTGTAAGAAAACAAAAAGCTCCAAACTTTCTTGGTCACTCTAAAATCTAATGTCTAATACTAGTCTGTACAATAAACAATTGTAGGAAACTCATGATTTATTAATTTAATTATTGGCAATTTACTAGCAATAATCTAACCATTTGACTGAATTGAGGTAAAGGGTAAAACACAGTATCTTATTTTATCCAATATTTACAAAGCTTCAAATTTGCTTTAGGTTCTGTGTGGATATAACCCGAGAATGCTATTATAGAGCATGTTAAAAAAAAAAAAAAGTATACAACCAATTGAAAAGCATCATGTTACAGCATCATTTAGTCATGAATTTCATTACCAAATTTCTGTGAGTTAAACCAGTCTTTTCTTGAGCTTTGTAAGACTTCAGCAGTATGGGATTACCTTGGACAATATGTACAGGTGGAGAGACTGGACCTCAAAAGTTACATATTTTAGAAGGTATGAAAGGAGTCACTGCTAATTAAAATTATACCAGTATCAACTATAAGGATAAATTGATGGAGATACATTTATGTTTTATATAAACAGATAGAGAACATACTCAATTTTAAACAATTCTACTCTTGAATATATTTTACAGAAATCAATGCTTATGTGTACCAAAAACCATACATAAGAAGGATCACAGAGAAAACTCTTCTCTGACAGTAGATTGGCTGAAAATGACTACAAGAATCACTAATGGAATACTATGCAGCAATAAACATGAATGGAACAGTTACATACAATGCTAATGATGTATATGGAATAAAGTTTAAAAGATAAGGCAGATATACAAAATAGCATATACTTAATATAGGATTCCATTTAGATAAAACTTAAAAACTGAAAAAAACTTAGGACAATTTTGGAATTAAATAAATGGATACTACCTGCTATGGACTAAATGCTTTATTTCTCCAAATTAATATGTTGATGGGACACCTGGGTGGCTCAGTGGGTTAAAGCCTCTGCCTTCGGCTCAGGTCATGATCCCAGGGTCCTGGGATTAAGCCCTACATTGGGTTCTCTGCTCAGCGGGGAGCCTGCTTCCCCCTTTCTCTCTGCCTGCCTCTCTGCCTACTTGTGATCTCTGTCAAATAAATAAATAAAATTTGTTTGTCAAATAAACAAACAAACAAAAAAACAAATTAATATGTTATAATACTCAGGCCCAATGTGATGGTATTTGGAAATAGGGCCTTTAGGAGGTAACTAACTCATGGGAGTGGAGCCCTCATGATGAGAGTAGTACCCTTATAAGAAGAGGTAAGAGAGAGCTTGTTTCCTCTAACACACTCTGCTATGTGAGGACACAATGAGAAGGCAGCTATCTTCAAATCAGAAAATGGGCCCTCACCAAGAACTGAATCTGCCTGTCCTTCTACCTTAGACTTCCCAGCTTCCAGAACTATGAGAAAGAAATGTTTGTTGTTAATGCCACCTACTCTCTGGTAATTTGTTACATCAGTCTAAGCAGACTAATACAGTATCCTCAAATGAAAATAGGGATTGCAATAAAAGTTGGGGGAGTTAGTTTAGAGAATGGGCTCCGTTTTAGGAAGAGGTTCCCTTCGCGGTTGGAGGTAGTTAGGGTATTGGCAATATTCTGTTCCTTCATCTGTGTGGTAGTTATACAGCTGAACATTCTATAATAATTTGTTAAGCAATACTTTTATGATTTTATGACTCTTCATCATGTATTATACTTCACAGTAAATCTAGCTAAAAAGAAAAGAAAGAGAAAAAGAAAGACCAAAATAAGAACAAGGACATAGTAATTTTTTAAGGGACGATTTAAGGGAAGGTGGGAATTAAGTTCAAGGAAGTTTAGGCTTAAATACAATAAAGTAGAACTGAAAATGATTTGGATGAGTTTTCCATCTGTGGGCAATTGGCCTTGCCAGGCTGCACTCAGTTTATTGCTTTGCACATAAGCTAGTTAGCTAAAATATAATGCATGCTACAACTACCAAGAGGCTAAATGTAGAGGTCTAGTAGGCCACATGACTGGCAAATGTAAAACAAATTAATTACTTGCATAAAATTAGTGAGAAAATAAACTATAATAGGAAGTTAAAGAAAATTAATCAGAGAATGCCTGTGTGGGAAGGGGAAAAAAAAAAGAACAATAAATTTGGGTCAAAACTAATTAGTGTAGTTTACCTTCAAAATTAAGAGAGTAATTATAGTGTCCTTAATTTACAATGTTCAAATACTTATGAGAAATTCTAAGAATCTAATTATGTTCAAATACCATGATACATGTATTTGCAAATATAGGTGATTAATATTACGGATGTCACATGGTGAGCACTTCTTATGTGTCTGAATACAGAGGGAACAAATATTCCACACTGATGTTTTACTCATATTTTTATTCCTTGTTATGAGAAAAAATAATTTCTTGATTTCTTAGTGTTCAGATTTTCTATTGTATGAGACAATTTACAAAAATAATTCTAGAATGACTCTGAATAATGAAGCCATGCAAACAGTTTGCCTCCTTCTTTATTGTGCATTATTAAACTTACCAGTTAAGTAATTAGAGTTCTAAATTGTATGTATACATGAAACTGTCTAGTGACTTGTGACAGAAAAAGTATGATTAGGGAGAAAGCCAATGAAGTGTTTGTCTCCATAGCTAAAGTGAAGTGAAGAGTTTAGGCAATCACTTGCTTAATTCAAGCATTAAAACTGTTTTTGCTTCAATTGCCTAGATAATCAAAACCAAGCTGCTGGGAATTTTGCCTAAATTTTCTAAGCAGTTTTTTCCATCTTTAAATGGAATTGGCCATAGAAATGTAACTCCTGAATTTTTTGGTTCTGTTATTTACAGGGAAAGCAATAAAATGTGTTACTCTCACCAAATATTGGGGTAACACTAGATTAAATGAAAAAAAATGAAGGGTTTTCAAACTCTGTTCTGAATTACTTAAGTTACTACTATTTGTTCTTTGACTCCACAACTTGCCCCTCCCTTACTCTCCTTGTCTCTTATTTCTTCTAACACACACACACACACACACACACACATTTTTATATTACTCAACTCCTTTAAAAGTTAAGCCATTAACATATGTGTTATCTCATATTTGGAGGTAGGCATAGTTGGTAAAAGAAGGCAAATTCAGTGACAAATTGCCTGAAGAATCAAGAAATATTATAGACAAAGAGTCATACAGGAGAAGGATTAGCAACTTTTATACAATAGTATCATGACATGTTCAAACATCAGTAAGACATTCACTATGGACAGAATACAGTGAGGTTTGTGGTACAGAAGTAGACAGAATACAAAAGTGGAATGTCAAGAGATGGTCATGGAAAAAAGTAAAAGCTTGTGAATAAACTGTTGGACTTCCTGGTCTGTTCAATAACTTACTACCAGAGTCGTTTATGTGGGAAAGAAAAACAAACAAACAAACAAAAACACAAGACTTTTGAGATGATCACATAGGCAGCAAAGAGAATGGGCTAACGTGGAGAGAAAAGAGTGACTGAGCAGCCAATTAGAAGATGGTTGAGAAGGCACTTGAGTGCTCAGTTAAGTGTCTGCCTTCAGCTCAGGTCATGATCCCAGGGTCCTGGAATCAAGCCCCACATCAAGATCCCTGCTCAGAGGGGAGCCCCCTCTCTCCCCCACCATGTCTTAAATAAATAAAATCTTTAAAAAAAAAAAAAATGGCTGACATAGCCCAGAGTTACAATAGCAATTGGTATAGAGCAGAGAATACAGATTTTTTGAATAATTCTGAGGGATAATAGACAGAAATCATGGCATATCCATTATAGGACATTATCTAGGGAAAGTGTATATAAGGAAGAAGTAAAGCAGAGCAAGATCAAAATTCCTGGAATCACGAAATTATAATGAGGCAACAAAGATTTAAATGCTAATGAAGTAAACTGCTAGTAAATAGAGAAGTGAACCATAGAGAAATTAAAGCTTTTGTTCTTGAATCTTATCTTCAAGAAGTAGCCATAAAAGCATACTGTTACATAATTATCACTCAATTCCTGTTTACCTGCTTCAACTCAAACATACCAAGTGAATGGGTCAAATATCTAAGTCTTTAAATAAAAGTGACATAAAACCTTAAAAAGGCAAATTATTTTTAGTTTTAAATATATACAGTAGAAAAGTTTATTACCCATTATATTTATTGGAATTTCTTGGGCAAACTAATAACAATTTTTTATTGATTACAGTTTATCAAAAAGTTTTTGTAGTATTTTAATTTAAAGGTATATACTTTTTCAAAATCAAGAACTTTGAAATTTAGAATTTTGAAAATGAGAGGTTCCCCCTATGCAAATGTCTTCTAATCTGCATCTCCTTACCAGTGAAACATATGCTGTGAATACTGTCTAACACCCATTCATTCTTTTGTACATATGTGGTTCTATTCTTGTCTGCTATTGTGCTCCTTATATGGTAGCAAGTATTTTCTATATATTTATCTTGGCATCCTTTGAAACCACCATAGTGCCTGATGCTAATAATATGTACTGAATAGCTAGAATATTAAAAATACCATACTAAGAGTTTTGTCAGACTATTAATGACCTCTCAGGTGGTCTACTATTAAAAACACTACCTGTTTCCATAATTTGACTATTGTAGACAATGCTGCTATAAACATCACAGTGCATATATTCCTTTGAATTAGTATTTCAGTACGTTTTGGGTAAATACATAGTAGTGCAATTGCTAGATCAGAGGGTAGTTCTATTTTTAACTTTTTGAAGAAATGTCTTACTATTTTCCAGAGGGACTGCACCAGTTTGCATGCCCACCAACACTGCAAGAGGGTTTCCTTTCTTCACATCCTAACACCTGTTTGTTTGTTTTTTTTCCTGCATTGTTGATTTCAGCCATTCTGACAGGTGTGAGGTGATATCTCACTGTTATTTTGATTTGTATTTCCCTAATGATGAGTGATGTTGAACATCTTTTCATGTGGCTGTTGGCCATCTATTGTCTTCTTTGGAAAAATGTCTGTTCATGTCTTTTGCTTATTTCTTAACTGAATTAATCATTTTTGGGGGTGTTGAATTTTATAAGTTCTTCATATATTTTGGATATTAACCCTTTATCAAATATATCATTTGCAAATTTCTTCTCCCATTACCTTTCAGTTTTGTTGATTCTTTCTATGCTGTGCAGAAGTTTTTATCCTGATGAAGTACCAAGGTTTATTTTTGCTTTTGTTTCCCCTACCTCAGGAGACATGAAAAAAGTTGCTCTGGTTGATGTTCAAAGAGGTTACTGCCTGCGTTCTTCTCTAGGATTTTGATGGTTTCATGTCTCACATTTAGGCCTTTAATCCACTTTCTTAGTTAAATTTGCAAAATATAGAGATAAAAAAATCCTAAAAACAGCAAGACAAAGTAAGTCTGTCCCTAACTTACAAGGGAAGATAAATAAGGTTAGTAGCAGATCGTTCCACAGAAATTTGGCAGGCAAGAAGAAAGTAGCATGATATATTCAATGTGCTGAAGGGAAAAATATGCAGCCAAGAATACTCTGTCCAGCAAGGCTATCATACAAAATAGAAAGAGAGATAAAGAGTTTCCCAAACAAAAACTAAAAGAGTTTGTGACCACTAAGCCAGCCCTGTAAGAAATATTAAATGGGACTCTTTGAATGGAAAAGAAAGACCAACAGTGACAAAGCCTAAAAAGGACCAGAGAAAATTTCAAGAAACAATGACAAAGCAAGTATTAAAATGGCACTAAATTCATATCAGTAATTTCTCTGACTGTAAATGGACTAAATGCTCCAATCAAGAGACTTAGGGTATCAGAATGAATAATCCATTTTGAATTTATTTTTATGTTTTGTGTAAGGAAGTGCTCCAGTTTCATTCTTCTGCATGTTGCTGTCCAGTTTTCCCAGAAAACACAGTCCAGTTAAAAATGGGCAGAAGGCATGAATAGACATTTTGCAAAAAAGACAGACAGATGGCCAATAGACAGACAGATGGCCAATAGACACACAAAAAGATGCTCAACATCACTCATCATTAGGGAAATACAAATCAAAACTACGATGAGATACCACCTCACACCTGTCAGCATGGCTAAAATCAACAATGCAGGAAACAACAGGTTTGGAGAGGATGTGGAGAAAGGGGAACCTTCTTGCACTGTTGGTGTGAATGCAAACTGGTACAGTCCGTCTGGAAAACAGTATGATGTTTCCTCAAAAAGTTAAAATTACAGCTACCCTATAAACTAGCAACTGCACTTCTATGTATTTACTCAAAGAATACAAAAACACTGATTCAAAGGGATACATGCACCATGATATTTATAGCAGCATTGTCTATAATAGCCAAATTATGGAAACAGGCTAAGTGTCCATCAACTGATGAGTGGATAAAGAAGAGGTGGTATAGATATACAATGGGGTATTACTCAGCCATAAAAAAGAATAAAATCTTGTCATTTGCATTGGCATGGATGGAGCTAGAGAGTACCAGGCTAAGTGAAATAAGTCAGCCAGAAAAAGACAAATACCATACACTTTCACTCATATGTCTAATTTAAGAAACAAAACAAATGATCAAAGGAAAAAAAGAGAAGAAAACCAAGAAACAGACTCTTAACTATAGAGAACTGATGGTTACCAGAGGGAAGATGGGTGGGGGATGAATTAAATAGATGATGGGTATTAAATAGTGCATTTATTGTGATGAGCACCAGATGTGTGTGTTTGATCACTAAATTGTGCACCTACATCTAATAATACACTGTGTGTTAAACTGGAATTTAAATAAAAACTTACACACACACACACACACAAAACCCAAGGCAAATAAAGTAATGCTATCTCTAACCTTCCCAATAAAATGTGTTTTAATATTATTATTTTGAATTCATGGTCTTTAAAAAATGTGTGAAGGGTTTGTTTTTTTTTCTTTTGATTTATTAATTAGAATGATAGTGTGAGGTTTGTTTTTTTTCTTTTGATTTATTAATTAGAATGATAGTGTGACTTGGTTAGTAACTCAGTCATTACTAGGTTTTCAGAGGTCTTTAATATTCAAGTTAATTCTAGATTTACTATAGTTACTACCTCATAAACGGGAAGTAACCTCCATTATCATTAATTCCTATGGTACCTGTACTGGAAAGGTTTCAGTTATAAATAAAAGTTGCTGCTGATCAGAGCACAGATAATGTTGCTAGACAAAAATCCAATAACAAATGAGCAACCCAATTGCTAGCATAATTTCCCTAAGGAGCAATCCTTTCCATGATGTTAGCCAAAGAGCTCATGTCTCTTTCATGTTGTACCTCTATTCCATAGAAGACTACTGATTTCTATATTAACTCAGAGAGAGCCTGACCTCCTTATAACAGTGCACGTGTGTTTCCATCTGAAGTGCCACTGAGAGTGGCTATGCTCTTGAATCATTTTCTCTAGTTCTTCTGGGTTCTCCTCAAGAATAAACACACATACATATTTATGATGCAGTTTCATTCATTTAGATGTCAAAAATAGCTGCATAATAAAAGCAATGATGTGTTTTAAAATGAATAGTAAATCTTACCATCCTTAATACAAATGCATGTTGTTAACCCTAAATCCCTAAGCTTTTATGAAAGCAGCCTGCTCTCAACATCCTCATAGAATAAGATATTTAACTTTATGCCTACTGACCTGGATTTAGGAACAAAGGACATAAAAAAAAACACATTACACTCAGATGGTCCTACAATATACTCAGCCCTGAGGTCTGCCATTTTGTCTCTGTCAGTTGTACATACTAGCATATTATTAGAAAAGTATGGAAACTGAATTCAGTGTCAGCCAGAAATGTGAACTTGGCATTTTTCTTTTGGTTCTCTTTCCTCTATACTATGGCACTTTGATTCTGTCATGACTATCTCTTCATGCCATTAAGTATACATTTACACCGAATTGTATCTCTGAATACTTTATTTCATTTTAGTGTTATATAAACCTAATTGTGTCAGAAAATTAATTAACGGAGAGTCCTCTACAATTTCCTTTACGAAGTTATTTCATCCACGAAGCTTTACTAACAAAATAAACTAGAGCGCTTGAATTTTAGTCTCCAGAGGCAGGATAAGAAGTTGTTGTTATTCTTTTTGTTTCAGAGAGCTTCTCTCAAATAATTACACATATTTGGACACACATCCAAAATCCCTCAGCATCTCTGAGCTCAGAAAGGGCTCATGCTTCTTCAAAGGGCTTTCCCCTGGTTAAGTCAAGGCCACTAAAATAATCTTTTTAATTAACCCAACATTAACTGATTCAGACTTTAATTATGTCTGCAAACACTCTCACTTCTGTCTTACTTTTCTGGCTAGAAGGAAATCACGGGTCTCAAGAAGAGATTTACATTCAAGGGGAGGACATTAACATAGAACATGAGCACCAAGAGATGAGGATCACAGGGGATTAGTTTAGATAAAGGCCAACCATAGAGATAGAGTCAACAGAAATTCCTAATGGATTAAATAAATGGCTCAAAGTAAAATAGAGGGTTAAGGGACAACCTTTAGATTTTGGCCTGAAAAAGGAGGAATGGTGAGTGATGCTATTTATTGAGATGGTGTGAGTAGAGGGAGATGTAAATTTCCCTAGAGGATAGAAGAAAGCAAATGATTTGTTTTGGACATGTTAAGTTTAAAACATCAGTTAGACACCAAATTGGGTACTGAGCAGATCATTCACTATGCAAGTCTGGAAGTCAGAAGAAAGTTCAAAAAGAGAGCTGTAAAAGTATGGGTATCATGCTAGAGATAACAGTTAAAGGTAAGTTTCTGGATAAGCTCCTTGAAGAAAGGGCAAACTGGGGAGAAAAGGAATGAGTCTGGGGACTGAGGAACTCCAACATGTAGAGGGATTAAAGAGAAGGAGACAGAGACAGTTAAGAAAAATGGGCTGGAACCTTCAGTGAGATCTGAGGAAGGTAATCACAATTCTACCTGAAGCCAAACAAATGATCTTTAAAGTGTAAAATGAGTGATCAATTGCTTCAGCTGTTTTTGAGTGATCAAAACCAATGACAATTTGCATCCAAATTGGTAAGGGAGAACTAAAAACACATCTTATTTGCAAATGACATCATGCTATATATAGAAAATCCAAAAGACTCTAGCAACAAATTATTAGAATAAATGAATTCAGAAAACATGTAGTATACAAAATTAATATAGAAAAATCGGTTGTTTTTATACACTAATACTGAAGTTGCAGAAAGAGAATTTAAGAAAACAATCCTATTTACAATTGCAACAAGAGAATACCTAGGAATAAATTTAACCAAAGAGGTGAAGCACCCACACACTGAAAATTAAAAGATAACTGATGGGGAGAAAAAAATGAAGACAAAAAAAATAAATAAATGGAGAGATATTCAGTGCTCACAAATTGGAAGAATTAATATTGTTCAAATGTTCATACTCCGCAAAACAATCTACAGATTCAAGCCAATCTCCATCAAAATACATATAGCATTTTTCACAGAACTCTAACAAATAGTACTAAAATTTTTATGGAACTACAAAAGACACCAAAGAGTGAAAGCAATCTTGAAAAAGAAGAACAAAGCTGAAGGTACCAGAGTCCCAAATTTCAAGATATACTACAAAACAATAGTAATCAAAACAGTATGGTACTGGGACAAAAACAGACACATAGGTCAATGGAAGAGGATAGAGAATCTAGTAATAACCTATATTTATATGGTCAATTAATCAACAATAAAGGAAGCAAGAATACACAATGGGGAAAAGACAACCTTTTCAATAAGCCAACAGACACATGAAAAGATGCTCAACATCACTCATCATCAGGGAAATGCTAATCTAAACCAGATATCAATTCACATCAGGTAGAACAGCTAGAATCAAAAAGACAAAAACTAAGAAGTGTTGGTCAGGATGGAGGGGAAAGGGAGCCCTCTTGCATGGTTGGTGGGAATGTAAAGTGGTATACCCACTATGGAAAACAGCATGAAATTCCCTCAAAAAATTAAAAATAGAGGGTTACCTTGTTGGCTCAGTTGT
The DNA here is from genome assembly GCF_002288905.1 of Enhydra lutris kenyoni. Lineage (NCBI taxonomy): Eukaryota > Metazoa > Chordata > Mammalia > Carnivora > Mustelidae > Enhydra > Enhydra lutris. Next base: position 40,219,275 of record NW_019154088.1, on the reverse strand, counting down.
TAACAGGCTGCCTTCAGCTCAGGTCATGATCCTAGGGTCTTGGGATTGAGCCCTGCAGTGGGCTCTCTGCTCAGCGGAAAGCTGGCTTCTCCCTCTCCCACTCCCCCTGCTTGTGTTCCCTCTTTCACTGTTTCTCTCTCTCTGTCAAATAAATAAATAAAATCTTTAAAAAAATTAAAAGTAGAAATGTCATATGATCCAGTATTTCCACTACTGTGTATTTATACATACCCCAAAAAATAGTAATTCAAAAAGATTTATGCATTTCTACATATATTGCAGTGTTATTTATGATACCCAAGATATGGAAGCAACCCAAGTTAGATGAATGGATAAAGAGGGTGTAGTATGCACACACACACACATACACACACACATTACACAGCCATAAGAAAAATGATATCTTGCCTTTGGTACAACATGGATAAACCTAGAAAGTATTATGCAAAGTGAAATAAGTCAGACAAAAAGAAGTACCACATGATTTTATTTAAATGTGGAATTGAAAAAAAAAAAGAATGAACAAAGAAATGAACAAACACCCCCCCCCAAACAGAAACCGATTCATAACTACAAAGAAAAAATCGGTGGTTTCCAGAGGGGAGGTATGTGGGAGATGGAAGAAACAAGTGGAAGATTAAAAGAAACAAACTTCCAGCTATAAAATAAGTAAGTTATGGAGATAAAAAGTACAGCATCAGGAATAGTCAATAGTACTGTAATAATATTGTATGGTGACAGATGGTAACTACAATTATTGTGGTAAGCTCTGTGTACAGAATTGCTAAATTACTATGATGTAGACCTGAAACTAATATAACATTGCCAACTATACTTCAATAATAAAAATGTAAGAGAACAACAACAAAAAAATGGGTATTGCTGGTGGATTTGATAAGCTCGTGAGTGATTGGTTATTGAAATCTTTGGGGTGTACATTTAGATTAGATACAATAGGGAATACAAGATGATGTAGTGTAGATCTAGTGTATAAAATTTCTCTCATAACCCTTACTATAAAGGAGAGGATGGAATCCAATGAGGTGATTTCTTATTTAGTTATTATATGTAATTGTTACTGCATATTTTGTCCAGTGGGAGTGAATTCTTACAGAGAAGAAAGAGATTGTACTTCAAAAGACAGGACTCACACAGTGGAGAAAAAATGGTATCCATTGCAAAACAGGAAAGTTGTACTTTAGGTAAGAACAAGGAGGATTCATCCAGTGAATTCACAAGGAAGAACAACTATACCACACAAATGACAGGTAGACTAGAAGGTTTGGATAACTGAGTGGCATGATTTGCACTGCCTATGAACATGATTAATGATCTGTAATTTGGCTTTCAAAGATTATTTCCTGTCATCAAAATCTATACCTTCATGACCAGAAAGAATCATTTTTTACTCATTTATATTCTAGCTTACAGGAAATGTTTTCTAGAAAAATGTTTTGGATTAGGGGATATATATATGTGTGTGTGTGTGTATGTATATGTATATATGTATGTATATATATGCATCTGTGTATATATTATATATATATTATGTATTATATATTATATATTATACAGTAATTGGGTAATTATATATATAGATATATATACAGAGCATATATAGATATATATACAGAGTAATTGTATAAATATTATATATATATTATATATTATAAAATATATAAAGTATATACATATTTTAACTCTACCGGTAGAAACTCAGCCACATTTTACAAAGGTGTAATTCTGACACAATCTAATTCATCTATGGTATTCAAGGTGCCTTCTAGATTTTGCATGTAATACAACAATGGGTCGATGCATAGCTTCTCATCTCATGTGATCCCAATTCAAGAATGGAATAAAACACATATATAATGACTTAATACTATCAAAATAAAGGTAATGTGTCTATGATTTTTTTAAAGGATTTTGCATATTTATTTGAGAGAGAGAAAGAGAGCACTCACGAGACTCACGAGCAGGGGAGGTAGAGGGAAAAAGCAAACTCCACACTAAGCAGGGAGCCTGATGGGAGCTCAATTCCAGGATGCTGGGATCATGACCTGAACTGAAGGCAGACACTCAACTGAGTGAGCCACCCAGGTGCCCCTAAGATAACTTTTGATAAATTTACCTCAGTCTTTATTTCCTATTTATGATACTTCTCGTTCTTCTTTACTATGTATAAAATAGGGAAATTGGCTCCATGTCCACCGTTTCCCTACTAGGCCCCATTTACTCAAGTTCTATGTTTCACCTTGCATCTGAGTAAACCAAAAAAGCTCTGTTCCCACTCCAAAGGGGAAGCAAGAAAGTTAATCCTTCTCTGAGTTTCATCCCAGGCCCCCATTCACCTGATAACATCTAAGAATAACCAGATCCTGAGCACATCCCAAGACATTAGCTTTGAACAAATCTGGGTTTACACAGGTCTACCTTCAATGATTTATGGAATGACACCTGACTTGTGCCTTTGATTGGACTGTAACCTGGATCCCTTTCCAGTATAAACTCCTAATCTTAAATGACAGAGAGATTCACATCTTCTGAGTATCCCAGACATTCCATGTGCTATAGTTTATAACTCTATTTAATAAACTCTGTTCTCACTTCTTCCTGGCTCAAGTTTGATTTCTATCCTGTACAAAGCCAAGGACACTTTTGGCTCATCCTTGGACCCAGCCTAAGTCATGTATGCAATACATGTCTATGGTAAATCCTAGGGTTAATGGTAAACACTGATGAAGATTCCAATTTACATATTTTTTAAATAGAATCATTATAAAGTTTAAGAAAAAATCTAAAAATACATACTTCAAAGTGATTGAACACAAGAGAAATATATGTGCTAATTATATTTTCATAATCCTTTCCACAAACATTACAACACAGAGTAATTGTAAATATAAATATGTTAATGAATTCCTCCTTTACTTGGAGGTCTACAGAAGTAAAAACATTGCCAGCTTTATTATAAACCATAGATTGTAACTTTCATGTTAACTGTTTCACATGTATCTTTCCATTTTATGCCATTATCTTACTACCTTGTTTACATCATTTGATTTTAAGAGTTATGATGATATACATTTATGTATATGTTTAAACACTAATATGAAATTAATAAATTTGATTTGGATGTTTTGTTATTCTAGGTGAATAAATTCATTTTTAATTATTTGCTGAGAATGAATAACATGATGGATAAAACAGGAGGAAAAAAATAGGTTTGAATTACTTTTCAGAGGAAAAGTGTTTTTGCTATCAAGCTTTCCCTATTTATACTTTGTATAATTAAAGTGTTCATGCTCAGAGAACAAATTGGATCCCATTATTAAATTACGCATTATGATGATGCAGAATTGAAAGAATGTGTACTGCCAGTGGGCATTTCAGATTACTAAGATCTGATGACATTAGAGATAGTAAAAACATCCAAAATAAAAGCTATGTGGAAACAATGTATTGCTGGCAAGTGTGATTCATACTAATGTGTTCATTTGCAAATGCTAAATAAACACACTTTATTATAATTTCATTTTTGTATCAAACTGATGTTACGTTGAAACAATAGTCCAGTCAAAACCCAGAGAAGAATTTAGTCCGAAACTTCCAGTGAATTAAATGGCTTAGAATATCAGTCTCTGAACAGATATGGACACCATATGACAATCATACAAGGAAGTTTGAATTTTAAAGTCTGAGCATGACTCTACTAAAGTTTCCCAGGATACTCTGCTCTGTGTGTGTACTTAATTGATCTGCAATTATTCTAATCTTTTGTAAAGGGTTTTGTATTTCATTTGGTAGGACTGATCCAAGGCAGAAATAGACAAAGTAATAAGTACCTACTTTCCTGAAGTTCAGTAAAGCAAATGAGAAAATTTAAGTGATTTATAATGCATTCTTAAACCTAAATTGAGATCTGGGAGGTGCAATAATATTTCCAGATCTTTTCTAATCATATAGATTATAGATGCATGTTTATTATGTTTGCCATAACTTAGAAATTGTACTTTTCTCTGTATCTTACTTAAATACCTCCCATAATGAAGTTTCCAAACTATTCATTTTTCCTATCTAAGCATACCTAATACTTAGTATAGAAATATCCTCTATTATTTCTAAATATTCTATAATGTAAAATTTTTAATATTTTCCTAACACAGTAAATAACAGTAAATATTTCTCAAAGCCAGCTCTTTAAATAGTGTGTAATTAATTAGCTACTGTTAGATTCATCAGTCTGGAAGAAAAAAAATCAAGTATGCTGTTGTCACTTAATTCAGAATTAGCTATATTTTTTCTTCCTAAAAAGTGTGAAAATGAAGTATAAATATTCAATGGAGACTAAGCATTTTCTTAGCAATGAAATCCCACTAAGACTTATTGTTCTAATCATCTAAATAATGTAGCCTTATGCTTTCCAGAATCTATGTGACATAATGACATCCATATGGCTTTATCACTAAAGGGCATCCCCTTTTCTAATAAAAAGGACAAAATCACGCAAAAAAATATCACTACTACAAAATTTTAAAGTACAGTAATATTGACTTCTATGGAAGAAATTATCATTATGTACTGAAAAGTTTTCTGTCATTTGCCTAAGTGATTAAGGAAAACAGAAAAGTTTAAATATAATTTTTACACTCAAAAATGTGTGTCTGCTTTTATAAATAACTCTCTTGAATTTGAGATTTTTACACAAAACTACACAAAATGACTATACTGGACCATTATAATTAAAAGGACACTTTCATTTTGGAAATTCTATATAGAATAATGATGAATGATCCCATTACATAAATTGGTGTTATAAAAATACTAAAATTTCTTCACCAAATTATTTTACTTTCAGGCTTGTTTTTACTTCAAGGCCATGTCTGGATCGCTAAATACATGACTTCCTCCATTATCTTTAATCACATTCCAGTGAATTTTTTATCCAACCCTTCCACTGGAACTTCAAGCAGATCCCATAGCTTTCTGGATGCTTTCTTCTAAACTCTCCTATCATCAGCTTTTTTTTTTTTTTTTTTTTTAGATTCATTTATTTATTTGGGAGAGAGAGAGTGTGAGTGTAAATGTGAGTGAGGGGGGCAGGTAGAGGAAGAGAATCTCAAGCAGACGCCCCACTGAGCAGGGAGCCCAATGTGGGGCTCGGTCTTATGACCCACCAGATCACGGCCTGAGCCAAAACCAAGAGTGGGATGCTCAATGGACTTAGCTACCCAGACTCCCTTCCTATCATTAGCTTCTAAAACTGGACAAGGCTAAATTCAAATTCTGATTTTGCATATAGTTTAAATATCTGCCATCTGGAGGTGTCATAGACACAAAGGGAAAGGGAGATGAGAGGTTGTGAAGGTAATTAGTTTTTCTTCCTTACTCTAATTCCATTAAATGATACTTTCTACTGTTCGTAGTACTCTGCCTTAACTCCTATTCCTTCATTTCATTTATGTGCCTAGCAAACTTCACATCCCATGGTAGAAGTTATTGCCATTATCTTTACTTTTTTTCCAGTTTCTGTGGCTCTCCTGAAATGATAGAGGTATACTAGCAGGAAGGGGAAGCTTGTATTTTCACTGCATGACAAGAGTGTTAAGTTTGGGTATGGTCAGGTGCTTTATCCCAGCATGTGTCTGTTTATCCAACACATATCTAAAATCAAACATAATCTCTCTTATTAAGTATTACTATGTTTCATACAAACATCTTTTCCTTCTAAGGAAGTTTTTGTATTATTTAAATAATACCTGCATTATTTCTTCAGAATGAATAAACTGATGTTATAAGTGAGCGTTTACCTCTTCCTTCCCTGCATTTATGTATATATATATATATATATAATTTTATATATTTGTGAGTCAGAGAACTAAAATAACTTCAGGGACCCTGCAGGAAATTAGGTAAAGTAAGTTCCTAAAAGATAATAAGGAGGGATAGGGATGTATCCAAAAGAGAGTATATGTTCTACAGGCAAAAACAAATAAATAAAAACAACAAATAAACATTAAACACTTGTACATGCCAAAGTGAATTTGTCTCTCCACTGAGTTTCTGACCATAATCTTGGAGCTATAATGCAAGCCAGGCATACCTATTTGTAATACTCATGTGTTCTCATATTTTCACATTTTTATGTCTAATCTATGTTGACATCTTTCCAATGCATTTTGTAATATATAAATAGAATATTGTCTCCCTGGTTGTCTTGATACTGTTTATTAGGACTTCCACTTTTTCACCAGTTATTTGAGAGGCCATATTTGACATAAAGTTCCATATATACTTCAGTGTATTGCTGGATTTCTATTCAGTTTCATTGGTGATATGACTATTCAGACATTACAACCGGGCTGTTTTTTTTTTTTTTTTTTAAGATTTTATTTATTTATTTGACAGAGATCACAAGTAGGTAGAGAGGCAGGCAGAGAGAGAGGAGGAAGCAGGCTCCCTGCTGAGCAGAGATCCCGATGTGGGGTTCGATCCCAGGACCCTGGGATCATGACCTGAGCCGAAGGCAGAGGCTTTAACCCACTGAGCCACCCAGGCGCCCCACAACTGGGCTGGTTTTTTTTGTTTTGTTTTGTTTTTTTAGGATTTTATTTATTTGACAGAGAGATCACAAGTAGAGAGAGAGAGAGGAGGAAGCAGGCTCCCTGCCTAGCAGAGAGCCTGATGTGGGACTCGATCCCAGGACCCTGAGATCATGACCTGAGCTGAAGGCAGAGGCTTAACCCACTGAGCCACCCAGGCAGCCCCAACCAGGCTGTTTTAAAGAAACTTTATATTTTAATATGTAATGGAACTACCCTCTCTCCTTCATTTTCAATATTTACATGACTTTCCTACTTACTTATCTGTTTTTATCAACTTTAAAGAAACTTTATATTTTAATATGTAATGGAGCTACCCCTTCCTCTTCATTTTCAATATTTTAATGACTTTCCTACTCACTTGTCCATACACAAATTGAAATTAACTTAACTAGCTAGGAAAAAGTTTTATTTGGATGACATTGAATTTTTATATAAAGCTAGACAAGACACAATTTGAAGCTGAGTGTGCACTAAAGGGAGAGGATAGAAACTGGGAGACAGAGACAGGTCTCAAAGGACCTATTCTACAGACCTTCACCAGTGCTCATAGGAAAGTTAGAGTGAGGTGGGAGTTGGAAGAAAGCCTCTACCGGGGTACAGCCTGGAGAAATAGAGTAGCCAGTCTTCAGGAAAGGCAAAAAGTTTCCCTTAGACACTTCCCTGACAGAAAATAAGCCTGAAGCCCCTGAAAGAAAATGAAACCCATACTCCTAGGTTATGTCGTGGTGACTCTGAAAGTGGCAGAAGGTAAAAGAAAAACCATCTCTGTGATTCGGGTTTCCTCAGAATCCTACAGCAATACTATTATAAGTCCCTGACCTTTGAGAGAGTAGCAGGAAAAGTCTCAATATAAATCTATAAATAATACAAAGCAGAGTTCAGCTACAATGGAGAAGAGAGGCATGGTCAGAGAGGAAGTTGCATCTTTGAGACCTGAAAACACAGAGCCTGGGGGCACCTAGGTAGCTCAGTGGGTTAAGCATCTGACTCCTAATTTTGGCTCAGGTCATGACCTCAGGGTCGTAAGACCAAGCCCCACAGTGGGCTCCATGCCCAGTGGGGAGTCTTTGTGAAATTCTCTCCCTTTCCCTCTGCCCCCCCACCGCCGCAAGTCACACTCTCTCTCTAAAAATAAATAAATTTTTAATTAAACACACACATATAAACACACACACACAGAGCTTACCTAACACTTAGGCTGGACAACATAAAAGAGAACACCCCCCTGCCTACTAGCAAACACCAAGAACAAGAAGTAGCAGACCACTACTGGAACACAGACAAGAGGGGAGAGAGAGAGAGAGATACCTCCTCTGAAGCACCGGTGCACATGAAAAGTTAAAAACTGAGGAGGCAGTCAGATAAATGAGAAAAATCTTCCATCATCCCAGCTGCAAGAGAAATGTAAAGTCATCCATGCCCTAAAATTAACCATAACAACGATGACACAAACCCAGCTTAATCCATGAGTGCATTAATAACTTAAATTCCAATACTATCAGCCTAGTATAAGAAACATGTAACAATTTCCTGGAAGAAAAAAAACAAAACAAAACACTGTCTGAATCTTTCCTGTTCTAAAACTGATTTCTGCACACAATAAAAAATTATGGAATTCCCACATACAAACACTGTCAGCAGAAACACAAACACAATAAACACAGATCTTTAAGCAATCAGATAAAGAATTTTAATTATGATTAACATGTTTAAGTCTCTCATGGACAATATGGGGAATTTCAACATAAAAACAGACACTATAAGATAAAGTAAAATATTTCTAGTTATTCCAACCTAACTTATACCAAAAATTTTTACTATCTGTGTAGGTCCCCATATTTTAGCCAGGTTAATCAGCCTAACTTCGTTATCAAGTATTTACCAAGCATTTGTAACTTGGTCTTAGATTGATTTTCAGACTAAGATACCCTCACTATTTTATCAATATAATAATAGGGACACCTGGGTGGCTCAGTCAATTAAGTGTCTGCCTTTGGCTCAGGTCATGATCCCAGGGTCCTGGGATCAAGTCCTACATTGAGCTCCTTGCTCAGCTGGAAGCCTGCTTCTCCCTGTGTCTGCCACTTCCCCTGCTTACACTCTCTCTGACAAATAAATAAAATCTTAAAAACATAATAAATACAACTAAGTCTATTTTCTTTGAATTATAACAACAAAGAGGATAGTCTAAATATTAGCACAAGAGAACAGTAAGTATGTATTGCAATCTGTCCTCGCGTGAAAGCAAAATGCATTTTTTTTTTGAGAGAGAGAAGCATTCAAAAGCATGTATTAGCCTATTAATCAGAGAATAATAATCTCATTCTGTTCATTGCATCAACTGACACAACTGGAAATGTGACAGTCTTCAGTCCTGTGTAATGTACAATTAAGCTCTAGGATCAACCACATTTCCTGATAGACCATACTGAACTATTAGATAGGAAGTTTATGAGTATGGGTACACCTGCATCTAACATACCTTTAAAGTTGAAATTCTTTGCAAAAGGGAATAAAGAAGCTCTTAATAGATGATGACTGTATTTATTATCTTCATTGGGGTGATGATTTCCAGGTTTATACAACTACCAAATTTATCAAAATATACACATGAATGTGCAGTCATTTTATATAAATTATACTTTGAAAAACTAAAAAAATTAATTATACTTCAAAAAAGCTTTAAAAATAAAGTTTAGCCCAAACCCATTCTCTTCTCTTCTCTAAGACAACCAAACAGTCCTACGGGGATTGTTTCTCTAATGTGTAAGGTAAAAACCATTCAGCTTCTAAAATATAACCTTGCATATGAAAAGTTCTTAAACAAGACATAAGAATTGCTTACTATAAACAACACTAATAAACTGATCCAGGTATCAAAAGACACCAATAAGAGAGTAAAAAATAAATCCAGACAATAGGAAAACATTTGCCTAATATCTGACCAACAAAGAGCTATTATCCATATTTAATGAACCCCAAAATATCAATTTAAGATAACCCGATAGGATAATGGAGAAGTCTTGAATAGGCACTTCAAAGAACAGAATATCTAAATGACAAAGTTAGAGAAAGATGTTCAAACCAGTGAAATCACACTGTGAAACCACTTGATGTGTACCACTGAACATGCAGTGGGATGGCCCCCAGAAAAGTCTGAGGTCAAGTTTTGGCAAAAGCTATGGAAACTAATACACTTCTTCTCAAAATGTAAACTACTAGAATTTTTGTGAGAAATCCTTTGGTATTTTCTGATGAATTAAAAATACACATATTCTGTCACTTAATAATTGCATTCCTGGGGGAGATATCCAGTGGAATTGCAGACACATATGCATCAAAGGACATGTATAGATTCTTTGCAATGATGTGCCTCATAATAATTTAAAAAAGTAACAACTTGATCTATCAATAGTGTGATAGATATATAAATCATGATATTTTTAAACAATGAAATATTATATATAGATAGATAGATAGTAGGGGCTACTAGACATGCATGAGCTAGATAGTAGGGGCTACTAGATATGCATGAGCTAAACATGCAAAACATAGTTGAATCTCACAAACATAATTTTGTGCAAAGCAAGACAAACACATAGAATACAAAGTATAGGAGTCTATGTACATAAAAGAGACAATCCTGGCAAAACTAATCCACAGTGATAGAAACTAGGGTTATGGTTAATACCTTTATTTACATATATATGCATACATAAATTATATAAAATTTTATATAATATAAAGGTATATATACATATATAAACAGAGATGTGCAATTTTATAAATTTATAAAATATATCATATTATAATGGCTGCATTATATTATATTAATTACAATAATAGAATGGAAGAAGGGTTAATGATTGAGAGGGGTATTATCACAAGACTGGTATTTCACTTATTTTAGGTTTTAGCTAGCTTTGTGATAATTCATTGTGCTGTACAAGTATGCCTTGTGCATTCTGTATGTACACTATAGTCAATAAAAAAGTTACATAAGCCAACAAAACAGTTTTTAAAGAGGTATGCCAATTTAGGGGTTATCGGGAATAGAACAAATTATGAAGTTGTGCCCATTTTATTTTTGGAGACACCATAGGGAGAAAGAAATCAGGCCAAGAAGAGGGGGAAGTGCTCCCCACAGTGAAAGCAGTCTGTCTCTCCAGTCAGCAAGAAATAAAGTAATGCATAGGAAAGTACTTGGAGTGTTAGGAGCTGGAATACCTTATGGACCCAAGATTGTTTAGTCTTCTGCAGGAACATTCCTAGCCCCCATGTGCAAAGAAGGTAAGTAGAAATTTCAGCGTCCAAAATGTAATAAAAAATATTTTCCTTTTGAGCACATGTACAAGATATCTGAAAAGTTCATGTTTTCTTTTTCTTCCTCCCCTAATATTCACTAGCTCCCTTTCTTCACTTTTATTTTCCTCTTAGAATCACTTACACGGAATTCTGTCCTTCACTTCTGACAGTGAGATGCACTGAGTTCTTTGCTTAAATCATTTATGGGTTTTATGTCATTATACCAAACTCAGCTTATTCTTTATTCCAAGCATGCGTCCCCACCACTCTGACGGGCCGTAGACAACTGCCTTACTTCTAGGTCAGAACAATTCTTTCACAGGCTCATGCCATCCAGTAGCTGGAAGGCCACCGCTGCTTTCTGTGATGCTATAGCCACAGCACTAGAAGCCCTCACAGGCAGTGCCAGCTGGCAAAACAGACTGCTCTGCTTTATCTCTGAGCATACCGCATACACAGACTCTCTGACGTTAGCAGTGCCTAGAAGGGCTATACAACAGAACAGAGCAGTGCCAGGGAGATAATATCTCTTGGGGTGACTCCGAATAAGTGAGAAGGGAAAGTGGGGCCATCCAGAAATTCAGTGGTTCCATAATACCTCTCTGGAGACATGGCACTTAACTGAGAAAGCAGATGTGTTTATTAGGAAGATATAGCCAGCTGGTAAACATACCACATCATTTGCTCTTCTCTGCCATTCTTCACAATTTTTAAATCCATTTTCTCCGGGATTACATCCCTCTAAGAGAGCATTATCATGTAAGCTTTGGCTTCAGGCACTGGTGTATGTGTGTGTGCGCGTGCGCGCGCATGCGTGTGTGGTTTTTTTTTTTGTTTTTTTTTTTTTTTTAGGGAACCCGGGGGTTAAGTCGTCCTTCATGCCAATTTTTTCTCTAGCCTCTCCTCTGAACAATGACAACAGGGTTAATGGGTAGACTTTGTTATGTTAAAAGGGAGATTTTCTGTTTTAGAAGGAAGTTATATAGTGATAAAATAGTGACCTTTTTGTTCATTATCTCATTAATCATCTCTATTAGGTGACTAAGATAAATGATTCAGCCAGTCATGAATAAAATGCTAAAAAATAAGATAACTAGAAGAAAAAAAATCCTGCTGTCTGGTAAACAATTATTACGGAAAGAAATGCATGAATAACAACCGTCATTGCTACATCTTTCTTCCTGCTTGTTACATGTTTCCAGGTAGCTCACCATTACTGTTGACCCTAGAATATCATATAGTTCACCATTACTGTTGACCCTAGAATATCATATAGTCAAACATAATGTATTGCATTATATAATGTACTATTTTAAGTTAAGCACATTTTACTGCACAATCTTGGGTCAAGGTCTTAAGCACATGATTTTTATTGTACTGTCTTTAAGGTTCTTAGAGCATTAAGAAAATGTGCTGACCCAGGCAGAGAGAGATGACATAAGGATCAGTGGCAGCTCACTGGCATTAAGTCATTTATCACATGCTGACAAATTACTGATAATTTGTATTGATTTGCTAGCTGGGCTTAGTGAACTGAAAAGCCAAATCCAAATACACACTGAACTGGAATTGGAAACTTGACTGCTTTCATCAAATCAAAGTCAAGTTAAGCTGAAACTTTATCTTATTTCTGTATATTCAGCTCTGCATTTTCTATTAAATTGAACAAAACACTTGGCATAATGGCCATCAGATACAAGTATGTTTTTGCTCTTAGAGACCAAAGTTTTACCAAGAGTTTTCTGAAGTTACAGAGGACTTCGAATGTGTAGTTTTCTTTTTAAGATTTTATTTATTTATTTGACAGACAGAGAGAGCACAAGCAATGGGTGCAGCAGGAAGGGGGAGAGGGAGAAGCAAGCTCCCCACTGAGCAGAGAGCCCAATCCGGGGCTCCATCCCAGGACCCTGAGATCATGACCTGAGCTGAAGGCAGACACTTAACCAGCTGAGCCACCCAGGTGACCTCAAGTTTGTATTTTGAAATGGTACCTTTCTACTAGGGTCCAAGTTTAATTGCTTGAAGCTAATACAATTTGACTTGTTTAAGCATAGTTTCAAAATATACTTCTTGAAATTCTTACTTTTTGAAGGCATGCTATAAAATGATATACTTAATCTATTACACTATATACTGAAAAAAGCTCACATATTTTTACCAATAATCTATTATTCTATATGTGTCATAAGAATATGCATATATTTTGTGTATTGGATCAGGTGCTATAAAAGAATACATACTCCTGGATTGAATAGCTACAACACAAATCTATTGGGAGTCTCTCCACATGGTAGGAAAGAGCCAGGCTCATAAATTAGCTTTTATTTCTTAAAAATAAAATGAAAAATATTTATCTATTTCTAGAATCCCACCAAGATGTATCTCTTTTTCATTTTTCCTGTGCTAACACATTTAAAGAAATTATATAGCAAGATATATATTAAAATATTTGTATAGTTATTATCTTCTATTTGTGAACCTTTCTAGATATATAACCCAAAAATGTACTTTATATCTGAAATGTATTATTTAATATGAATTATTGTTTATGACAATGAAATGAGTTAACACCTATGGAATTTGATTCTTTATTTTCTAGTAAATATATGTATCGCCTTACCATTCTTCATTCAGGTTAGTAGACACACTGTCAAAAGTTCAGAAATAGCAAAATTTAAAATACTAGAGTAATAAAATAGTATTTAGTTAGTTTAATGTGCATATAAGAACAGCTTGTGGACTGGCAGCTTTCGAATCTAAAACTGCTAGGAAGCTCAGGGACATGATACTGAAGAATGGTTTATTAAGGGAAAATGATGAAGTAACTTAACCTTTACAATAACTGGTTTATAATGGGGGTTTCCAGATGGCAGAGGATTGGTTAAAAGTGATTATCTCATACCATTTTAAGATGACTTAAGGGCATCTGGGTGGCTCAATCGTTTGGGCAACTGCCTTCAGCTCAGGTCATGGTCCTGGAGTTGAGTCCTGCATCAGGCTCCCAGCTCCATGGGGAGTTTGTTTCTCTCTCTGACCTTCTCCCCTCTCATGCTCTCTCTCACTCTCTCTCTCTCAGATAAATAAATAAAATCTTAAAAAAAGATGACTTAAGATTTTTTCATGGTTATCAGGAGAGTTATAAGAAATAAACTACGTTTTACTTATATTCATAAAAAAAAAGCCAGATTTATTTTTGCTTACATAGCTTAAATGGTTTTTTCTGCTAGGGAGATTCTCAAACCTGGTCTCCGCTGTTTTATTTTAATATCAAAAGGTGACTTGTTAAAATACTGGTTTTGAGTGACCAAAAATTAATACAATGTCTTTTATTTATTAATCACTCTTTGAAGGTACTAAACCATCTTCAATTCAAAATAGAAATTCTTTAAAAAGGAATATATTAATTTCCACATATTGGAATCACAAAATATTTTGGCATGCCTTAATCTTCCCAAAATTACGTGCAGAGATGTGATGTTGTTTGCTTTATTGACCCAGAGTATCTTAAAGTAAAACAAGATAGTGTTGTTGTTTTTTTTTAATAATTCACATAAATGTGGGTCAGATAAAACTTAGTATTATTTGACTTTATTAGGAAGAGCATATGCTCTCCACAAATATCACTTGGTAAGTTTTTCACTGTAGGCATCATCTACACAGACTCTTAGATGTGATATAAATATTATTTAATTTAAGGTATAGTTGTGAGGTGTATATAACACAGATAATCCTTTACCCCACAAATGGTAAAAGTAGCTACTATCTTTGAATTTATTTTTACGTTGAAAATATTTATTTAATAGAAAAAATCCATTAATCAAATGAACTTTCAATGACAGAAGATCTTCCTGTGATTTTAATGTCCTCAAGGATTCAGATTATGTAGCACTGAACTTCACATTTTTAATATCATATTTTCCTTAAAAATAGGATCTACCTCATAAAGTGGGAATGTTTATAAAATTAAGGCAGACATGCTAACTTTCCTAGGTAGGTGGACCCCTTTAGGGCCACTATCTGTCAGAGTTTTGGCTTGGGGTAAGGAGTAGGCTTCTTTGAGAAAAAGGGGAAAACACAGTTTAGGTCCATAGCAAGAGGATCCCCCAATCTCAGTTCCACCTCATTAAGAGGGGTGCCAGGACCAGGCCAACTGTTGGACATGGTTGAACATGGTTTTGTTCTAGTGAGGACAACCCTTTACCATTGTGAACTCCCTCTTAAGATGGCAATCAAGAGAGTGCTAATTTACATTAGGAGAATATACTGGCAGCTTCACGTTGGGCAGTACTGACTTAGGTAGCAGATGTTTACAGGAATTTCCTGGAATCTCAGCTTGTCTAAACATGGAGACCAAGAGTATTGTGGGAAACTAAGCTTGGGCAACAACTCTACTTTTGGGAGAAGTTGGCCCTCCTCCTATCAACTTATAATCTAGGCAACTCAAGATCCTCACATAAGTTCACTTTCCAGAAAATCTTGTTCCTTGCAAAGCATATTTTTTCTTACTTGATAAGCACACAGACATCTTAAAAAGCTAACCAGCAAAACTAATCTCTGGAGAAATTAATTACGTATATTTTAATTAATTTATTTTGATCTTTACAAAATAGCTGATGATTCAAAACAAGATTTAAAAAAGAGAATATATCTTGAAGTACGTTAAGCCTGGCTAGTTTCTTTTAGAAATGCTTTAGAAATATAAATTCAGTTATAAGTATATTTTATAGGAGTAATACATTATTTTTGTTAGCTTTGTGATCAGTGATATGATACTGTTAAAACTTTTTAAAATACTGCTATACAAAATTTTCAGGAAAAACTTATCTTCAGAAAAATTGCCAGTGATTTTTTGTATTCAGCTTACAAATATCCCAGATATTCATATTATCACCAATTACTGGGATTTAATTTATAAGGATGAAATTGCGGTGGCATCATATTAAAATGCCACTCTTATCAAATCAGGATTTATGTCTTTACTACAACTTCCTTAAGATATGTAGATCCATGCAGTCCTATGTGTTAACCTGGTATATGGTACTCAAGGTCATTAAGCCATTGTATTCTTTTAAGTCTATTGGATTGTCCTGGAGATCCATGTCAAAATGCCGAATTATCCTCAGACTCATATTGCTTGCATTTTCAGTAGATGAAGGAAATATTATTCTTTAACTTCCAGAATTCAAATATTTATTTTCGGAAAACCATGGCATATAAGAGAAGGTATTCAATACCTTCAAATGTAGGTATTCAATACCTACAAAGATGTAGCTATTGGTTTCATTTTACAAAATACTATTGCTTCTGATGATAGGCAGGTTTTTAATAAACAATCAAAGTAGCATTAAAATAAAAGCATAGAGAACAAATTATTGCAGTATAATTTTCTTGTCCATTTTACAGGGAATTGCGACTCTTGGGGGTCTTAATTTGATAAATTCAATATATAATTTTAAATTCGCCTACTGATAAAAGATATTCTCTTTAAAATAGGTTTTTGTTTTTGTTTTTGTTTTTGTTTTTAAAGATATCCCATGCTGAGAACTATATTCCTGCTCCTGCAAAATGACAGCTGTTTCACTCATGGGCTTCTATATAAAATCATTGAGAAACGAAAGAGCCCTGACATTTGGGGAGAGTTTAGTCCAAATATATTTAAATGACAAGGACTCTTACTTTCTGTTCCTGTTGACATCAACCATGCAGAGGCACAATTCAGTCACATTCCTTTATATAGAGCATTCATGTTCACACAATTATCATAGTCCATGTGTGGTCGGAGCAGTTCCATGAACTGAAGCCACATGTCCTACAAGCTGCTGCCTCAGTCCCTGCCAGCGTTTTGCAACAAGCACAAAGTTCCAGGTGCAAACACATTACATTGCTAATTCTATAACAATCACATGGAACAAAAATCCAAAATTGTTCCAATCACTTTTCATATTTGCTACAATTATGACATTTTCCCCTAAATACTCAAGGTTACCTTGAGACCAATATTTAAATATTTAAAGTTTCTATCTCAGATCAGCATTTAAGTCTTTATTAGCTAATCCAAGACTAGAAACTTAGTCTATGATAGAATATTTCACTAAACCAGATATTCTATTTTTTTTTTAACTGTTATGGAACACTTTTCACCACCTTCAACTAAAAACTGTCATATTTTCTGGCCAATTATTAATCCTCTTTCTGGCAGCAAATTGAAACCTATCACAGAGCAAAAAGGGAAAATCTTGGAATAACTGCATTCTAGAAACCTCATGCATGTAGCCTGAAAAATGAGGCATCTACAACATTCTAGCTGGTGGATTTTAAGCTCAGTTTTAGAACAAAATATCCACAACATCCTGAATTTATTATAATTCACTTGTATTGCAGAATTTGCAAAAGACTTTCATATTGTCTAATAAAATTCCAGTAACTATACTATGAGATAGATATAATTATCTTATAGATATGGATTTAAAAATAATATTCGGAGAGGCTATTTCCTTTCTAAGGTCATAAGGTCAATTATTAATAAATAAGATAATAAAGCCCAAAGTTTTAGCTCAAAGCCTTTTTCTCTTTTTTCCACTTTCAAACCTGACTTTTGAAAGTTTTGCAGGCAAGATCCAAAAGTCAATTTATTTAATTTATTGAAAGATACATCATATCTGCTAGGTTTCAACTAATTCCATTTTCTGTAATTTTTTTCTTGAATTCCTACCTTTGAAATCAAATCTCCTATTTGATTCCTTTTAAGTCACAGATTTCTAAACTCTATATACTCTACTTCTAAGGATCTGGCTAGGTTAATTCAGTAGGACTTAAAGGTCTTGTCCCCTCCATGTACTACTTCTTTGACCCACACTACTAATTTCTGCCTTTGATATCATCACTGAGTTATATTACAAATACCTTGTAGAAAGTCATATAATAACTCAGAAATGTGTCTGGTGATAGACAAAACAGGAAAAGTGTTCGTGTTCTCCTCACTGGCCATTTAACTCCCAATAACAATTTATACTTAAATAATTTGGAGATACACTAACAAAACCTAAATTCATGGAAGGAGGGGAATAACAAGATTGGTTGGAAAAATATTCAATTATTTAAATTACTGTGAACTGCCTTCATGTTTCCAGGCTATGGAAGATATTTATCATGTAGGTAACATTTTAAAAATAGTAATGCCCTCGTTTATTTGCCTTATTACTATCAGAGCACCTATGTTCTGACTTGAGTCAACTTTTCCTGTAGAAGCCTTCAAAATTGTAATCCCTTCTTGTTTCCTGGAGCATTGGACTTCAAATAAACGTCACTGTCTCAAATCCTCCATCACCTTCTCATATACTTGAATAATTCTTTCTGTCTTTCTGCATGACTCTGTATCATAATGTATTTCTGGCATTTTACTTAGTTTTAAAGATTTTATTTATTTGAGAGACAGAGAGCACGTGAGCAAGTGCAGAGGGGGAGGGACAGGGAGAAGCAGGCTCCAATGCCCAGTGGGGAGCCTGTTGTGGGGCTCAATTCCCAGGACACTGGGATCATGACCTGAGCCAAAGTCACAAGGCCACCCAGGTGCCCCTATTTCTGGCATTTTAAAGTAATCTCCTCTCCTGTGGGTGTTTGAAAGGTGATCTTTTTCTTCCTTTTCCCTTATACATTATATTAGAAACACATTCAGCTTTACTGACATTGAAGGCAATTAAGTTTATTTCTGCTCTGATTTTAAAATGTTTCCTTTAAATCTTTCTCAGTCTATCGTCCCCCCTTTTCTTTCCCTTTCCCTTCCCTTCCCTATCTCTTTCTCTCTATTCCCTAATATGTCTAAATTTGCTATAGGAAAATAGCCTAGTGAATAATAAGGATTTAAGTTCTGACTGAGCCATTAACTTCTTATTTGGCCTTTAGCAAGTCACTTCACCTCTAGATGTCACATTTTCCTCACAGCTATAAGGAAGAAAATAGTATGACTTCAATTGAAAAGTGTTTTTGCAAATCATGACCAAAAATTATGATATGCCTACAAAACTTAAAGGAAGTTGTAAATAATAATCTGTGAGGTGTAGCTTTGAAATATCCAGGCTATATTTTCAAAATCAAACCATGATTATTCTATAAAACTATTTTGCTATACTGATGAAATCAGAATAGGCAAAATCTCCATATTTCCTTAAGTAGTAAAAAAAAAACAAAAACATTAGTTTATTGGCTTGCAGCGGCTCTATAGTGAAGTGAAGGAGACTAAAGTCTTGGCATGAGACAGAATTTTTTTCAAATTTCAGTAGGCCACTTTCTGTTTGACCTTGGAGAAGTGACTTTAATTCCAAATGTTACAGTTTCTTTATCTTTAAAACAAGGAAGCTATGGCTTAGATATGAAAGAAAATGTACAAATCATTTCTAATAATGTATGCCCATAATATCAAATGACATAGACTGTATAGGAAAAAACACCTCTGATTTCCTAAAAATAAATGTTTGTTATATTGATCCAAAATACTGTTCACTTTGAAACATATTATTTTTGATAGGCAACACTCCTAGATTCCTGGACCTCTTTTTTTGTAAAATTTGAGAAGGTATACTTGCATGGCCCATAAAATTTTGATTTTTTTTTTTTTTTTTTTTTTTTAGTCCTCATTATTCAAAAGTTACAGTTTAAGGGAGTATAACACGAGATACTAGTTATATACCAGACTGGTAAATGAAGCCTGGCAGTTTCATAAATAGTCTCATCTGTGTAGTCAAGGGTCAGTCCTACTTTCATGAAATACCTGTGTTGACGCCATAAGACCACCATAGCTTAATGGGGTATGCAACAAATATAAATAATCACAATTTAAATATTCTCTTAAAAAAAAAAACACAGTTGAAAATCTATGGAAGAGATAAAATGGGAAATTAACAGAATAAACTTGGAGTGCTGAAACCCGTTTTAGTGACCACTAGAATGTAAAAATCTAGGTTTAAAATTTTTAAAAAACCTCTAATATTGAATTAAATATATAAGTATATTATACTACTAAATATAGCATACCCAACGCATTTAATGTTATTTTTTTTAAATAGCTAATTTTCATCGAACATTCTTCACAGACAAGAAAGTTGTTAAGTCATTTACATACACTACCCATTGGATCCACAGTGGCTCATTTTAAGATAAGGAAAGTTAGGTAGAAGATAAGGTCATCCATGTTACTACTCCACATTACAAAGACGGTTGGTGGAAAGACCAGGAATTAGAATCAGCTCTATCTGAATCCACTGCCTGTGTTACATGCATCACCCATGGATCAAGGCATTGTAGATTTTTCTTTGAATGGCCTCCTTTTTGTACCTTCTGCCTAATACCACAAGGCTAGTGAGATTTTTGTGGACTATAATTTTATCATTTTCATAATATGAATAATACTTTTATATCATTTACATTTTAGAAAATTATTATAAAACTCAAAACCTCTTCCAAATTACATCTCCTTCCCTTTTTGCACATACTTTTGAAAAACACTATGTGCCAATTTGGTGAGAATTAGCACAGACTGCTTCATTTAATCCACAAGTTGAATTTAATTATGATTAAACTAAGAATTTATGTGCAGTTTCCTCCTTATTTCATAAGGTAATTTTATTTTTATTTTTTTTTTTTTTTTAAGATTTTATTTATTTATTTGACAGAGAGATCACAAGCAGGCAGAGAGGCAGGCAGAGAGAGAGGAGGAAGCAGGCTCCCCTAGAGAGCAGAGAGCCCGATGCGGGGCTCGATCCCAGGACTCTGAGATCATGACCTGAGCCGAAGGCAGCGGCTTAACCCACTGAGCCACCCAGGCACCCCTCATAAGGTAATTTTAAACCGTACCCATTATATGTCCTATCTTTTAAAATGTTTTACAATTATAAAGATAAATAGTCATTAAAGTACAGTTGGTAATTTTCCCTCCAAAATAATGAAACGAGAATATATTTGTTACTGTTTGAATCTCATGTTTACTATAGTTCTTACTAATGTCTGTATAATGCGTTCATTAGCTAAAGTCGAATAGAGGAGTCAAAGTATCATTCACTTATTAATTATTTTACTTACTACAAAATGTAATTCTAGAGATGTGAACCAGCAATATTTATCATATTCATCTTACTGTAATATTATCATTGTTTTCAGATAAGAAAGAATTATAAGGGGTGCCTTGGTGGCTCAGTGGGTTAAAGCCTCTGCCTTCGGCTCAGGTCATGATCTCAGAGTCCTGGGATCAAGCCCCACATCGGGCTCTCTGCTCAGCAGGGAGCCTGCTTCCTCCTCTCTCTCTCTGCCTACCTATAATCTCTGTCAAATAAATAAATAAAATCTTAAAAAAAAAAAAAGAAAGAATTATAATAAATAACTTTGAACTCAATGGTCCTTCACGTCAATTGTTAAAGAACCAGTCTGTTGGATGGCCTAAATACACACAGGGACATCTATTACTAGATATTAATAGTTCAAATTCACAAATAAAAAATAAAAAGACATGCAAACACCAACATTTGTGCCATCTTTTTTTTAATTTTTATTTACTTATTTATTTATTTTTTTTGGTGTTAAGCTGGGAATAAAATGTAAAGAATACATAGAACTGATTATTATTCCAATATCCAACTGTAGGTCTCAGGAAGAACTACAAACAGGCTCTACTCTCTGCATTTCAATGATGACAAATGTATTTCATGCTGGGAAATTAACATTTGAATTTATTCTGTCAAATCTGAGCACATGCTTATCATGGCTCTGAACATTACAATATGTTTAGGAATAAAACATTATGGCTTGTATTTTACTTTTCTGAATCCAGGTTCATGTCTATCTCCCATAAATTTACTAATAAAAATTATCATCATGAGGAAGTCCATGGAACTGTGTTAACATATCATTTGTTACATATTTGACCATAAGGAGAAAATCTGTCATTTATGTATAAATGTCTAGTATATTAAAGAGGCCATCTTTACTAATATTTATTGTTATTTTTTCTTAAAGCATTCTTGTTTAAAGTACTCAAATGAGACAGAAAACAATCTAATCATTTTATATATAAAATTTCTGAAAATATTAAAAATCCCCCAGAAAATAGAACCCTAAAATCAAAAGGAGCCAAAAGAAAATTACCTTTTGACAAATAAGAGTTTTAAGGAAAGCTATATTGCTTTTTTCATTAAGAGATTGCTATCCAGGAAAATTATTTTCTCAAACTGATTTTTACTCTGAGTTAGTAAGCTATATTTGCTTTCCAATAAATATATTAGTATCTGTATCTTATGACCTATCCAAGAAACACAAAATAAACTATTAGACATAATAATTTAGAAAGGTTATATATACTGACAGGTAAAAATATATCTTTATGTTGTCTAAGGATCACTGTTGATTGAAAGGTATTTTTAGATACAATTAGAAACTTGCTAAGAAAATAGTTATTAGATGCCATAGGTATGGTGAGATTATCTCTACTTTTCATTTGCTCCATTTCTAAAGGAACCTTCCCAACAGCATTAAAACCTGCTCAATTCACTGCATTTAAAACAAGACATTCCCCCCCTTGGTCCCATTCTTCCCTTTCAGAATTCTACTACTCTAGCCTCATTCTTCTCTTTCCTTTTCGTGGAGACTGTTTTCCTTGAATACAAAATAGAGGAAGTAGAAAAGGAGAACTTTATGATGTTTGTTTCCTGTTTCTAGAAGATGTGTAATGTATATATGCATGTAAATAAATATATACATATATTATTTACCTTAATTACTATAATTAATTGTGGACAAGCTTTGTAAAGTGCATCTTTGGAGGCTACTTCTTTTACTTTTTGCAAGCTTTTTATCTCACTAGTTGTAAATACCAGAGCGTTACCTTTTACTTAACGCTCTCTTTCAAAATTCATACTTCAAGGGGATGAGAAAAGTCATTATTCATAGTAATTTGGCATTGTTTGAACAACTGTCTCTCCTTCTCATTCTTTCTTTTTTCCTAAAAATATTATTTTAAAGATTTTACTTATTCGTCACAGAGAGAGAGAGAGGGAGAGAGCACATAATCAGGAGAGGCGGTAGGAAGAGGCATAAGAGGCTCCCCTCTGAGCAAGGAGCCCAATGCAGGACTTGATCCCAGCACTGGGACTATGACCTGAGCTGAAGGCAGATGCTTAACAGACTGAGCCACCCAGGTACCCCTTTCTAAAAATGTTTTTTGAACACTTTCTGTGAACTACATGAGGAGGATACAGAGCAAAATCATTCACATTTTCTATCGTCAACAAGTTTCTTATCTGGTTAAGAAAACCATTTTTTAAAGTTTCAAGCTAAAGTATGACTATTATTCTAGAAATTTTTTCTGGCAACTTTTTAAAGAATGAGAGGCAAACAGAGATTATTGGAGACCAGTTTAGTGACTACTGCAATTATTTAGGAAAACTTATAATGTAGGAGGGATATGAAACAGGATAAGAAATCATCTAGAATGCAAAGTAAAATCAAAGATGAACATGGACAGTACTAATATTATCATCTAAACGTGGGCAAAAAGGAAAACAGTCTACGATAAAAACCTGGATTAACTACTTCAAGATGGAGGAGAAAAATGGCCATGAAGTATCCTAGAAACCAATGAAGAAGGACAAGATAAGCAGATTTACAGTGCTAAACTTAAGGTAGAGTGGGTAAGATAAGACAAGCACCACAATATTCAGCTCAAGTTGGTAATTAGCGGTATTGGTGACTTTTTTCAGAAGTCCTTGTGGTTACTGATGGTTTAAGCCTGGTTGCAGTATTTTGAAGAGTAAGTGGGAGGTGAAAACATGAAGACAACATAGTATGTGTCAAAGAAGTCAGTAGAGAAGCTAAAATATCCCTTTCTCGCAAGAGAGGAGAAAAATGGGGTGTTTATAAAGTTAATTTTAAATACCAGCAAATATTAATAACTTTACACTATAAAGAAAGCATTAAATGAGTTGTCATTTACTCAGCACTTGTTTATTTAGGTCCTATTATGTTTCTGGGAGCAACATTCACACAGCAATGAACAAGAAGAGAAGGTCAAATAATTAAGAACAAAAGTTAATGCCCAAAATAATTTCAGAGACTGGTAAGTGCTGGCAGAATATGGTAGAACTTGAATGGGAAAGCGGAGAATTCAATTTCATGATATATAGGGCTTAGCGAGGAGATGAAGTAAGAGCTGGTCCCTGAGTAGGAGGCAGTCAAGCAAAGGTATTGTTTGGGGCATTCTAGGCAGGCAGAGGCAATAGTAAATGAAGGAGCAAACTTCGCATGTTGCAGGAACAAATGAAAATCATTCTTAAAGAAATAAGATCTAGATTTTTAGAGATGCACAGTGATGCCTCTCATTTTCATAGTTTTTAAATCTGATTTTACCAATATTCATTCACCAAGACCTATATATCTCTCCTATGTATCTCGCAACTCTGGGAGCTCTCCAAGCATCAGCTGAGGGATAACATTTTTTACTATCTGCTTAGTGGCTTGTTCACTTAATGACAGAACATGTGTTAAAAATTTTCAAGGAAAACTTATTTCACTAAAACTTCTTTTCACCACTGAAAGGCCACTGAAGTAGAAACAATTGTTGAATACAAAGGCATTCAATCCCCAAGTTCCTGAAAGAATTTCTGACTCACAGAAGTGTTAGAACCTTAGTAGGAAATACCATTTCTCCATTGTTTCTACTCTAGTCTATCATCATTTTTTTTTTTTGACAAAAACCTCTAGCTCTTCCTTCCTGATTGACCTCAAAAGACAGATATAATAAAAACCAAGAACTATTTACTGATTCATCTCATAATTTTTTTAAAGATTTTTATTTTATTTATTTGACAGAGAGTGAGCGAGAACAAGCAGGGGGAGCTGCAGTGTCAGAGTGAAAAAGCAGGCTCCCCATTGAGCAGGGACCAACACATGGCTCCATTCCAGGACCCCAGGATCATGATCTGAGCTGAAGGCAGGTGCTTAATCAACTAAGCCACCCAGGCACCCCCTGATCCATCTCTTTAAATAAACTGAAGATGTTTGCTTGCAACCAAACTATCTGTATCCTGAAAGACATTTCCTTTTTTTCTATTAATTTAAGTTACTTATGAAATTTTTCAAATGTTTTTAGGAACTTTCTATGCTTCCAATTTCTCTATAACCACCGTTTCTCAGTTTCAGTATAACAATCTCAGATTGAATACACCCTCTTTTAGTACCTGAAAAAAATACCTAGGCCTGAAATCTCCATTCCTCACTTCCTATTTTTTCTCATGTCAGGTTAAATACCTCTTACGAAAGCTGACAATGGCCTACATCTCATTACTCCCTATAGTAAATTATCTTTTTTTTTTTCTCTTCGTCTGATTCAATTACAGAGCATAACTGATCACAAGTGGTCATTCCCTACTTCATGACAACTGTCACCCACGCAGATGTGCCACTTGATGTCCCTTTAAGAAAGAAATGGTTGCCCAGCAGCTGTGAGGTGTGAAAGTGGTTGACAGCTTCTAGCTGTTAGTTCCTTCAGCACATGCTCTTCCTGAATCATCCCCAGCCAACAACTGAGAATGGCAAAGGTACAGAGCCAAACCATTTCTTCCCAATACAGGACTCCACTGACAGGCAATCTTTGTTCCCAAGCTCACCAATGGGCTGGCTGTTGTTTTGTCAGGTCCATATCACAGTCCGGCAGCACCCCCTGCACAACCCTGTTTCCTCTACCATTTCTTTTAAAGATATTATTCCGCCCAAAAAACACGTTTGAACTCCTAACTTCATCTGAGTGCCCATGTGCCAGAGAACGCAACCTGCATCAGTAACTCACTTGCTTTCTATCCACTGCTGTGCTTGCTGGTTTTAAAGGACTCATCAGAGCTGATTTTTAAATTTTCATGTATTTTGTAAGCCACTCATTGAAGATGGCTATGAAAAAATGAAGTCATTTAAACTTACAATAAATAAATATTAAAGCAAAAGTAACACATCCTCAAAACTTATTAGTCCTAAACATTTTATTATATTATTATGCTTTTGAGGTTGTTCAGGTCTGTTGCATATGTATGGCTGTATTATGTCCAATTACATGTTCTGTCCAACTGTGCCTTCTGTGATATTGCTTTCCTAGGTTGAAATAAGCCAGAGAGGGAGAGTTGGCAACCCAGGAATTGACAAACACTACAAATCACCACTCCCAACCCTGTGCAAGTCAGCTGTTAAACATTTACCGCCAGACCGATGCTCCCAATAATTCTCTATTTGCTCCTTCCCAATTTTCTTTTTAGTTTTCCTTTTCTTCATCAAACTTCTCAATGCTCTTCTAAGCCTTTGCCTTTTGCCCTCCCCCAAGCTCTGCTTTCATGTTAGAGCTTTGATCTAACTCCATAATAAAGAGACATAATCAACTTTCTCAGGCAAAATTCCCAGCAATTCCCAGCAGCTTGGAAAATGCTTCTGCCCAGGGACAGTAGAACCTGACTGATGCTTCTTCACAGGATCCACTTAAATGTTACTGAGATATGCCTAGTTTATTACCATATCACAGCCTTTACACTTGCTTTTCTTTCTTTGTGAAAGCTTTCCGCTAGATCTTTATGTGGCCACTTCCTTTCCACTTTTCAAGTCTCATCTCAAATTCCCCTAATAAAAGATGTCTACCTTTCCTAGCTAAATTAACACCAGCTCATCTTCATCCTATTTTCACTTATTTTCATTATAGTTTTATATATGTTAAATTATAGAAAGCATCGGGATATTTATTTTCTGGTGTGTTTCTTCCTATAGAACATAAAAACTTTAAGAATAAGTCCTGTAACTTGTTTGTTCTCTCTCCGGTGCCTAGATGAATTGCTGGAAAATGTTAAGAATTTAAAACAGTGGGGGCACTTGGGTGTCTCAGTGGGTTAAGCCTCTGCCTTCGGCACAGGTCATGATCTCAGCGTCCTGGGATCAAGCCCTGCATCAGGCTCTCTGCTCAGCAGGGAGCCTGCTTCCCCCTCTCTCTGCCTGCCTCTCAGCCTACTTGTGATCTCTCTCCCTCTGTCAAATAAACAAATAAAATCTTTTAAAAAAGAATTTAAAACAATGAATTATATAATTACAACACTACAGTGTTATACAAGTTTTTGCCTAATAATTCTATTGCTTCACACTACAGGTATCAGCCCACTGTCTTTAGAAAAGAAAATTAAGTACACTATCACTGAACCACGAACCAAAGGAGAGATTTTTATATTATCAATAAAATTCTTAATATATTTATAAAAGTAGTGCCACTGCTCTAGACTTTTAATACTTCTATGCAAACCCTGTATTTATGATTATACAAAGTTACGTACTGCCATTTTACTGAAAGGAAGAAAAAGTTCTTAGTAAAGAAATTCTTTGTTTCTAAAGATTATTCTCTGCTATTCCCTTTGATTTTCTGATGAAATTAATGTGCTTAGGCAATTGAACTAGATTCCTGAGACATACCACAAGAATTCATTTGGTCAAATTTATAAAACAATTTCTCACAATTTCATAGCTTTTTTTTGTCAGTTAGCTATATGTGTCACATGAGGTAATGGGAATTGTTTCATCATGTTGGAGATTACTTTAATCACATAATCATTATAGATTTGCACTAACAGAAATACAGTTAATGTTTGAATAGGAGGATATGTTCTAACTGCTATAATTGCCTTGAAACTAGCATAGCTTGAAATGGCTATCAGCCAGTCAAATTTTTTCATTTGCTTTTGCTATGCTCCATTTGGTATCCTACTACAAGGTTACATATTGTCAATTTGTAAATATGCCATTTACCTGTTCAATGAAAGAAATGACCTTTTATGAAGGTTATCAGGAGGGAAAGAGAGAAAAAGGGCACTACAAATCAGTAACCATGTACCTTCTGCTATAGAACACCAATTATAGGATTGTTTTGACTCTATTATTTTTTCATTACAATGGAGAAACATGCATCTGCTACAAAAACAGTGTTAATACTTTGACATGCCATGCTGATAAACTTATGAAACATCTTAATGGGTATTTTTAAAGACAGAATTGAAAGATGAAATGTAGGATGGAGAAGAGATTTATGAGTGTTTAATTCCTAATGCAGTCTATTCAATTCAGGGTAGTGCTGTTAACATACTGGATTTTGCTCTAAGGTTTTTGAGTAATTGTAAATGGCACTCTGTTCATCATGTATATTATCATGCTGTTTTGGGTACTGCAAACAATAGAAAGCTCACTATAAATTTGTAATTCTACAAGCCAGAAGTAATTTTAATATGGATACATTTGACAGCACAGAGAATATAGCCAATGGTATTTTAAAAGTATTGTATGATGACATTTTGTAGCTATACTTGTGCAACATAACGACATATAAAAATGTTGAATCACTATGCTGTACACTGGAAACTAATGTAACATTGTATGCCAACATAACTATAGAAATGCTGAATCACTATGCTGTACACTGGAAACTAATGTAACATTGTATGCCAATACAGTGAAGAAAATATATGGACACATTTTATAATACATTAAAGTAATGAATTAATAAATTAATGAATTAATGAAAATGAAAAGGCATAATTAGTGAGTAAAGTCACATATTATGAACTCAAAGCTTTATTCTAAGGCTGCTATGGAAATAATCTTTTATTAAATTATTTAATATTCAATAACATTTACTAAATATTTTAATTATTTAAGGAATTCTAGCCTCTACTTTAAAAATATAAGAATATAAATATGTACATAGAGCTAATCAATAAATTTAAACTCTAGAGATCTTTGTATTTCTGTGAGACTTAATACCATACTTTTATCTGGGTAAAAAATTCTGCTTATAACCTCTTTTATTTGTTTTTGTGGAAGACTGATCTCCAATAACTCTAAGAGTTCACATCAACATCTGGAAATGTGGAACAGGTTGCTGAGAGGACTAATCTTTGAAGCTACCACCATTTTTCTTCAGCAAATACTAACTCTGTCACTTTTTCATTGTTCCATCAAAATGAGGCCGTTTAAAAGAAAGACAATGCTATCAGGTCCTCCCTCTGACTTTTCAGTTCACAGATAAAAGGACATAAGTTTTAACTCTTCTTGAGTGTTAGGAGAAGACAGTGTATATTTATTTTTTCTCTGCAGAATATTTCCTTAATGGTTACTACTTGAATATGTAAGTCATTGAATTTTTGATCATAGAAAGTATATTTACTTAAGTTTTCCTGTGTTTCTCTTATCTTGGCAGTGATCAAAAGTAAAACAAATATTGCCTTTTAACTCTGAAAATATTGTTTCTGTTTTCCTAATCCTGAAAAATTGAAGCAGAGGTCACATTTTCATGTTCTAATAGTAAGTAAGCCCATGATGGAATGGAGATAAATCAGAACTGGTCAGCTCATTCTGATTAGAGTGATGATTTTATTTCTCTTGCCAAATATCATCTCACTAATTAAAATTTAAAAAGTTGAGTCAATGTAAAATTAACCTCAGTTTATACCATCCACACCCGCATAAACACTAATAATTCCTCTTTTAATGTCTTAGCCTTCCAGAAGAAGATTCACTAAAGAGGTACTTTGCAATATTAGAAATTACATGAGTAAATGTAGGACATTTTCTATTCAACCATTATTTTTTATTTTATTCCTTATTTTTATAACTTTATACACATTCTTGCTTTCCCTCTCACACACACATACACATTTAACATATTTTACAGAATATAATCTATCTAGTGAACAAAAAATGTATCTAAAAGATAAAATAAATGTTCTAATGTATACAATAATCAAATGCATCTTTCTTTTTCTTTTCATTTTTTTCCTTTCATTTTTCTCGCATCCTTTAACCCCCACTGCTTGGCTTATTCTTTTTTTTTTTAATTTTTTTAAAGATTTTATTTATTTGACAGAGAGAGACAGATTCAGAGTACAAACAGAAGGAGCAGTAGGCCGAGGGAGAGGGAGAAGCAGGCTCCCTATTCAGCAGGGAGCCCAATGTGGGACTCTTTCTCAGGACCCTGAGATCATGGCTTCAGCAGAAGGCAGACACTTAACTGACTGAGTTATCTAGGTGCTCTTGGCTTATTCTCTTAAACTCTCCTTCAAATCCCAAGTGCACTCACATTAGTCAATTTCCAAAACACTCAATCCTTGTTAGCAAGGATTTAG
Source organism: Enhydra lutris kenyoni (assembly GCF_002288905.1). Lineage (NCBI taxonomy): Eukaryota > Metazoa > Chordata > Mammalia > Carnivora > Mustelidae > Enhydra > Enhydra lutris. Next base: position 40,189,187 of record NW_019154088.1, on the reverse strand, counting down.
TCATCATGTAGTCCTAGAAAATTTTTTTTCTAGACTCGTTCTACTCACGGGGAGAGTTTTATGTTTTTTATAAACCAAATAAAATAGGTCTTTTATTATCTTTTATTATCCATATTGTTTATTATCTATATTGTTTCTTGCTTAATAACACCATAAAGAAAATTTTTGAAGTTGAGAATATTCTGTTTCATTTTAATGACTTCAAAATATGTTGCAATGTAGAGGCCACACACAACATACAGCCCTTCCAAGGGCATGGGTTTTGTTTCAGTTTTTTTCTTCACAATATTTAACAAATATCACTGCACATATGCCTTTACACCTTGGTGCCATTATTTTTAATATATAGGTTCCAATAGTTGGGATAGACTAGTTCACAGACTATTTTGTTATTTTCAATTTTAATTTTAAAAGATGGTCCTTGATTAATTTTAAAATAACTGCACCTGAGATACAAGAGAATACTTTCTAATTCATGTCTCTGGGAGCAATACATAATTTTTGTTTCATTATTTCCAGTCTCATATATTGAAAGAGCTACAGTTGACCATATTTACTTATCTCTTACTACTAATGAATTCCCACATCTTTCTATAAGACTGCACCTTTTGCTGCCATTCATATCACAAACATATTTGGCAATATCTACCATTTCCCTGCTGAGTGCTTTATCGTGTATTTTGCCATGCAGAAGTGCTTTTATAAATACAGATCTAGATATAGTTATAAACATACAGCACACTCTTTCAAAAAGATTTATTTACTTATTTGAGAGAGAGAGAGAGGAAGAGAGACTGAGCATGAGTGGATAAGGGGCAGAGGGAGGGAGAAAGAAACCCAACCGACTACTCACTGAACACAGAGCCTGACTCAGGGTCTGAACTGAAACCAAGGACACTCAACTGACTGAGCCACCCATGCACTCCCATAGCATACATTTTTAAATAATAATTTTATTTCCCATAAGCCTTTGGTTTGTTATAAAGTGCTAATTATCCTTTGTGAATAAATCAAGAGATATAATTCCAGCTAAGAATTCATCAACATTAAATGAGTAATTAAACAGTAATGATAAAAATGTTTTTAAGAAAGATAATTATTGGAATTTTATGTTGATTTTGAAAGAAATAATGAAAATTAGCTTAAAACCCTAAAACCAGAAAAATTAATAATTATCTGTGCAGAAGCAAACAACTGTATTTGATTCTCACCTTCACATGTTATTATAAGAAATGAACTGATGACCAAAATTCCCAACATTCCATTATTCAATTATTTTGACAAATATGTGAATAGAACCCCTGCTAAAATTTCCTGTTCATAGTGTTCAGCATGATAAATAAGAAGTCACCAAATTCTGTAACAAAAATCATTGTGCTTGAAACAACTTGATAAATTATTTAGATGAATTTTTATATTAGCATATGTTTTACAATAGGTGGTAGCAAATGTAAAACAAATCCCCAAAGAAACTGCATGTATGTGATATCTGCATTTTATTTTTTTATCAGTCCTGAGTAAAAAGGACTTTAATACTCCTGAAACACATTTTAGTTGACAAAACTGGAAGACAGTGAGGTAGGTTTTTAATGAATATATTAAAACACTTGTCAATATCATGAAATAAGTATGGGGCTAATAACCCACTCTAATTATGAAAGTTGGTTATTAAAGCCACAGTTTAATTCTGATTATGATAGATTATTATTAGGAATTCTCTCATCCAAATAATTTAGGTTCTGCTAATTGCAGGGCTTGTCATTAACAGGACTTCTTCATATTACAACCACTATAATTGATTCCACTCCTTCCTCTGCAGGCATTTTAAAAATGATTTTATCACAATTATTCTCTATGCCTAAACCAAACCAAACCAAAACAAAACAAAAAATACTAAGAATAATGAGAGGGAATTATGGTTTTTGGCATCACAATATTCTATAGTGCTATTTTAAATAAATTATTGTGGTCAGAGCACATAAGATAAATAGGTTAACATAGCAAAAGAGAACTCATACTTATGCTCAGACATAAATACTGTATATAGCATATATACATATATTATCTATACATGTATATAATTTAAAATATATTAAAGGTTATGTTTCATATGTGGGGGAGAAGGTTGTTGAACAAATTTCTTGTCCACTTTCAGGCTATTAATTATACTTCCTTGGATCTAATTTTTCAACTATGAGTCATTATGGTTTTAACTAGGACTATTTATTTGAAGGCTGGAAATAGTCAAATGAAAATGGGAACAAAGGGAGGAGGGAGAAGGGGAGGGGTTAGGGCAATATTGGTTCTTACAACACTAAATCCTGGGAATAGGTTTCCTTTAAGTATGTGTTAACCAAAACAGACATATTTTGGTACCATATAATACCACTCTTAAAAATGAATAAACAAAAAACAGAATCAGAACTATAAACACAGAGAACAAACTGATTGTTGCCATAGGAAAGGGGGATGGGGGCTCGACAAAGTGAGTGAAGGGGAAAGGAAGACATGGGCCTCCAGTTATGGGATGAATAAGTCATGGAAATAAAAAGCAGAGCATAAGGAATATGGTCAGTGATATAGTAATAGCAATGTAATGCTATTGTAATAGCAATGTAATAAAATCTTAGGGGCGCCTGGGTGGCTCAGTGTGTTAAGCCTCTGCCTTCAGCTCAGGTCATGGTCCCAGGGTCCTGGGATCGAGCCCCGCATCGGGCTCTCTGCTCAGCGGGGAGCCTGCTTCCCTCCCTCTTGCTGCCTGCTTTTCTGCCTACTTGTGATCTGTCAAATAAATAAATAAAATCTTTTAAAAAAGAAAAATAAATAAATAAATAAATAAAATCAATCTTAAAAAAAGAAGAAGAACAAAAGGACCTAGAATATAAGTTTCAAAGTGTCCATAATTAGCAAATGTACTAAACACTCCTGTGAAAAGACATGAGATGATGAAATGGATAAAAAAGCAACACTCAGGGTGCCTGGGTGGCTCAGTGGGCTAAGCCTCTGCCTTCAGCTCAGGTCATGATCTCAGGGTCCTGGGATCGAGCCCTGCATCAGGCTCTCTGCTCAGCGGGGAGCCTGCTTCCCCCACCCTGCCTGCCTGCCTCTCTGCCTACTTGTGATCTCTCTCTCTCCATTGAATAAATAAATAAAATCTTAAAAACAAACAAACAAACAAAAGCAAGACTCAACAATATGCTGCCTACAAGAGACTCATTTCAGATTTAAGAACATATGCAATTAAAAGTGAAGGGATAGAGAAGCATCTATCATGCACCTGGCTATGAAAACAAAACTGAAGTAGCAATACTTATATCAGACAAAATAGACTTTAAAGCAAAGATTGTAAGAGGAGACAAAGAAGGACATTATATAATTATAAAGAGAACAATTCTACATGAAGGTATAGCAACTGTAAATATTTATGTACCCAACATGAGAGCACCCAAATACATAAAGCAAATAATAATAAAGGAAGTAATCAATAGTAATAAAATAATAGTAGGGGCCTTTAACATCCCATTTACATTGATGGATATATTACCCAAACTGAAAATCAACAAGGGAAGTGTGGTTTTGAGTGACACATTGGAACAGATAGACCTAGCAGATATATTCAGAACATTCCACTTGAAAACAGAAGAATACACATTATTTTCAAGTGCACATGGAACATTCTCTGGAATTGAACACATTTGGGGCCACAAAACAAGTGTCAAAATTCAAAAAGATTGAAGTCATATCATGCATCTTTTCCAAACACAACACTATGAAACTAGAAATCAACCCCTCTGCCCAAATAAATAAATAAATAAATCTGGAAGAATACAAACACATGGAGGTTAAATCACATACTACTAAATAATGAATGGGTCATCTAAGAAATCAAAAAGGAAATAAAATACATGGAGACAAAAAAATAAATAAAAACACAATGGTCCAAAATCTTTGGGATGCAGCAAAAGCTTTTCTAAGAGGGAAGTTTACAGCAATACAGACATACTTAAATTATCAAGAAAAATGTCAAATAAACAACGTACCTTTATACATAAGGAAGCTAGAAAATGAAGAACAAAGCCTATAACCAGTAGAAAGAAAGAAACAAAGATTACAGCAGAAATAAATGAAATAGAAACTTAAAAAAACAATAGAACAGACCAATGAAACTCAGAGTTGTTCTTTGAAAAGATCAGTAAGATTGATAAACCTTTAACAGACTCATAAAAAAAAAAAAAATAGAGTGGACCCAAAATCAGAAATGAAAAAGAAGTAACAACCAACACCACAGAAATACAAAGGATTATAACAGGATGTTATTAAAAATTATATGTCAACAAATTGGATTACCTAGCAGAAATGGATAAATTCCTAGAAACACATATTGAAGCAGGACAAAATAGGAAATTTGAACAGATCAATTACCAAATGAAATTGAATTAGTAATGAAAAATCTAAAACAAAACAAAACATTCCAAAAAACAAAAGTCCAGGACCAGAGGTCTTCACAGGTGAATTCTACCAAATATTTAAAGAAGAGCTAATACTTAGTATTCTCAAACTATTGCAAAAATAGAAGAGAAAGGAAAACTCAACTCAACACCCCCCAAAACACCACAATTAATTCAATTTAAAATGGACAGAAGACATGAATAGACATTTCTCCAGAGAAGAAATACAGATGGCCAACAGACATATGGAAAGGTGTTCAACATCAATCACTATCAGGTAAATGCAAATCAAAACCACAAGGAGATATCATCTCAAACCTGTCAGAATGGCTAAAACACAACACAAGAAACAACAAGTGGGGCGCCTGGGTGGCTCAGTGGGTTAAGCCACTGCCTTCGGCTCAGGTCATGATCTCAGGGTCCTGGGATCGAGTCCCGCATCAGGCTCTCTGCTCAGCCAAGAGCCTGCTTCCCTCTCTCTCTCTCTCTCTCTCTCTCTGTCTGCCTCTCTGCCTGCTTGTGATCTCTGTCAAATAAATAAATAAAATAAAATAAAATTAAAAAAAAGAAACAAGTGTTGGCCAGGATATGGAAGAAAAAAACCTTCATGCACAGTTGGTAGTAATGCAAACTGGTGCAGCCATTGTGAAAAACAATATGAAGGTCCTCAAAAAATTAAAAACAGAACTACCATATGACCCATTAATTCCACTTCTAGGCATTTACCCAAAGAATATGAAAACACTAATTCAAAAAGATATATGCACCCTTATGTTTACTGTAGCATTGGTTACAATAGCCAAGATATGGAAGGAGCCCCAGCGTCTAACAATAGATGAATGGTTAAAGAGAGGTGATATATATAAATATATATTTTTATGTATATTAATATAATTTTATGTATAATTAATTATACCAGATTTTTTAAAGAAAAAATGAAAGAAGACTGAAAGTCAAATCTAAAACAAAAACAAAAACACCCCACAAAATTTCCATTTTCAAATTCTGATACTTTCACACTTACAGGTTTTATAATTTAGGATGTGTAGCTACAACTTATGAGTATCCTATTTCTAAACTGAGAAAAAGTCACCTCAAGAAGTTTTCAGTGTATTGAAAGAGTTTATGTAAGCACAGCCCCTATTATGAAAGAGTTCACCAAAAGTTAGTTTTAATCTCTCACCCAACCATCTGTTTAACCCAATTTCTCTCCAGGATAGTAATATTTTCTTACTTATCAAGCCTCCTTTGGAAGCTGTACCTAAAGGGGGACAATTACCCATAGTCATTAAGCTACAAATTCAAAATATAAAACTTGTGGGTAAAAGCTGTAAAACACACTCATATTTTAACCCTGCAACATTTGTGTTTCCAAAACTACTTACTTGGTATTAGGGAAACACCATACTTATAAATGAAGATTATATGTAAATTATGTTTTTGCTGTTGTTGATAGCCAAAGACATTTTGATTTATAAGATCCCTTAATTATTTTATAGGTATTGTTTTCATTGAGTCAGTGATAAAAATGAATAATATGGCTCTACTGCCAAAGGCAAGAACATTTCATGGGGAAAAATCCAAAAAAGAGTACACTGCTTTTATGAATAGTGGATGACAGCCCATCTATTTCCATTGCACACAAAAGACAAAAAGTGAAGCTTGGTAATTCCCTTAAGATGCATTTCTGGTTTTGAATATGATAATACACACAAAATAATCTTAAAGAATAAAAATAAATTTGGTTTTATTTGGCAGTGGCATGAAAATAACACTACCAAAAGTAGAAAATGAATATCAAATTAAACTCAGATCTAAGAATATTTAATTCCATCTAAGAGCAGGACTACAAGATTTCATTCCTATGTGGAATTTAAGAACGAAAACAGATGAACATAGTAGGGGTGGGGAAGAAGCAAGCCATAAAACAGACTCTTTACCATAGAGAATAAATTGAGGGTGACTGGAAGGGAGGTGGTTAGGGGGATGGGCTAAATGGGTGATGGGTATTAAGGAGGGCACATGTGATGAGCACTGGGTATTGTACATAAATGATGAATCACTAAATTCTACTCTTGAAATTTAATATTACACTAGATATTAACTAACTGGAGTTTAAGTTAAAAACTTGAAATGAAAACAAAAAGAAAAAAGAGAGAGAGAGAGAAAGAAAGTCTCCAAAAACCACACTATTTCAAGCTTTAAAAATCACCAATTTATATTCCTTTTGCTGTATTTTATTAGAATGTTGACAAATTATGTGCAATCATCAACTTCAAACTATAATAATAACCTCCAACAACTTATAGTAGAGAAATGATCATGAGGGAGCAAATAATTCTTATAAACATATATCCTTAAATGTATTAAAATTAATGAAGATGTAGTCAAAATTAGAAGATTTTTATTCAAATGCCAAAGCAGAAATCATTTTACAGAAAAAGGTGAAATAATTACAGCACTTAAAACTAATGACTATCGAATAAAATGAATTGCTAGTTTAGGTAGAGCATCTCTCACTTTACAATACATTTTGCCGATTTTAAACTGAAGATATTAAGAAAAAACTTAGTTGAAAATATTCCCTATGTTCACTGAAAAAGATGAGGCATAAAATCATATAGGAACATCAAAAATGAGATGAGAAGGAACTTGGAGATGCCACTGGCATGCTCATAAATGGAAAGAGAGTAAAAAGGTATTGAAGTGTTTAAGGACATAGAGATAAAATGAGATCTAACGGGACTCCTGGGTGGCTCAGTTGGTTAAGCAGCTGCCTTCAGCTCAGGTCATGATCCCAGCGTCCTGGGATCGAGTCCCACATTGGGCTCCTTGCTCATCAGGGAGCCTGCTTCTCCCTCTGCCTCTGCCTGACATTCTGTCTGCCTGTGCTTGCTCTCTCTCCCTCTCTCTCTGACAAATAAATAAATAAAATCTTAAAAAAAAAAAAATGAGATCTAACATGGTAGGACAAAGAACTGTATTGAAAAATTTCCCAGCTGAGAAAATCATTTCCAAGTGATTTTTATTTTCATCAAATCAAGCCAATATGTGAGATTGGAGATAACATCCCATAATATTAAAAAAAAAATAACCTTTCTGCTAGTTAACAAGTCCAGTTTATGGATGTTGATGAGCAGTTGAGGGATATTTGTTACATTGTAAAGCAAAAAGGAAGAAAACCAATGATTTATTGTCTTTGGAAGTAAATATAACAAATCTATCATTCTAAATATTGTTCTTAAAATATATTATTAATAGGGGCGCCTGGGTGGTTCAGTCAGTTTAAGATCTAACTCTTGATTTCAGCTCAGGTCATGGACCAAGCCCCATGTCGGGCTCAGTGCCTAACAGGGGTCTGCTTCAGTTTCTTTCTCCTTCTCCCTCTGCCCCTCTCTCTCCCATCCACTTACTCTGCTCAATCTTTCTCTCTCTAATAAATAGTATCACATATGCAACCTTGAATATAGACTAAGAATCATGCTATAGTTAACACGCTATTTTTCTATAAAAATTTAAATTCTTTGGGGAGTTCTCATCTTATTTTTAAATAAATATATCCACTACTGTAATATCATCAAGTTTTCACTCTCAGTTTGAATAAAGAAATATTATTGAGCACTAAGCTATAAAATGAGTATTGCTTGTTCTGTTGGTCTTTTTGCTATGATCCTTTCATTGAACAAATACTGAGCACCCACTTGCCATCATAATAACACTTAACATTGAGAATGCAGAACTGAAAAAAAAAAAGATACATGACAGCTTGATCTCATAAAGTCTGCCATCCAATACAGAAGACAGAATCAGAACGGTTGTCCACATTTTTCACCTCATATATCTATTTTCCTGAGTCCAAGGGTCAATTCCTACAAAGCACCCACCCACTCTTCACCCTCAAACACTGAGATAGGATTGATCATGTCTAATCTTAAACTTCAATGCCATTTGAAAATATTTGACAAAATTTTTTTATGGTACTTATAACTCTGTAACATTATAGTAATTTACTCATTTCTCTTTTAACTGACCTCATCATTTACAGCAAGCCTCACATTTTAATGACCTCTGATTTCCAATATAGCGTAGTGCCTGAAAATTAACTGTTCTCAAAATGCATCTGTTATTTAGACCTAGGTAAAGCTGGTATAGAGAAGAACACTATAGTTGTCTTATATAATGACAATAAATAAGTTTATATACAAAGTTTAAAACAGGATTATTCTTCCTAAGATACATAATGCATTCAAAGTTTGGTAAACAGATTTTTAGATATTGAGAACCAGGTAGGTATCAGAGAGATTCGGTGCATGGTTGAAAGTAATAAGCCAAGTTTAGAAACAAGATATCCTGACTCAAAATTATGTGTTTTACACATAATTAGGAGGGGGAAAAAATCCAAATTTGGATATAGGACACGGGATTGTGATTGTTCTTTCAGTTTCTGCTGGATGTTATCTAGCAGGCCCAAATAAGGATTATCTCATTCTCTAGGGGTGTATACCTTTGTTGGATTTTCTATCCATTGGTATTTACTTGTAGCCAAGTAAATGATTCATGCCCAACAGCAATGTAAATGACTCTTGTCTAATAAAAAGAGTACTATAAAGGTTATGGTTTACAACACTGGAGTACATTAACTATAAATTTCTTTATTTAAAAATATTTGTGTGCAATTATTTTCTTGAGGAGTACACAATGTTACATTAGTTTCAGATGCACAACCTAGTGATTCAACTTCTCTGAACATTATGCAACGCTCACCAAGTGTAGCAACCATCTGTCACCATACAAAGCTATTACAATATCACAGACTAGATTCCCTATCCTGCTCCATTTTGATGTACTTATATGTATCTCAGTCCCTCAATATTTGAACCAGCTTTACCATATTACTAGTTTACTCAATGACTTAGTTAATAAAAGGTTGGCATGTTTAGTTTTTATTTTTCTCAGAGTCATGCTTCTGACTCTTTAAGATTTGTATTGTAACATCACACTTAATGTTGATTTCTCTCTCCCGAAACTCCTCCCTTCTTTGAGTCACTGCTCCTTCCCCACCCAATATTCTGAATGTAGAACAAGGAGGAGCTGCTGCCTTCCTTGTATACTTCACCCCTGACCATAAGTTTACCATGTTCTAGGACATTCCAGTTATACTACCACAGTTGATTATCTAATAGTACCTTAGTAGTAGCTAAATATTGTCAGATAATGTCTAATAGTGTCTTAATTTGTTATATTAAGACAGATCTTTATACTTCCTCAGGTTTGGTTTGGTTTGGTTTCATTTTAGGAGGTAAAGGAAAAGGCAGATTTGGGTACTAGAACTAGCTGAATGATAATCATGTTATCAACCACATTTCTCTCCCCACACTGAGAAGCAGAGGAGAGAGAAAGAAAAATAATGGATTGTGATGTTTTCTCTAAGTTCCTGCAATATGTTTTGCTTGAAAGCACATTATTTTTAGCTCTCCCAAGTGAGGGCGAAATTACGTTTCTGCTTAAGGGAGTTTGATTTGTTTCTCCAGTTTTTTCATAACCAAAGATTCCTAACTAGAGGATTAAGCAATGGAAATATTGAATAATGGATTTAGAAAAGCAAAAAGGTAAATAGTGACATGATTTACATGAAATAATAAAGGCCTAAGAAAAAGAATCCTAGTAAACTTTGACTTATTATAATTATAATACTTTGAGGAAATATTCAAAATGCATGTTTTATACATTACTGATGTTTTATTGGAATCTCTTCAGTCCAAAAGTAAAATCATAAATGAGACTGTCTTAACAACTCCCAATACTAGAAAATTTTACTGAGAATTAGAAAACCAGAAATCAAAACAATGTTGTGCTATTACTCATCTCTATGACTTACTTATTTTATAAGTGGAAGTTTGTACCTCTTAATCCTTTTATCTGTTTCACCTATCCTCCCACTCATCACCCCACTGGCAACCCACTATAGGGATTATAATTAATAATACTGTAATAACCTTTAATGGTGACAGATGGTGACTACAATTATCATGGTGAACATTGAGTAATGCATAGAACTGTTGAACCAATATGCTAAATACCAGAAACTAATAAAGCACTGCATGTCAATTACATTTCAACAACAAAAAAATCATGTGCTGTAACAGTTGACAGCACACGAATTTTCATGTTTGTTGAAGATCTTAACATGGAAAGTTAAATTGAAAGATTGACATTTTGAATGAAAATATATCCAGTCTTCCTAATAATTGAGTATGTAAGAAACTTTTGAAACTTTTGAAGCTACAGTAATACAGATTTATTTAAAAAATATTTGCTAGAGTGTCAAGTAAAAATAAAAAATGTTACTGTTTAAAATTATCATGCAGTCATATTTTGTGCTTTTAAAGGACCATATTCTTTTATTACAACACTGTGAGAGGATAACGGATGGTACCTTAAAATTATTTATAGTAGATTTTCTTTCACCTAAGAAAAAGGATGACAAATTTTACCTGAAAAAAAAAAAAAAAGAGTCAATAGTTGAGGGTTTTGGTTTTTTTTTTTGTTGTTTGTTTGTTTGTTTGTTTTCCCTTTAGAATATTGAAGATGCTAGAGCCTTAGTAACTGCCCTCCATGTCCTCTTCTTTGGGCCACAGGGGAATCCTTTTTTACTCATTACAAAGCGTGAATGCTGGAATGGTCTTCTTTGCCATTATTTGTGGCTTTTTATCAAATAATCCATTATAGGCTTTCCTACTGAATAAGAGTAGAGCCAGAAGTAGAGGGCAAAGGAAAGTTTTCAATCTCTGAAAACTAAATCTCCCGTTATCATAAAACAATCTCTCGTTCAATCTCTAGTTATCATAAAACATTTGCAGACCCTTAAACTGAATGCACTCCTCTAAGACTAGTTGGCATGAATATCCTCTAAAATACTTTAATTGTATTATAGTGATTACTTTGTATGTACGACATCCACTACATTTCATTACATTTCTAGAGAGCAAAGACAATATAGTATTCATCATTTTTACCCACAGGGCCGAGTGCTGTATTATAAAAAGGATTAAATACATCTATTGTCTATCTATATTTAATTACTTAATTGACAGTTCCTAAATTTACTTTTCTGTGACAGAGTTTTAAACAAATACAGTAAATTCATATATTTAATACCAAACAATATGTTTAACACTTTTTGAGGCATACTAATTGATAGTTGATAGACTGTTTATACAGTATTGCAAAATTTTAAAAAGAGATAATTTTACTACTTCATAGAAAGTTTTTTAAACTATTACCACACTGGTATATTTCCTAGAGGTTTTTCTTGCATCTGGGAGCTGTGCAGCATAACTAGAGAGTACATAGACCCATCATTTGGATTTATTGACAGTCTTTCCAAAAGTTCAGGATTATTAAACTACTTTATTGGGGCTATTAACTGTTCCTGTGTTTCTGATAATTCTTTTTTTTTTTAAGATTTTTTATTTACTTATTTGACACAGAGATCACAAGTAGGCAAAGAGGCAGGCAGAGAGAGAAGGAGGGAAGCAGGCTCACCGCTGAGCAGAAAGCCTGATTCGGGGCTCGATCCCAGGACCCTGGGATCATGACCTGAGCTGAAGGCAGAGGCTTTAACCCACTGAGCCACCCAGGCGCCCCTCTGATAATGTTTAATACTCTTTTACAATCCACAAAAAACATATCCTAAAAATTTTAACCTCCTTCTAATAGTTTTATCTATTTTCACTTCTCAGAGGTTAAAATTTTGGCTTTCTATGGGACATTTGTATGTATTATTTACTTTAAAATATTCACTGTAGAGCAGATTATATTATCGAATCAGAAATATATGGCTACTCACTATAAAATGTAAATGCCTTATCATATTTGGTTTTTGCACATTATTTGTGTCTGTTTTATAGTGGTACTATATTCCTCTCAACACAGAGCATTTTATATCTTTTCTAGCTCACAGCACTTTCTACATCTACATGGTGCTTAACATATTGCAATCAAGTATGTACATCAGCTCCTATCTGGACCTTTAAGTGCTTTTCTTTGTTGCTTCATTCGATGTGTCAAGGATGAGAATATTTGATAAGACTAACACATGCCTTGGCTCTTCTCTTCTGCAACGATGAAAGTTACTTGTGTAAATCTCTATTTTCCTCTAAAAATAACCAAACTAGATGCTAGTAGCCCTATACCTGTCTTCTTGTATTTTCAAATTAACCATATTTTTTATATTTTAAGAAAACAAGTCAGTTGACAATCAAATATTTTACATGAGATTTCATTAAAAATAAGCTATTACGGGACGCCTGGGTGGCTCAGTTGTTTAAGCAGCTGCCTTCGGCTCAGGTCATGATCCCAGCGTCCTGGGATCGAGTCTCACATCGGGCTCCTTGTTCTGTGGGGAGCCTGCTTCTCCCTCTGCCTGCCACTCTGTCTGCCTGTGCTCGCTCGCTCTCTCTCTCTCTTTCTGACAAATAAATAAATAAAATCTTAAAAAAAAATAAGCTATTACTCCTGAGAACAGGTATATTAGACAATTTAAAGGCAGTGAGTAGATATTGCCTTAATCTAGTCCCTCCAGGACACAGAACTTTTCATAGATGCCACTGGACTCAGGTCCATAACAGATAGCATATATCTACCTGCTCTCTACCACATAAACAGAACAACAGTTTAACATTGAGTAGATATGGCATTAGGTGTAGGAAAGTTAGGTAATCCTTCAAGTGCAAGCCATTTACTCAAATTTGTGTAAGTCTACTGAAAGCTGTCACTCCGAAGGAAAAAAAAAGTATCTCAACCACTTCAGAAACCTTAGAGCAATATATTGCTCTAGACTTAGCAACTAAAGTCAGTCCTGGTCCTGCCACCAGGTGTCACGTAACCTCTTGGACTGAATGCCTTCCTCTAAATTAAGTTCTTTTGGCTCCCTTTTATCACTAATATTTATGATTATGTGTCTGGACATAACAAACAGAAAATTGTCTTAAAAGTTCAACGCATTGGGTGCATAGGTGGACCTGCACTGTATCCGCTCTTGGCAAATTATATGGGTTGTTCCTATTGCCTGGAATGTTCCTCCCTCATAGGCTAGCTTTCTCACCATTCTCAAGTCTTTGCTTATTTATCACTATCAAAATGAGGTCTGTTCTATCTTACATAAAACTAGCTTTTCCTCAATATCTCTCTACCAATATTCCCTATTCCCTTTTTACCCTACTCTATAATTTTTTGTTGTTGTTCACGGCACTTCCTTCTTTTAACTCACTATATTATTTACTTATTTATTGTGCTCATGCTGAAGTACCCATATTCCCTCTGCTAGACTAGAAAGTCTCCAAGACAGGAGGGGCATGCATGACACCTAGAACAGTGCCTGCAATTAGTTATCATTAAATATTTATGGAATAAATAAATTTCTTAGACACCCATTCTGGCATATGTTAGTTAATCTGAAAACAAATTATGTGTCTTTAAGATAAAATCCATGCTCTCTCAAAGTAAAAGAGATTGTAAAAAACTATAGAAAACATACAAGTTAATGTGAATAAATAGAAATGGGAAAATTAGCTAATGCATATTTTCAATCTAAATTTTGAAAATAGAATCTTTTTTATTACCCAAAGAAAGTCCAGAATAACAACTAAGGCACAAAGGAAAAAGGCAAAAATAAGTGAGTGTAAAACAACAACAACAAAAACTCTCTTTGGGCTGGTGTGAGTGGAAAGCAAATCTCATCCATATCACCTTCATTCCACCACTACCCTATCATTCAATGGGGTCCTTTTAATTTCTGAAAAAGCCTAGGATGCTAAGCCCCACAGTGTGAAAAAGCCCATCAAGAGAATGGTGTACAAAGGCTAGAACCAAAGTTGACTGAAGATAGTGATGGGGTAGTTACCCGAAGTCAGATTTTGTTGGGTCTTATATATCTGGTTCAGAGAATTATGACTTGTAAAAGTATTGAGAATTAGGGATGTGATTTAATCAATCATAGCAATCCAAGTGTTTGTAATATCCTAGAAATGTAGACAGCATTTGGCGGGAATGAAAACTTGTGAACCAACTCTTGAAAACAGTTTGAAGATTTCTAATTAAAAATAGAACTACCCTACAATTTAGCAATCATTTTGGATATTTACCCAAAGATTACAAAAACACTAATACAAAGGGAGACTATGAACCCCAATGCATTATTTACATAGCCAAGATATGAAAGCAGCCCAAGTGTCCATCAACTGATGAATGGATAAAGAAGATGTGGTATACATACACAATGGAATATTATTCAGCCATAAAAAAGAATGAAATCTTGATATTTGCAATGACACAGATGGAGTGAGAGGGTATTATGCTAAGCAAAATAAGTCAGAGACAAATACCAAATGATTTCACTCATATGTGGAATTCAAGAAATAAAACAAATGAGCAACGTGAAAAAGAGAGAGAAATCAAGAAACAGGCTCTTGAGAAAAAACTGATAGCTACCAGAGAGGAGGAATGTGGGGGGATGGTTTAAATAGGTGATGAGGATTAAGGAATGCACTTGTCATGATGATGTATGGAATTATTGAGTCATTATACTGTACTTCTCAAATAATATAACACTATCTTAACTAACTATAGTTAAAATAAAAACTTAAATAAACTAATGAGGTATCCATGAAAGTTTGGGTAATACTGTTCACATGAAGATTGTATACGGTGTATTTCTAACCTTTTAAGGTGAGATACACAGAAGAGAACCACTCTTTCACTCATTTAGAGTCCCACTAAATCACTTGCAAATAAACTGACACAGAGACCAAAACTAATTCATATTTCCTATAGAGCAAATACACTTACAATGAGAATTTTATTCTACTGACCTCTAATTAGCATTTGCTTGGTCTAAACACATACAAATGAACTGTGACTCTGCTAACTGCAGTTTGGCTATCTTTGTGATCTATTTGGGCCACTGAGTGATTGAGTTAGTTTTAAAACTTATATAGATTGTGTGGCATGACCAATATAATTTAGGCATGACCTAAATTCCCTATGGTGGCACTGGACCAAAATGGTTCTGATGGTTCAATGCAGAATTAGGCAGATAATGTTGCATTTAAATATTTTCTTAGAAAATATTGCAATGTTATTTTTATTGATAGCCCTTTCAATACAATGAGGTCAACATGTCAATTGTCATTCAACTCATGAAATTCATGGTGTGAAGAATCACCAGACCTTATGCTAAAACAAAAAAAAATGTTAATGATTAACAGTCACATCAGAATCTTCTCTAATCTATGTTCAAGTAAAGTAACTGCAAAATGGAATACCAATGAGAATTCCCTATCCAAGAAGTCTATTGACTTCTTTCATACTCCCTCAATGGTTTATGTAAAACTCAAAACTCTGCTTCTTGTATAGGTCAAGGGCATATAATTGACACCTACAGCATTTCAAGTTGAATTTATCTAATACATATAAAGATAACATTCTAATTATAGCATCCTTATTTATTAATGTAAACTGATAATGTAACAAGTCTGTACATATATAGTTAATAGCAAAATTGTTTTTATATACATGTTATTTAAATTCAGAAATTATACTGGTTAAAAACCAGGGAGAAGAAAACATGTTTACCAAAGAAATGGATAAAGAAATAGTTTAAGCATATAATGAAGATACACTTTACAATTAAAAATTAAAGGACTACTGATAACATATAATACCTTGGATGAATCTCAGTATCATTACCAAAGGACAAAAAAGTCAGCCAAAAAAGGAAACAGCACAATTTCAACAAAATAAAATTTTTACAAAAGGCAAAGCTAACCTACAGCAATAGAAAGTAGATCAAATTTTGCTATGGTTGATTTTATTGTGAAGGAGCTTGAAAATCTTTTTAAGCCATTAATGGAAATATTCTGTATCTTGATTTTGGTCACAATCTTATCGGTTTATACATCTGTCAAAATTTATAGCACTGTATTTTTAAATTTCTGCCCAAATTTTAGTGGTTATAAATTAAGCCTGAAAAAATAATGAGCATTGTAAAAACAAACATTGTTAACACTGTACTGAAATTCTTCTATGGATTTGGGGGACTTTATACAGAATAAGGAGTAGCAAATCTTGCTGGAAAGTATTTTTATCTGTCTTCAAAGTTCTACTCTTTTTGATAATCCCGAAATCACTCTTTTCTTCTCTAAAATTCTTTTTCAAAAGCATTCTCATCTCTTTATTATTCATCACCTCTCTCAAACCTCAGACTCAACCTTTCTCATGAACTCAACTTTTCACTGTCTGAAGTAAAGCAGAACTTTTTTGGTTTCTTCTGATTTGCCAAAAAGAAAAAAAAAGAAAAAAATTAAATTAAAAAAAAAGAAGAGGGGTGGCCTCAGTGTCTCAGTGTCTCTGACTCTTGGTTTCCGCTCAGGTCATCAGGGTCATGACATTGAGCCCCAAGTCAGGCTCTGTGCTCTGTGTGGAATCTATTTGAGATCCTCTCCTTCTTCTCCCTTTTTCCTCCCCCACACCCGTACATATGCTCAAACAAGTAAATAAAATCTTAAGAAAAAAAGAGAGAAGATAAAAAGATGAAAGAAAGAAAAATGAGCATACAGCTTAGTTATTTTATTTTTAAATAATTATCATTGTGTTATTTTTACCATTGTTCTTAATTAAAATGTAGGATGCATTCATTTTCTTTAAGAAAATATATAAACATAAGAAAAATGGCAAGGCAATCATTCATTGTTAGAACTTTTCTATATTGTTTCCCCCCCTCCCTTTCTATAACCTGAGACTTTCTTATTGGGGGAAAGTTGTTCTGTTTATATTTATCTTACCAAATAATAAATGTCACCCTGGACATCATTTCAGGAGGTCCTCACCATCCTCTCCTTAAACACTTGGCTCTAATACACAAACAGAAATAATTTCACTTAATTCATCACTTGCAACTCTAGTATGATACTAATCGGAGATTACCTTATTAAGGTATCACCTAAAGTAGAGTAGTTAAAACCAATGTATCATGGATCCTGGCCACTTTGAAGCTGAGTCTTAGATGTACAAATGACCCAAATCTGATTACACATTCTGATTTGTATGGGTGAAAAGAAAGAGTCTGACAGTACTGTCTACTCCTTAAATATATACAGTTAAGACAGATGAGTGCAATGGAAAGAGAGTTGAAAGTAGGGCTGACAGGACTTAAAAACAACCATGTAAGAGATAGATTGTTGCAGATTTCTATCAGTATAGCCGATATGGGGTGCTAATTTTAGCATACACTTTTCTTATACCTATGCTATAAAACTTACATAGCTATTTTTGCTTTAAGTGGATAATTATCTTTCAAGGAGATTAAAAACGTGAAAATATCTTTTAGATTTACCAACATACTTTCCACCTCTGAACTTTATTTCTTTGCATAAAGCCATGATTCTACTTGATATTATTTTTGTTTGAGCTAAATAGTATTTTTAACATTTCTCATAGTTCAGATCTGGTGATCAAAGTAGGTTCTGTCAACTTTTGATATTTTATTATTTTGAAAGATTTTATTTGCATATAGAAATCTAGGTTGACTTTTTTCCCCCTCCATCTCCACATGCCTCAGTTTTAAAAAATTTTATTTTGAAATAATAATGGATTCAAAGGAAATAACCAACAGATGTGCAACAAGGTTGTATACACCCTTCACTCAGGCTCTACCAATGTTAACATCATGCGTGTCTATAGTAGAACATCAAAGCCAGGGAATTCACACAGTGTGTTCAGATTTCACTAGTTATACAGTCAATCCTGTGTATATGATGGGGCGGGGTGGGTGGAG